>NC_142030.1:86252103-86595853 GCF_982192425.1 Myodes glareolus | reverse complement strand
TTGCTGCCTGCAGCAGGCGAGGGAACTGATCAGCTGCAGGACTCCGGAAAGTAGGCTCTGCACCTCACCTCAACAGCACAGTGGTGCTGACCCTGTTGGCAGGGGTGTGGCTGAACTGGCTCCAGAACCGGAGCTTGAAATATCTGGTCTTGCCCCTCATCTGCCCTATGGTGGTGTGGGTGAGGGAGAGATGCTACCCCACTTCCCCTCACCACCTGTGGCAGCAAGGAGTGCTGGCTCTGAGGTCTTAAGAGCAGGAAAGCTGTCCCTACCCCTCACCAGGTGCGGTACTCTGGAAAGAGGCCCTTGCACCTCACCTGGGCAGCACAGTAGAGGTGACCATGATGATATAGCTGTGGGTGAGCTGACCCTGAGGGCACGAAAGCAGGAGAACTTGCTCTGCACCTTGCTCAATGAAGCAGAGGGCGAATTAGCCAGGGAATGCTGGAGAGGTCACCCGATGATGAGGACGGGAAAAGCTGGCAGGATGACCAACCCTGCCCAGGCCTAGAACCAGGGTTATGTGTTGACTCACCCCAACATCCACCCCACCCATGATCTGCTGGAGCACGTGAAGGGACGTGTTCTGCAGTTCCAAAGCTACAGGTTCTCCCTGACACAGGGCAGCAACAGAATATCCAAGAGAAGTCCCAGTGAGGGCCCAGTATCAAGGGCAATGCAGAAACCAGAGACCTAGGTCCTTACCAATGACTCTTCAATAAACGCCCATGTAGAGACAAAAGGATATCCTGTGTGACTCACTGTGTCACACCCCAGTTTCCATGATGATATTTTCCTTCCTTCCTTCCTTCCTTCCTTCCCTCCTTTCTTTTTCTTTCTTCCCTTAAATTTTATTTCATTTTATTTTGACAGGGAGGTTGCAAGGGCAGAGGGCAGATATAAAGGAAAAGAAAGATGAATGGGATCCAGATTCATGATGTGAAAGACACAAAGAATAAATTTTAAAAGTTTACAAAGGAAAATAAAAAATGGTGTTATTTATTCTTTAAATACTTGATAAAGGTCACAAGTGAAGCCCTACTTTTCTTTCTTAGAAAATTTTACGTTGTGACATTGACAGCTCTAACAGATTAGCAGGCTTCTCTTGATTGAATTCTGAATTTTTACTTGGCAAAGGAATTTCTCCAATCTCCATGTTGTTGAAATTATTGGTATGAAGTTTTTTATAATATGACCTTACTACTTTTCTTTTCACTGTTGGTACAATTGTCCTTTCTTCTCAACAGTTTTCCATGCTTCTATTTCATTAATATTTTTCTTGACTCTTTCAAGAGAGACTTCCTTCCTGTAACTTTTATTAGAAGATATTATATTCTATTTTATCATTATTATTAATTTAATACTGTACCTACTTTAGAAATTAATCTTTTCCTATATACTTATATGCACTGGCTAATTTTATGTCAACTTCACACAAGCTGGAGTCATCTGAAAGAAAGAAATCTCAACTGAGAAAATGTCTCCTTAGGATCAGGCTGCAGGCAATTCTGTAGGACATTTCTCATTAGTGACTTTTGTGGGCAGTCCCAGTCCATTGTGGGTGATGCCACACCTGGGCTGGTGGTCCTGGGTTCTATAAGAAAGCAGCCTGAGTAAGCCATAAGGTCAAGCCAGTAAGAAACAACCTTCCATGGCGTCTGCATCAGCTCCTATCTCCAGGTTCTTGTCCTGTTGGAGTTCTTGTCTTGACTTCCTTCAGTGATGGAACACCTAACTTGAAAATAAAAGCCAAATAAACCCTTTCCTGCCTGCTGTTTTCTGTCATGGGTTTTTATCACAGCAATGATAACTCTAAGACAGTATATAGAAAAGAAGAATACATTAGATTTGACCAATAATTTCCCAGGTTCCTGGATGTCATGGAGTGTCTTCTGGGAACAAGGTGGTACCATATTGATTGGTTGTATCTTTATTCTTACTTCTGGATATTTTGACTAGAAGTTTGATAACTTTATTAATATCAAAGAGCTAGACTATGGTTTCATTCATTATTTCTCATTTTCTCTTTCATGAACTTCTTCATGATTTTCTTTCTTGATATGACACTGAGATTATTTGATCTTATTGATCTCATTCTGCTGTGAGACAATAATCTTATATCTTTTAAAGATTTGTCAGTTGTATTTTTTAATATAATTTAATTTAATAAAACGCTGTTTGGTCAGTAGCCAGGCAGAAAATATAAGCAGGACGACCAAGCAGGAAGTATAGGCGGGGTGATGAGAACAGGAGAATTCTGGGAAGAGGAAACAGTCAATTTGCAGTTGTCACTCAGACACAGAGGAAGCAAGGTAAGAAGGCCTCACTGATAAAATGTACCAAGCCACATGGCTAACAAAGACAAGAATTATGGGCTAATTTAAAATGTAAGAATTAGTTATTAAGAAGCTTGACCTAATAGGCCAAGCAGTTTATAATTAATGTAGACCTCTGTGTATTTCTTTGGGATAAATGGCTTTGGGACCAGGTGAGACAGAAACCTCTGTCAAAATCATTTCTCAAGTCAAAAGTTTAGATAACTGACTTTTAAGTATTTAGTGTTCTTTTTTATATATGGAACTTTGGTTTCTTAACAATTTCATACATGTATAAAATGTATTCTGCTTAGCCTAACATGCCTTCCTCCCTAATCTCCCTCCCACTTCTGGGACATTTTCCTTATCTATAATTCCTTTTCTCACTATCATGTCTTTCTTTTTATCTTTTATATTTTGAGATGCCCTGAGATTAACTTAGATCATCCATGTGGCTGTGGAGTTTAGAATTGTTCACTGGAGATTGGCCAGCTACTCAATGGGTATGTACATGACTGATAATAATGACCACCCCTTCCTCAGCATTTGTCAGTAGCTAGTCTTCCAGCTGGAAGGGGTAGGGTTTTATGAGTCCTTCCCTCGGCTATTATTGACTGCTGTTACTCCCCCTTCTCTGTAGGTATTGCAGGTACCCACAGCTGCTCTGAGGTCCTGACAGCATTGGCTATGCTGTGCTCAGGAGACTGCACAACACAGTCCTTTCCCTGTCTTCCAAGTCTTACATTTTTTTTCCTTCTTTCTGAAGTGATCTCTGATGCTTAGATAGGGTGGAAAGAAGGATCTTTGTGGGAAGTATACTTTGTCAGGTATTAATATAGTCATCATGCTTCATTCTCTTTCATTACTGAAACTCATTACATAGTCAAATTTACCATTACTCAGATGCTTTTAATTTTTTGACGAGCACTGATAGTTGTCATCTTCCACTACAATCAAGATCTAAAACAATTTTATCTCTCTTTTAAAATCTCTGGATTTTTTTATTTTTGAGTAACCTCTTCTGTACACCAGCCTGTAGTAACAACTGGCCAGTTTTTGTTTCTACAGTCTGTCTTTTCTATGTGGTTCTCCAAGTGAAATCAGTCATATGTCACCCTTTTATGCTATCTAATCTTCTTAAAATAATCACTTGAAGAATCATCCATGCTGTTGCTTTCTTAGTAGCTTATATGGCTACATGAATCACCATGATTCCCCAGCTCTCCAATAGTGCTGTTTGCATGTTCTTAACCATTTGGCCATGCTGCTAGCACTTGAACAAGAATCAGGGTAGATCTGCACCTCTGGCTAGGTCTTACTGCAAACAAATGCTCAAACATCTACACTCCTTGATATTCTGATCAATGGAAAAATTTCCCATCCTTAAGTGTTGTTCTTAATGGTTGTGCTATTACAGCTGTTTATTTTTGGGGGTCTGCAGATTATCATGAAGAAGAATCTGAAGCTAATTCTAACAATTTCATTTTTTAGTCAACTGGTTATAACAAATATCCCATGAGGTCACAGATGTGGGCTGAGAGTCAAGAGACTGAGAGTCTAGCAAAAACAACAACCATGAAATTCTGGGCTACTTTCTCATGTAAAATATTTGTGCCTTTAGATCTGTGCATGCCTGATTCATAAATACCACATTGTTGATGAAGTGCAGTGCCTAGGGTTTGGTGGATCAGAAAACATCTCCGTTATTACAGACAATTCACATTGCATGAACATTTGTTCCTTTGTCATCAACTTCTTTAGTTTTTTAGTAGGACCCAGCGCCAAGTCAGAAATTATTTTTAAATGTAGGAAAGTTTTCCAAGGACAATATAACGATGTTAAACTCGATTGCCAATTTGACTGGATTAAGAAACAATTAGGACATTAGGAGGCACACCTTTGAGTGTGTTTATGAGTCCTTTTCTGAAGAGGAGTCAATAAGCAACGAAGACATCTTGAGAGCGGACGACAACAATCCTGTGAGATGATATTCAGGAAGAAAGAAAGCCATAAGAACTTGAGCAGTGATAATCTTTCTTCACTTCTCTGGGGGCCATATGTGAGAAACCTGAGGCTGTGCCAGCTGTGAGTCACTCCTGAACAAGTTCTTCCCCACCAAAATGGTCTAGGCACTTGTCTTAGTTAAGGTGTCTATTACTGTGAAGAGACACTATGACAGGGCCACTCCTATGAAGGAAAACCTTTCACTGGGACTGGTTTACAGGCACAGAGGTTTATAATCCATTATCATCAAGGCAGAAAGCATGGTGGTAGAGAAGACATGGTGCTGGAGAAGGAGGTAAGAGTTCTACATCTGAATCAGCAGGCAGCAGGAAGAGAGACACTGGGCCTGGCTTGAGAACTTGAAACCTCAAAGCACAGCCCCCCCCCCCCCAGTGACATATGTCATCACAAGGCCATACCTGTTCCAACAAAGCCTAATAGTGTCACCACTGCCTATGAACCTATGGGGTCATTTTCATTCAAACCACTATAGTGTTCAAATGAACCACAACAAACCCTTTCTCTCATAACTTGTTCTTTCCAAGAATTTAGTTGCATGGAAGAACAATTTGTAGCTTTATTCCAAAATTGTAAATATCTCCATGGTGTTCGGTTATGCCCATCCTTCTCCATGATTCTTCACTGAGCCCTGCACAAGTCAACCCCATTTCTGGGAGACACAGAACTCCTCTTACAGCTCACTCTTGAGCTTGAGGTTTCTTTGATGGTCTTGCTGAACATTTCTTTAATTGCTGGAAGTCCAGGGCACTTCTAACACCCTCCCTCTCCAGATCAGAATGACGTGACACACCGACAGCTTCCCTAGTTTCTTCTGGTTCCTTCCATTTCCCTTCAAACTATATCTAAGAAACCCTCATCTGTTTATTCCTGTCATGGAATCTGCTCTCAACTGCCTCCTCTTAGTTAAAGCAACAGTTTTCCTTGCCTAAAATCTGTTAGTATTAACCTCCTAACAACTACTTGACTTTCTATGTTTCTGCTGTCATCCTGGAAATATTTTCATTGATATTTCTGAGCTATAGCATTGAGAACTTTAGGAGGAAAGGTTTTTACATTGTCATGAAATTGGGCTCTTCTCCAGATGTGTAAATTTGAGGGGAAATCTTGGGGAAGCTCATTTTGACAATCTGGGTATGAGCTTGCTTAGAGCCTTCAGGAGCTACGGTAAAGAATTTCCTGTGAATAAAACAGGAAGACTGTACCATCTAACATCTGAATCACTCAGGTATAGAAAGACCTCATATTCATGTAAGGTTGGCAATATTCCAATAGATTCCAAAAGGTAAATTTCAGCAGCAAACAGGGATTCAGATTTGTGTATTTATTCTACAAATATTCACCAAGCTACCTCCATCTGCAGCAGGCCCAGGGCACAGGGTTGAGGGTCATCTTCTTCTGATGTGGACCATTCAGTAGAGTGAGTGGTTGAAGTTAATAAAGACATAGAGAGGGTGTTAGCTTAGGAGCAGACAGCTCTGCAAAGGCAGAAAGAGGTTAAGTCCTGTGATGATCTGGAGGCATGCTCTACCCTGTGGAACTGGGAGACAGATGCGGGAGTGAACAGAGGAGGGAGTGCCTGCCTAATGACATTACTGTCTCTAGGAAGCAGGAGGGGAGGCCTCTGCTGAGTGCATTGATAATTTATTCATGTGTTCAGTGATTGGAAAATCTCTGAGCATGAGTCTTTGTGTGGCCATCACGGTTCGTTTTATCTTTCTAACAAGGCTATAAAATTCAGGCCCTGAGGTTTTCTTTTGTTTGTTTTAATAATGCTTGATGAAGGTTCACATTAATCAGAAAAGCATTAATAGGTAGACAGTAAGTAGGTAGGCAGATACACACTGTGTGTGTATGTATGTGTGTGTGTGTTTATGTATGCATGTGTGGTTAGAGAAATAAACTTAGATTCCTTAGGGTGTTCTGACTACTTCAGGGTTTTGCCATAAGTGCATATTTGATAGTCCTAAGTCTCTTCTGGTTACTGTGGGAAGGAAGGCACCGAGGTTTAAAAATAGTGTCTCTAGACTTCAGCTCTGGCGAACCAAGAATATTGAAACAAGTTTTGCTTACTTTCAAGATTATTGAACTGCCATTTAGTTACGTTGCTTGAAAACGGTATCTAGGCTGGCAAATGCTAAGTAAAAAAAAGAAGGGGGCCTACAGGGTGCAAAGAAGAAAACAAAGACATGTGTGTTGGAGTAGCCTGCAATTCTAGTTACTTGGAAGAATGAGACAGTAATATTGCTAGGTCCATACATACTAGCCTGGGCTCTATAGTGAGAGCCCTGTCTCAAAAAAAAAAAAAAAAAAAAAAAGAAAGAAAGAAAGAAAAAGAGGGTCCATAAGACACGTTCTGTGGAAAGTGCTGAAGTGCTTTCTGGGAGAGGGAACGCAAAAATAGGATGACTCAATCACAAGAGTCTTACTTTCTGAAGAAGAAAATCGAAGTGTCCTGACATCAAAATGTCAATAATCCTAACATACTAGTACATCATTGGTTTATGGTATGTCATAGCTACTACAGGAATTAAGTGGTTGGAGAAAATGAAACATAGAAGACGGGCACCCAAGACTTAGGGAAGTCTTCTAGGGAAGCCATGGGAGCAGCACACAGTTGGATAATTGCTGGCTATTGATTAAGACTGAGGAGTAGAATTCAGGTAAGAAGTGGGGAAGAGCTAGAAATGGGCCAGGGCTAAAGTCACTTTATGTCCTTTAATGTCTGGGGCACTTAGAGGCAAGATTATCTTTTCTGAACAGGATGCTTAAACTCCAGCTGACACAAGATGCCTGCAGAGACATTGTGCTTTAGTGTAAAGGCAAAACTCTCAAGGGTGAAGCATTGAGAAGAAGCTTAGTCAGGTTTGTGTTTTACAGCCCAAGGAACGCCAGGTGACTGACACAGAGGCAGGACTGCATTCAGCATGTTTGGCGAATGGGCAAGGTGAAGACGCTGGGGTATGGGACTGGCTGGCCCTTGCAGGAGTGGGAGGACTGAGACTGAGGACGGCCCTCCAGACGCTCTCAGCGCTAACGGGAGCACATTGCTGTAGATGGACAGAATAACAGCTGTGTTTCAGAAATGTGAGGAAACAGAGAAGCAAATCCCTGAGTGGTGAAGAATCTTTCCTCTGGAGGCTGCATGGAAGGGAGCAGGACGTAGATGTTCCATCCAGGGTCTTGACGTGAGGCATAGAGAGAACTAGTTTGGGGAAGGATTAAGTATGTGGTGATCAATGTCAGGTCAGAGATGAATGAGGTATTTGTTAATTGCTATTCCGTATGACTCTGTGAAGGATTGAAAGAAGACAGGACAAAAATGGTAAATAAAAGGGAGCTACAAGATTTCAATCGCTTGAGAAAAAAGTACATTGTGTAATATAACAATTTACATATGAATCATGAAGAATGATGCAATTAATACACACATAATGATAATTATAGAAAAAGGAATAGGAAATATTTCTCAGGTCCCAATGATTAGAGTCATTCTGCTGTGCTTTACCAGCATGACATGCTACTTTTCTTGTTGTTGGGACAAAGCAACTTAAGGCAGGCCTTTGGCATACAGTTAGAGAGAATGCCATGAGCCTGTCACAGCCGGAAGTCTTGACACAGAAGCTTGAGCATCTGCTCCCATTGCAGACGCCGTCAGGAAGCCCAGAGAGATGAAGGCTTCCACTCAGCTTGCTTTCTCCTTTTTATTCAGTCCGGGACCACAGGCCATGAGATGGCATTGTCTGCCTTTAGGGTGTGTCTTCCCCCTGCAGTCAACCCAGGCTGGAAACTCACAGACACATCCTGAGACTTAGGCTAGGTGATCAGACCCTGTCAAGCGGGCAGTTTTAAAGAACACCCACAGTCCTTCCCACATGGGTATGAGCTCTGTTACTTGTTCCGTTTTACAGGTGTAGTATCTGAGCCTTAAAGGTTGTTCAAAATGTTCAGTCACAGAGCTGAAAGACAGTAGAACTGGGATTCAAATAAGGCTGGGAAAACAGAAAGCCATCCCTCCCTTTCTAATGTTTAGATTTATGTGTATGAGTGTCTTGCTTGCTTTTAGGTCTGTGCACCAAATTCATGCCTGGTGCCTGGAGAGGTCAGAAGAGGACATCCAATCTACTAGGACTGGGATGACATGACCATGAGCCTCCATGTGAGTGCTGAGAATAGAGCCTGGGTCTTCTGTAAGATCAACAAGGGCTCTTTGTCACCGAGCTCTTCTTCTCTCCCCAACTCCTAAAGCTACACATTCAATCTGGACATTGTTCTTTACTGCTCTGATTTCTCTGTTCACTGTTTAGTAGTTGGGCGTCCAAGTGAAGATGTTCTGAAAGAAGCAGAAGTACTGGAGTAGAGCCCAGGCAAGGAGCTTGGTCAAGAGATGGCACATAGGTGTTAGTCACAATTGGTAGTGCTTGATGTTAAAGTATGGAATCTATTTTCAAATATTTTGTTCAACCAAAGAGTGAAAATAGGATTTGAAAAGAATTAAAATCTTTGAAATTCGAGGGCATGCACATAGAAACTACATTTTCACATAGAAGATTTACTTGGTCTTCCTTTGGGAAAGGTCTTTTAGGAGTACTTCATGTAATGTCTCCAAGCAAACTATAAGGTGGTTTTCAAAATGGAGGAGTGTGTGTGTGTGTGTGGGGTGTGTGTGTGTGTGTGTGTGTGTGTGTGTGTGTGTGTGTGTGTATGTGTGTGTGTGAGAACAGGAATCTATAAAATATCAAGCTTATGGACCACACACATAAAGGAAAAGAGTCTCTGACAGCACATTTTACCCTTTTTCTGATGGAAACAGACTGAAGAAACATAAACCTTCCTGTAATGGCTTTGCTTATTCACTGAGTGTACTGTCTTTTTCAATAAACTGTATGGAGGTTGAGAATTTTGTGGACACATTCTCAGGACAACGGGGGAAAAAAAGGGGTCAACCTTGAGTTCTACTCTCAGCTCTGACCTTGCAAAAGTTACTTTAACCTCTCTGGACACACAATATAGAACAATGGTATTTGTCTGAGATGGTAACACTTAGGCAAATCTCTTAAGGAAGTACCCAGTGTTATAATCTGCTGGCCTGGTCTGTTACCTTGTTACCTCTCCCAAACCCTCCCCTTCCACTGAGCAAAGTGGATATCCTGCCTCCTCCAGCCTGCTCTGTGTCTCTGTCTCTGTCTCTGTCTCTCTCTCTTTCCATCTCTCTTCTCTCTTCTGAAGAGGAAACTACCATCTCTCCCTCTACCTCCACCTCCTTTTTTCTCTCCCTCTCTCTCCCTCTTTCTCTCTTTCTGTCTCCTTCCCAGAGAGGTAACATCTGCTCTCTCTCTCCCTCTCTCTCTCTCTCTGCCCCTTCCCCCTCCTCTTCCTCTTCCTCCTCCTCCTCCTCCTCTCTCTCTCTCTCTCTCTTTCTCTCTCTATCTCTCTCCTTCCCCCATCTCTTCTTTCCCCTTTCTCTTTCTGCTCCATAGCCCACTAAATAAACTTGCCTCTCCAAACTCTGTCTGCATGATATATCTGTCTGTCTCTCACCTACCTTGGTCTCAAACTCACCAAGGTGACCCACCAAAGCCTAAGGTAATTCACCAAGGCCAAGGGGACCTGTTGAGGTCTCAAGTCACCCACTGCTACCCCTTGTAGGACTTGCCACCCATCGTGGGACCACTGCCCCTGTAGGACTGGTCTACCATCTTTCTTTAAAATAGAATAACGTTGGTGCCTGACTCGGTCAGGCTCTCTCCACTTTCCCTCATGGGGATCCTGGACTCAGATGGCTTTCCAATGCTGCAAATAGTAAGGTTCCCTAACAGCTTCTTTCTAATTTCTACCAGCAATCAGGACTGCCGGTGTTTCACCGCTGGCATCTCACGCCTGTCTGTTTTTCCTTTTGCTGGGCAGCCCTTTCATACCCGCATGTAAATGTTCTTTTTCTCTCACCCCTATTCCTTCTATTCTGTTTCTGCCATCACTACTGCTGGTCCTGCAGAAACCATCAAGATTAGTTGGATCTGTGAGTCGACCGTTTACAGTTCCAGCTTTAGCTCCCTACACATCTGGTGGTGTGGCAGCTCAGCAACATGGCAGCTCATGGGGCTGAATAATTTTTGTCTCTACTTCATGTATGAAAAAATGTATGAATGGTGTGGCCACATGGATGTAATTCTGTTTCACATGTATGTTCTATATAGCCTTTATGTCTCCCTTGTTATTATATTTAAACTCTGGCTCTAAAAATGTGGTTTCTCCATACAGCACATGACCATCTTCATTTTTACTAAGGTCAAGTGACTTCACTGCCATCTTAACTGTTGTAAGAGGAAGTCCCTTTGTTTTGTCCCAGCTATCTTACACCCAAAATCATTACACAAAATTGTATTAATTAAATCACTGCCTGGCCTATTAGCTCTAGCCTCTTATTGGTTAACTCTCACATCTTGATTAAACCACTTCTATTAAATCTGTGTATCACCACATGACTGTGGCTTACCAGCAAGATTCTAACTTAGTCTGTCTCAGGCAGGAGATTAATGGCTTTTCTTACACTGCCCTTCTTCCCAGCATTCTGTTCTGTCTTCTGCGCCTATCTAAGTTCTGCCCTATCAAAAGGCCAAGGCAGGTTTTTTATTCAACCAATGAAAACAACACATAGACAGAAGAACCTCCTACACCATTAACTAATGTCAGGTGACCTCATTACTATCTTAATCAAGGGCAGGGCCAGTGACCAAGTCCCATCATTTTTATTGAGATATTTTCTGCCTAGTCCCATGGTTTACTTGCAATTTTCTCTCTAAATTCCTCTTAACCCCATCCCTGCCCTTTTTCTAGAAAGGCAACTTCTGCCTCTCCCCTTTCCCACAAACCAAGCCTTACAGAAAATACTAGAAGAAAAACCTCAACCCAAGAAGCCACCAACACCCACAATAACACAGACATCTGACAACCCTCCACCAACACAACTCAAAAAACGGAAACACACAAACAAACAACACAAACAACAAAATAATAACCAGAGTTAACCAATGGTCATTAATATTGCTTAATATCAATGGACTCAAATTACCTATAAAAAGGCACAGATTAAGAGAATGGATAGGAAAACAGGATCCAACATTCTGGTGCCTACAAGAAACACACCTCAACCTCAAAGACAGAAACTACCTCAGAGTAAAGGGTTGAGAAAAGGTTTTCAAAGCCAACAGACCTAAGAAACAAGCAGGTGTGGCTATCCTAATATCTAACAAAAGTGATTTCTAACTAAAATCAATCAGAAGAGATGGAGAAGGGCACTTTACACTCATAACAGGAACAATTCATCAAGATAAAGTCTCAATCTTGAATATCTATGTCCCTAATATAAAAGCACTCACACATGTAAAAGAAGCATTACTAGAACTCAAATCACACATCAAACCCCACATACAAATAGTAGGAGATTTAAACACTCCTCTTTCACCAATGTACAGGTCAACTAGACAGAAACTTAACAGAGAAATAAGAGAACTAACAGATGTAATGAATCAAATGGACTTAACAGACATATATAGAACATTCCATCCAAACAGGAAAGAATATATCTTCTTCTCAGCATCTCATGGAACCTTCTTGAGAATTGACCACATACTTGGTAACAAAGCAAACATGCACAGATACAAAAAATTGTAGTAACCACCTCTGTCTAATCGGATCACCATGGAGTAAAGTTAGAATTTAACAACAATTCCACCCCCAGAAAGCCAACAAACTCATGGAAACTAGACAGTCAACTACAGAGCCACCACTGGATCAAGGAGGATATAAAGAAAGAAATTAAAGTCTTCCTTGAATTCAATGAAAATGAAGACACAGCATACCCAAACCTATGGGACACTATGAAAGCAGTACTAAGAGGAAAGTTCATAGCACTATGTGCCCACATTAAAAAAAATGGAGAAAGCTCACATTAGAGACTTAACAGCACACCCGAAAGCTCAAGAAAAAAAAAGAAATAGACTCACCCAGGAGGAGTAGAAGACTGGAAATAATCAAACTGGGCTGAAATCAACAAAATAGAAATACAGAAAACAATCCAAAGAATCAATGAAACAAAGAGCAGGTTCTTTGAGAAAATCAACAAGATTGTCAAACTTCTATCCAAATTAATCAAAAGGCAGAGAGAGAATACACAAATTAACAGGATCAGAAATGGAAAAGGGGACATAACAACAGACATCAAGGAAATTCAGAGAATCATTAGATCTTACAACAAAAGCCTGTATGCCACAAAGTTGGAAAATGTAAAAGAAATGAACATTTTTTTAGACAAATACCACATACCAAAATTAAATCAAGACCAAGTGAACAATTTAAATAGACCTATAAGTCACAAGGAAATAGAAGTTGTCATCAAAAATCTCCCAACCAGAAAAAGCCCAGGGCCAGGTGACTTTAGTGCATAATTCTACCAGAACTTCCAAGAAGAGGTAATACCTATACTCCTTAACGTGTTCCACATAATTGAAACAGAAGAGTCATTGCCAAATTCTTTTTATGAAGCTACAGTTACCAAGATACCAAAACCACACAAAGACTCAACCAAGAAAGAGAATTACAAACCAATCTCACTTATGAACATCGATGCAAAAATTCTCAATAAAATACTGGCAAGCAGAATCCAAGAACACATCAAAAGAGTCATCCATTATGATCAAGTAGGCTTCATCCCAGAGATGCAGGGCTGGTTCAACATATGAAAATCTATCAATGTAATCCATCATATAAATAAACTGAAAAAAAACCATATTATCATTTCATTAGATACTAAAAAATCATTTGACAAAATTTATTACTCCTTTATGATAAAGGTCTTGGAGAGATTAGGGATACAAGGATCATATCTAAATACAAAAAAAAGCAATATAAAGCAAGCAAACAGCTAACATCAAATTAAATGGAGAGAAACTCAAAGTGATTCCACTAAAATCAGGAACAAGACTAGGCTGTCCACTTTCTCCATATCTCTTTAACATAGTGCTTGAAGTTCTAGCAATAGCAATAAGACAACATAAGGAGATCAAGGGGATTTGAATGGAAAGGAAGAAGTCAAACTTCTATTATTTGCAGATGTCATGATAGTGTACATAACTGACCCCAAAAACTCTACCAGAGAACTCCTACAACTGATAAATACCTTCAGTGATGTGGCAGGGTACAGGATGAACTGAAAAAAAATTAGTAGCCCTTCTATCCACAAAGGATAAAGAAGCAGATAGGAAAATCAAAGAAACATCACCTTTCACGATAGTCACATATAGCATAAAGTATCTTGTGGTAACACTAACCAAGAAATTGAAAGATCTATTTGACAAGAACTTAAAGAGTTTGAAGAAAGAAATTGAAGAGGATACCAGAAAACGGAAGGATCTTCCATGTTCTTGGATTGGTAGGATCAACATAGTAAAAATCCCAACAAAATTCTTCACAGACCTCGAGAGAACAATAATCAACTTTATATGGAAAATCAAAACCCCAGGATAGCCAAAACAATTCTATACAAGAAAGGAACTTCCAGAAGCATTACCATCCTTGACATAAAACTCTATTACAGAGCTGCAGTAAAGAAAATTGTTTGGTATTGGCATAAAAACAGAGATATTGACCAATGGAATCGAATTAAAGACTCAGATATTAATCCATAAACCTATGAACATCTGATTTTTGACAAAGAAGCTAAAATTATACAACAATGGAAAGAAAGCATCTTTAACAAATGGTGCTGGCATAACTGGATGTCAACTTGTAGAAGAATGAAAATAGATCTATATCTATCACCTTGCACAAAACTTAAGTCGAAATGGATTAAAGACCTCTATATAAATCTGACCACACTGAACCTGATAGAAGAGAAGGTGGGTAGTAGCCTGCAATACATGGGCACAGGAGACCACTTCCTATATATAATCCCAGTAGCACAGACAATAAGAGCAACAATGAATAAATGGGACCTCCTGAAACTGAGAAGCTTCTGTAAAGCAAAGGACACAGTCATCAAGATAAAAAGGCAACCTACTGAATGGGAGACCATATAATACAAAGGTCTGATCTCCAAAATATATAAAGAACTCAAGAAACTAGACATTAAAATTCTAAATAACCCAATTAAAAACTGAAGTTATGAACTGAACAGAGAATTCTCAACAGAAAAAGTTTAAATGGCCAAATGATACTTACGGTCATGTTCAACCTCCTTTGCAATCAGGGAAATGCAAATCCAAACAATTTTGATATAACATCTAATACCTGTCAGAATGGCTAAAATCAAAAGCACCAATGATAACCTATGCTGGATAGGATGTGGAGTAAGGAAAATACTCATCCTTTGCTGGTGGGAATGCAAACTTGTGCAACCACTTTGGAAATCAGTGTGGCAGTTTCTCAGAAAATTGGGAGTCAACCTACCTCAGGATTCAGTAATACTACTCTTGGGAATATACCCAAGAGATGCCCAATCATACTACAAAAGCATTTGTTCAACTTTGATAATAGCAGCATTATTTGTAATAGCCAGAACCTGGAAACAACCTAGATGCCCCTCAATGGAAGAATGAATAAGGAAAGTGTGGCACATCTACACATTAGAGTACTACTCAGTGGTAAAAACCAGAGACATCTTGAATTTTGCATGCAAATGGATGGAAATAGAAAACACTATCCTGAGTGAGATAACCCAGACCCAAAAATATGAATATGGCATGTACTCACTTATTAGTGGATTCTAGCCATAAACAAAGGACATTGACCCTATAGTTCACTATAATAGAGAAGCTAAGTAATAAGGTGAACCCAAAGAAAAACATATATCGATCCTTCTGGAAATTGGAAGCAGACAAGATCACCAGGCAAAAGTTGGGAGCATGGATGTGGGGTGGAGGTGGGGTAAAGGGGAGAGGGAAAGATAGAAAGGAAAAGGGGGGGTTGGGGAGAGCTTGGGGAAGTGGGATGGTTGAGATGGAGGAAGGATGGATATGGGAGCAGGGAAGAAGATATCTTAATTAAGGGAGCCATTTTGGGGTTGGCAAGAGACTTGACTATTGTTGGGGTTTTCTGTCTTGCCCAGTTCCCACAATCATTAAGTCCCAAAGAAAATCACACAGAGCTCTACATAAGTTATAACCTGATTTGCCCATTAGCTTAGGCCTCTTATTAACTCCTGTAACTTATATTAACCTATTATTCTCATCTGTGTTAGCCACATGGCTTGGTACTTTTTCAGCAGGGCAAGTCACATCTTCCTTCTTACGTGTCTGGGTAGGACTGGGTAGGAATAGGCTCCCTCCCTCCCAGAATTCTCCTGTTTTCATTGACCTGCCTCTACTTCTTACCTGGCTGTACTGACTATACTTCCTGCCTGGCTATTGGCCAATCAGTGTTTATTTAAAGCACAATTTACAGACTACAGGATTGCCCCATACTACTTAACACTAGAGGGTTTCCCAGATGTCCACGGGGATGTCACCAGCTATGACCCTGGGTAGTGGAGGAGAGGGTGCCTGAACCGACCTTGTCCCATAGTCAGACTGATGACTATCTTGAATATCACCATAGAACCTTCATCTGGCAACAGATGGAGAAAGAGACAGAGACCCACATCAGAGCACTGGACTGAGCTTTCAAGGTCCAGTTGAAGAGCAGTAGGAGGGAGAATATGAGCAAGAAAGTCAGGACCATGAGGGGTTGAACCACCCACTGAGACAGTGTGCCTGAACTAATGAGAGCTCACCAAATCCAGTTAGACTGGGGCTGAACGAGCATGGGATCAAACTGGACCCTCTGAATGTGGCTGACAATTGGGGCAGACTGAGAAGCCGTAGATAATGGCACTGGGATTTGTCTCTACTGCATGTACTGGCTTTTTGGGATCCTTTCTAAGCCTGGATGGAGTGGGGAGGGCCTTGGACTTCCCACAGTGCAGGGTACCCTGACCTCTCTTAGGACTGGAGGTGTAGGAGGGAAGTGTAAGCGGGGGAGCAGATGGGAAGTGGAGGAGGAGAGGAAGTGGAAATTTTGAGTGGTATTATTTATAAAGTAATAAAAATTATTAGAAAAAAGCCTGGCATTATATCAATTATCACCATTACAATGCTGCATACTAAACCTATGTAACCATTTTACCTTAGCATTCCCATTTTACTGAAAAAGAAACTGAGACTCCAAGATGTTAAATATCCTGCCTTAAGCTCACATAGTAGAAGAGTAGTTAAGCAGGAATATAATCCTAGGCCACTTCACTGCATGCTCTAGATAATGATTATGATGATGATAAGGATGATGATGATTATGATGATGATGATGTTAAAATTTGCTTCTAGGACCTAACCTTGACCAACAGAAGGAGCAAATTTACAGACTAACCTATCAGAGAAGGTGGGGAGAAGAGGATGTGGGAAAAAGACGTCAGTCATCAGGACTAGGTGAAGGAAGCCACAACAAGTGAAGACGGCACAAAGTAAGTTTTGGAAGCCAATGCTCTCTGTTGGCCATTGCAGCAGAGTTTAAGCAATATTTTCCTCTCAGAAGGCAGGAAGCAGAGACAACACAGGGGAAAAGCCTTCATTTTTGAGATTGGGAATTAAATAAGCCAAGAAAGGCCCAGAAAATAAGATAGTCAAATACAATTTAAATGACAAACATAACCATGAGAGCTTTAGTGGCTTATATAACCGAAGTTCACTTAGGCATCCTTTGGTTGTGTCTGCCATCAGGCTGAAAGAATGCCTAACACATCCAATGTTGGCCGGTGTCAGTTAAAGGAGGCATGGGGAACCACTTAGTTTTGAAAGTAACTCCTCTAGGACTTGTGTTACTTCTCTTCCACCCACAGCTCTCAGGTCAGACCATGGCTCAATTCAGATCTCAAGGAGACACAATTAGATATAGACAGGTGGAAATAAAGACCCTCAAAGGATAGGACTGGAAAGGAGTAGGGATGTATCCAAGAGTACCTCCCAGAAAGGAAAAGTTTATTTATAGATCTGAATGTATAAAAAACCCTCAGGACCCAGCAATTCCACTCTTGGGAATATACCCTAAAGATTCCCTAACATACTACAAAAGCATTTGTTCTACTATGTTCATAGCAGCACTATTTGTAATAGCCAGAACCTGGAAACAGCCTAGGTGCCCCTCAATAGAAAAATGGTTAAAAAAGGTGTGGAACATATACACATTAGAGTTTTACTCAGCGGTAAAAAACAATGACATCTTGAATTTTGCATGCAAATGGATGGAAATAGAAAACGCTTTACTGAGTGAGGTAAGCCAGACCCAAAAAGAGGAACACGGTATATATTCACTCATAAGTGGATTCTAACCATAATTAAAGGTCTTTGAGCCTATTATTTGTGATCCTAGAGAAGCTAAATAAGAAGATGAACCTGATGAAGATTATTTAGCTATCCACCAGGAGGTAGGAAATAGACAAGAGTCCCAGGTAACCTCGGGTGCATGGGGGGGTGGGAGGGTTGATGGAAGGGGAGAGGGTTAGAGAGAAGGGAGTAGGGGAGGAATGGGGAAAGCTCGGTGGCCTGGGATGGGGGGGAGGGAGGAAGGATGAATATGGGATCAGGGGAGAATATATTTCAACTAAGGGAGTCATTTTAGGGTTTACAGGAGACTTGATTGTATATGGGATCCCAGGTCCAAGGAGAGATCCCCCAGATTGTTCTCTGGACAGAGGAGAGGGTGCCTGAATCGGCCGTGGCCCATAACCATACTGATGTATATTTTGCTTATCACCATTGATCCTTCATCTGGCGAAGGACGGCGATACAGTCGGAGACCCACATTGGAGCACCGGACTGAGCCCCCCGAGGTCCAAATGAGGAGCAGAAGGAGGAAGAACATGAAAAACGAAATCAGTACTACGAGGGATGCTATCACCCACTGATACAAGGGAACGGATCTAATGAGAGTTTACCAAGGCCAGTTGGACTGGGACTGAACGAGGACGTGATCTAACCAGATTCTCGGAATTTGGCCGGATTCTCTGAATGTGGCTGGCCCGAAGTCTTTCTGAAAAGCCATTGACTATGATACTGGGACCTGTTTCCTCTGCATATACTGGATTTTGGGGATCCAGTCTGTTTGGACACTCACCTTCCTGGACCTGGAGGGAGGGGGGAGGAACTGGAACTTCCCACAGGGCAGGAAACCCTGACTGCCCTAAGGGACGAAGAGGGAGGAGGAGAGGGAGTGGGGGGAGTGGGAGGGTGTTGGGAAGAGGGGCGGAAATGGAAACTTTTATAATTTAATAAAATTTACTTTAAAAAAATTATACATATGTAAATCACACACACACACACACACACACACACACACACACACCTGGAGGAAAAAGGAAAAAAGTAGTTAAACGATTAAGTGTTTTAACACCCAAATTCATGTGTCCTTGACGGCAAACTCTTCCAATCACCTGGGATCACCAGTAAAGGCTAAACTAAGAACGGACAAATCCTCAGATATATATATGTGTGGGCCCCTCCCCGTGTGTGTGTAGGGGTAAGGACAACAACGGTGTAATGAAGAAACCTGCCCTAGCCTCCATGAGAAATGGACGAGAGAGGCACAGATATGCCTCATAAATCCATTCCATGCCAGTTTGAACAAGTGAAGCCAAAAACTGAACTCAGAATGACAAAGAAAATGATAAGTCTACATGGCATCTGAAATAGTGTTTTACTCTCTTTCTTCCTTTGGAGAAAAATAGATTACATGGTTTCCTTCACACATGGGGGAAAACAACCCTGCTGCACATGCTCTTGCTGTCCACAAGCATTACTGCTTCTAAATGAAGAATTCAAGGATAGAGGTGTTTTCATCATCCTGTCTCCTTGTGGGAAGCTGGAAAAGCCAGCCATTCATGTCTTGGTGTATTTAGAAGGAATAAGAATTTGACTCTTATTTCCAAGAAAATGAGTGCTATTTCAGAAGTTGAGTATAAAATTACCATAGAGATACTTCATTAATGCCTGGAAGCAGAATATTGCTTTTTTTTCCATTATCAGAGCCAGCACAAACTATATATAGTGTATATAATTTGTATATATGCTATATACATTATGTATACATAACATTCTTTTATAATATATGATTTATAATATGTTTTTCACCTTGAAATAGCAAAAACCCAGCTCATAGAAACTTAAACCAATAGGGATGTATTGTTCTATATAATAGCAACAGAGATAACAACAATAGAGATGCACTGTTCTATATAATAACAACAGAGACAACAATAGGGATGTATTGTTCTATATAATAATAGCAGAGCAGAGACAACAACAATAGAGATTCATTGTTATATATAATGACAACAGAGCCAACAATAGTGATGTATTGTTCTATATAATAACAACAAAGACAACAGCAATAGAGATGCACTGTTCTATATAATAACAACAGAGACAACAACAATAAGGGTATATTGTTCTATATGATAATAGTGACAACAAAAATCTTGAACCCAGAGTGAGATTCTTGCAGCAAGAGAGGTTCAAAGACCATTCTCCCTCCCTCACCTCACCCACTTCTAAGATCTTCCACCCCTGCTTTTCTATTCAAGAAGCCCCCTTGGTGGTAACAAGATGTCTACCAGCATCTCCATGTTCACACACTCTAGAGAAAAGGACATGTATCCTGAAGACTTTCAACAAGAATGCCACAGTTGTGTTTCATTGGCTTTGACTGGCTGGACTGAGTGGGACATGTGAACATTGATGTACAGTCCTATGAGGTATCTGGATAGGGTAAGCACACATCACATGACTCTGCCCACTAGAGATGAGTGTAGGGTTTAGGATATCACTCCAAGGAAAATTACATTATTAATTACAGATGTTGTTTGGGCCAAAATTCTGAAATTTTGAAGTATAATTTCCACATGTTCATATGCCCTCTAAAGTTTCGGACTCACCTTGATAATGTCCATAGAGAAAGAAACTACTGCTGCCTCTGGCTTTTTTTTTTTTTTTTTTAAATCCATCTGCTTCTCATTAGGTGGCACTCTGAGCTAGGAAGACATACAAAAACAAAGGGGCAACACTAAGGGAAAAAGGCATTCTAACATGAGCTGAAGTCAGAATATTTTCATTGATGGCTAACTAGAATTATTCTATAATTACTCCACCACAGCCCTGGAAATGAGTCACCAAGAACTGAATATTTATAAGCTTCCTGACCTCAAAAGCTTCAAAATCTTACATGGGGTCACCTAAGGAGACTGTGGAAAACTTCCATGCAATTTATTGGCAGATGATTTCAGTTCTTATTTCAACAAGCTTGGTATGAAACGCATGCCATCTGGTTCCTGGGAAAATTCTCGAGCATATTAACTGCTTGTGTGAGAGACGGTCCTGCCATTTAGTTGCAAATGATTGCACCTGCAAATGAAAAATAAGAAAGAGAGCATGTCTTATCATTTGCTCCAGGGCTGGGAGCTTTGATGACACAATACTGCTGCCTCATCTACTTTCAAAATCTGTGCCTCATCAGTCCAGCTGTTCCCCTGCAACCATTTTGAACGTGCTGTGTGGTATCCTAGAGTGGACAGGCCATTTAAGGAAAGATTTCAGCAGCACTCAGCTGAAGACTGTACTGCTCTCTTTCCATTTCTTCAAGGTGTTTCTGATGGTTTTAAGATAAAATGAAAGTGCTTCTGATTTCTATTTTAACTCTGCTAAGAAGGATACTTCAAGGAGGGGCCATTTCTGGTGGGCTGGTGTGACTGTCCTGAGACGTGGGCAGTTCTCGAGCTAACTTGAGGCTGTGCAGACACCAACAGGGCCTCTCCATCTCTCATCCCCTTTTATCTTCCCAGAGAGACAATGGTGCCTCACTAACGTTATCTAGCCTTGAGCCTTTCACTGGGAGATGGATGGGCTTTAACGTTTGAAAATGATATTACAAAGACTCATTTTGTACTACTGCAAACAGTTTGTGAATTCAACCTTTGTTTTATTTGTGATATGCTGTGCATTGCCCTCAATATTGCAAAGCCAAGGTAGAGTACAGGAAAGTTGATACAACCGACAGATGATGGGATTTAGTTTGCAGAGTTTATTTATACCCTAACTCCCCCAGCTGGGTGGTCCTAGAAAAATTGTTTGCATTCCATAGCAGTTAGCTTTTCAAAGAGGATTAAGTGCAATTACTGCGGAGAAGATGGGAAGTTTCAATGCAATACTACACATGCAAGTCCTTGAACTAAATAAATGCTACTTGAATGTGTCTCCTTCATCTCAAGCATTGTGCAAGATCTCTGCTTTTCCAGTCTTCTCAAACTGATTTCTCTGACCTGCTGAATTCACGGCATGCACAAATTGCTCCCAGTTGAATGAATATTATTCTCAGAATCACATTGCAGGCCCCCTATGGGGAAGAAAGGGGCTTTCTTTATCTGTGAGTACCTGGCATTGAGGAAGAATGCACAGACATACCTATTGGCAGAATCCTACCCAGTCACGTCATTCGGCTTTTCCAACACACAAGAACACTTTCTAGGTTAGTAAAGTGTTGTGCTCAACTGTTACAACTGCCGAATGAACTCTTCCATACCCAGAAGAATTCAGCTACAGATGAGACTATATTCCAGAAAACATGGACGTCAGAGTCCCTGTGGATTCAATGAAGTTCAGGCAACCACTTTTATTCAATGCCACGAACCCAAAAAGGATGTCAAGGATGTCATGCCCTCTCTGTAGTATGACCTTAGACTTCTCAGTGATAAAAGCTAAGTGATTAATAAGCTTTGGAGTGGGCAACTGAGATTGTAACACACTTGATAAATCCTTAAATTCAACAAGGATGATGCGTGAACAATATCAAGGTAAAATATTTAAATATGACTCACAAAGAGATAAAATAGTAAAGATGACAAGAAGATTAAAAAACTCAGGAACAACAAATGGTTCCTGACTCTTAGCTGTCTGTGAGGAACAGTATGAATGTAAATGCTCTCTTCCATGCTTATATTTGCTTTAGTTTTTCCTTACCCGGCAGACAGAGTTTTCCTGACCTGACTGCCTGCTCACAAATAACCAATACAGAGGCTTTATATTGTTCATAATGCTCAGTGGATGGCTCAGGCTTGTTATAGCTAACACTTTCACTTTAATTAACCCATATTTCTTTTCTATGCTTTACCATGTGGCTCACGACTTGTTGCCTCATTTTCTATATATCCTGCTTCCTTGGTGCCTGGCTGGTGTCTCCTCTAACTCCTCCTTTCCTCCTCACAGAATCCTCTGTGTCTCTGGCTGTCCCACCCATACTTCCTGCCTGGCTACTGGCCTATTAGCATTTTTTTAACAAGCAATAAGAGTATCATATATTTACAGTACACAGAAGGATTATTCCACAGCATTACCCCAGGCTACTCTTGAACTTCAGGCAAAACTCTTGCCTTATAGGCCGTCACTCTCAGTCTCTTGAGTCTTAATTCATATTTGTCTCCAGGAAAAAAAAAGTTAGACAAGAATTAATAAGAAAAAGTAAGGCAATTCTTCACCACTGTAGCCAAAGAATTAAAGATAACAACATTAGCATCTTTTTCTCATTTGTCTCAAATTTTCACGAATATCAATTCACTTCTTAAACATTTAGTTTTGTAGCACCAGATTCTAGATGGGAGGAATTTGTTACTTAAAGCATTCGGGGGCCCTTAACACCACTTTGATAGCTTATATTTATGATCAATTTTATATTTTTAAAACGTGTTCTTTCTTCAGTATGATTCATATTAATTATTAAAACACCTCTTATGAAAATATATTTTCAAGAGATCATCCTCCCTTGGGAAGAATTAGTTAATTTACGCTAATGATGTTTTGATGAAGAGAATGCTTTTCTTACTGAATTCATGTGGTTTTGTAAAATTGTTTAATGGCTGAACATTGAATTACATCTTATTCATCAGAGCTGGGGTCAGACTTTGTGCATCATAAGTGTGGGTGCTCTTGGAAACATTATTTAGGTAAGTTTTAGTTCATTGCCAGGTTTGTGAAGATCAAGGGACTAAAACTCAGCTTGGATTCCCAAGAGAACAGAGACACCTGTGTGGGTTTGAGATGTACCACTAACATGGAGAAATCCTGTCTGGGGACAATCACTTTGCTACTTTGAGGTCTTTAATATGCTATGCAACTGTCCATTTCTCAGTCAAAAAGATACTGTTCTTCACTCAAAAAAATGTTAGGACATGTTAATGACATGTAGCCAAAAGCAATAGCTTCTGTTCCAGTTAGTAAAAGCTGACCAAACTACAAAAGAGTTTTATAGGGAAGAGAATTCACATCTTATTATGAATCATAAACAACTCATTTTCTTGAGTTTTATGTTTACACTGGGGTTAGTTTTAAATACGAATAATTCTTTATATATTAAAAACATCACCTATTTAATATTGTTTTTAGTCCTTCTCTGTTTCTGATGAAGAGTAGGACTCTCTTATTTTTATATATTATTATGATTCCTTAGTAGCCTGTTTTAATGAGACACAGAAAGGGAATGGATAAAGATGGGAGGGGTGCTGAGAAGGAACTGGGAGGATTAGAGGGAAGGAAAATTGTAATCAGCATATATCATATAGGAAAAAAAATCTATTGTCGATAAAAGGTAGCAAAACAAGGTTCTGAATCCTTTCCCCTCAAAAGGACTAGAATGGTCCAGTTTTTCACTCTATGGACATGTAATCCTGAACTTCCATTTTGCCTTCCATGGAAATTTTGCCCCCCCCCAATGAGGAGTAGGGCAGTGGACTGGGTAGAAGGGAAAGAGGTGACTCAGGAAGGGGGAACCTCACTGGCTTCTCACATTCATCTATTCCCTGCTTTAATTCTCAGAACCTGGGCTGGCTGGTTTTGTGTTAACCTGACACAAGCTAGAGTCATCAGAGAAGGAGCCTCAGTTGAGGAAATACCTCCATGAGATCCAGGTGTAAGGCAGTTTCTCAATTAATCAATGAGCGAGGGCCCAGCCCATGGTGGGTGTTGCCATCCTTGGACTGGTGGTTCTGGGTTCTATAAGAAAGCAGACTGAGCAAGGTAGGGAAAACAAACCAGTAAGCAGTGCCCTCCATGGCTTCTGCATCAGTTCCTGCCTCCAGGATGTCACCCTATTTGAGTTTCTGCTCTGATTTCCTTCAGTGATGAACAGTAATGCCGAAGTGTAAGTCTAATAAACCTTTTCCTCTCCGACTTGCTTTTTGGTCATGGTGTTTCTTCATGAAACTAACCATGTCATGTCCCTAACCATGACAGAACCCAATGACCACATGGTTTCCTCTTTTGGTTGGTGCTCTTGGAGCAGGACAGGGTGGATCTTCTGTTGATTTAGACCATCAACCTTCTCCTATTTACTTCCTTGAGGCCTGAATAGCAATCTAACACTAACTGAACATTCAGGATGCACACACAGAGGTACAGATGTTGCCAGCTACTGTGGTTAGATATAGGCCTGAGTGGGAAATGATAGGCTATAAGGAGCACACAAAAAGGAAGACACCCAGAAAACAGAGAAAGAAGATCCATATACTTTGGTGTGCCTCATGTTTCTTTCATGCCTTTGGTCTCTCTTCCTCTCTATCTGCACAGATGATACATTACTCTAAGCCAGAGACATCTATGATGGAAGATACTCCTCAGAGGTTATAACTACCATTGTGCGAATGCTTCATAGCTTCCATCACCAGCAGACAAGATCAAAGTCTCTTCTTTGTTGGACAGAATGTGTGCCGATGCCATCTATGGTGGTTTGAATGAAAATGGCTCCTATAGACTCAGGGAGGAGTGATATTACTGGAGGTGGAGCCATTTTGGAGGAAATGTTATCACGGGTGGACTTTGAGGTTTCATGAGCTCAATCCAGGCCCAGTGTCCCTTTCTTGGCCTGCTGCCTGCTGATCTGGACATAGAACTCTCAGCTACCTCCCCAGCACCACATTTGCTTGAGTGCCACCATGCTTCCCTCCCTCCATGGCAATAACGGACTGAACATCTGAACCTAAAAGTCAGCCCAACTAAGTGTTTTTCTTATCATTTTGGTTGTGGGCCTAGCCTTTAATGGCTGAGCCATTTCTCCAGTCTAGTGGGTTTTTTTTTTGTTTTGTTTTTTGTATGAGTTGCTGTGGTCATGGTGTCTCTTTATAACAATAGAAACTCCAACTAAGATGTCATCTTACCTGGTATAGATCCAAGGTAAGATTCTCTTTAGTTAAACTTCTCTGAAAGAAGCCATGCCCTACTTCTAGGGACACATTTTGATTGGGACTCCCACATGGCCTTATTTGTTACTAGCTTACACTTCATTTGTTGACTGACACAGTGTTAGTCCTGTTACAGTACCATCAATACCAGTTACATGAACAACTTAAGTTTGAGGACCTAGAGACATGGATCTTCACAGTGAGACAGTAAGAGCATCCTTTGCTGGTGGTCTGAACTTTCTTCCCTTTTTACAGCCTTATAGGTTATTAGTTACAAATAAGAAAAAAAAACTGCTTAGCATGGCTTCAATGGCCTTTGTGATCTTTTGACTTCTTTAGCTGCAACCATCATCTCTCTGCCCTTATCTTGAAAAGTTGAAGGTTGTTGAACACTTCTTTCTCTTTCTTCTGGCGCTTTGTACGTATTTGCTTCTAGGCTCTTCCATCGTATTTATGTCTTGGTTAAGTCTTCCCCTGTAGACCAACTTAGATTTATTTCCTTTGACAAGTGGATGATTGGTTTTCACAGGAAGATAAGCGGCACTCTGCAGTGCCCCTGGCAGAATGACTTCTCATGATGCAGCTCCTCACACACTTACCATCTCCTTTCTCTTCCTCTTCTGATTATGCATCCCTTTATGGAAGGGAATATTGTACCTGTGACTTTTAGGTATTTGTTTCTGCAATTGAAACTGGCTGTCTTAAGTATTCTTGGTGGGAAAAAGTGCAATGTCATCAGTGAGTCCCAATAGAAATGAATGGTTTCTGTCTAAGGCTGAAAAAAGAACTTCTGGGGAGATTTACTCTAAATTGTAATTCTAGGCTGTAGAGAACTGTTAACTATTGACTAACTTGTCAATCATTTGTTAAAACTGCTCTCCTTTGATGCATAGCTTTGGAAAAACACATTTGATAGTGAAAAGATACCCAAGAAAGGAAGAAAGTATTCTCAGTAAGCATGGATTAGACTTGACCTCTGTTGCTGATTAATTCATTATTTGAAACATTCGAATAGCAGGTGATGTTAAACTGAATGAAAAGCTAACGACACCAAAGACCTTAAGGAGGATGACTTGAGTAGCCATAATGATGGTCAAGAACAATAAACATTAAGATTTATTAACGGTTTTGGGAGAAATCTCATCCTTCGTGCTCCATTTCTTATGTAGATTTCCATTCTATATTTCTCCAAGTGCTGAGTCCAAGGTATAAAGTAATGTATTTGGCTTGGTCACCTTTATACCCAATGACTAATTCAAAATCTTTGGGGGGCACAATGATGATTGTATTAATTCTATTCAACATTTTCTTCATTCATTATTTGAGTTTTCTATGATCTATGCTGCCAATTTACTATATTTCGATCTGGCTAATTCCTGCTTTTGGAGAAAGGCAAACATTTTCTTTATTTTAAATGTATATTTCTTGGGACTGAAGGGATGGTTCTGCAGTTAAAGATGGTTACTATTCAACCGTGAGCAGAAAAGTTCAGATCCCAATTCCCACATTGGGTGACTCACAGATGCCTTTAATTTAGCTCAAAAAGATCCAACTCCTGTAAATAGAGACTGCTTTCTCACTTCCTGGCCACCCAGACATGAGTAATACCACAAAAACTATATTAATTACAGCACTGTTTGGTCAATGACTCAGGCATATTCTAAGCTAGCTCTTATATCTTAAATGAACCCATTTCTATTGATGTGCATATCACCATGAGGCTGTGGCTTACTGGTAAGTTTCTGATATCTTTCTCCTTTGGCACCTACATGGCATCTTCCTGACTCTGCCTTCTTCTCCCTGTGTTCAGTTTAGTTTTTCTCCCTACCTATATTCTGCCCTACAGTAGGTCAAAGGATCTTCCTTATTAATCAATGGTAATAAAACATACTCATAGCATAGAGAGGGAAATCCCACATCAAACACCCTTTCTGACCTCCATCATCACTTACACATGTATGTGCATATTTTCATACAAGTGAATGAAATAAAAATAAAATCTTAAAAGTATGTGTATTTAATCCCAGCGCTAGATAGACAGAAGCAGGTGGATCTCTGTGAATTTGAGGCTAACCTGGTCTGCACAGTGAGTTCCATGCTAGTCAGGACTACAGACAGACACCCTGTCTCAGTATTAAAGTTTTTCTTTTAGATTAATCATTAGTAACAACAGGTCTACTCCTTGATATTCCATAAAACAGATTAATACATCCTATTTTGTGATAATATTTCAATTATTTATATACAACTACCATGGTGGAGCACAGCTATTACTAGTATTAGCTTTCTACATTTTACATTTCTCTTTGAACTAGGGCACACAAGTAAAATATCAACAACACACTAATTCTTCCCAGCATGTTTCTCCTAATCCATACTTTAAAAATCACATTATTATTAAATCACCATCATTACTCTGCTGGTATCTGCATCCCACTGTTAATGCAGATGGGACTCCCTCTACAGCAAGCCACTTACATTTCATATGGTGGTACTAAGCTCCATGATATCATCCTCCATGTTAGGCTCAGAGGCCAAGCTGTCTTCCAGGAGGCATGTATTCAACAGAAATGCTGTTCACGGAGTTGTACGAATTGTTCACAAATTCCATGAAAAACGTGCGTTTTGTCTTTCTTACAGTTGATTATCAACTTCTCTAAGGGTTCTGAGTTTTGTGTTTCCTTAGTTCAGTTTGATGGATTTTAGAGAGTAAATTCAATATCAGACCAAACCTTTTCCTATTTCATCACTGACAAGGGTTTGGTTTCCCTGCAGTCTGCATCATCTTATCCTAGCCTCTAACACAGAAGTTACTATTTCCATCTTTGCTAGTAGCCTTTCATCACTCACGTTTTATAATGACTATGCCTGTTGATAACAGGAAATAAAAAAAGAAATGTGCCTTCTCTATCTTGCACACTTACTGTTGGGGGGGCTACAAGTGAGGGTTTTTTCATTTATCGTTATCATATTTCTTCTTGTTCCATTTGACTCATTGCTCGTCTATGCTGATGGTACTTTATCTGATTTGTAACACAGTCCTTCCCATATGTAATGCATTTCAGAGATTTAAATGAGGAAATCAAAATGCAGATTTATTTAGCATCTTAACCAACATGGATTTATTCTCTCAAGGATATTATTCTCTCAAGGTTTGCTCATTCTTTGACATATGAAAGTCACTGTAGTTGACAGAGAAATGGAAAGCAACATATTAAATAGCTCAGTGTTTCTTTGTGTGGTTCCTTATCAGTGATGAACAGCTAGCTGCATTTTACACGAATATCTTTTTGTTGCTCCCTCACTATGCCTTTATTTTTTCCCTGAAATTAACCATTAACTATGTTATTCTTATTTGTTTACTTGTTTATAGCCTTGATTTTCCACTGAAATGAAATTCATGGTAGACAAATTATTAGCATGACCAGGAAGGAAATGTTTTAAATATTCTTTTCTGGTTTTGCCCCAAAGAGACATCCCTTCATTATTGCTTGAAATGTATTATACCTAAACCATACTTCCTTTCCTCATAAATTCTCGCACAATGCATTCATGCTGGGATGGGTGGGTCTCATTGTCTCTTTCTTAGCAGTGATGATGTATTATCTTAACAGTGATGTGTTAAGGTTTCACTTACATGAGCTCCTGCTATAGTTAGGTTATGATTCCTACCAGTGTATGTCTATCAGAAGGCTTCACTACACTAAGCCACAGAGGATCTCATGGTTTATTCCTACACTTTATTTAATCCACTGCTTATTAATATTGCCTTTTTATTATTATCCACAGTGTGGTTATTGGCCATAGACAGTACTAGTTTGTGATTAGTACCTATAGATCTCAATCTGTCAGTTTTATAAAAATATTTATGTATTTTTTTGTATATGAGAGTTTTGCTTGTTTGTATGTATGTCTGGAACTGCATGCATGCAGTGCCTGTGGAGGCCAGAAGAGGGCATCGGATCTACTGAAACTGAAGTTACAGTTGGTTATGAGTGGGTGCTGGGAACTGAAACCAGTTTCTCTGTAAGAATAGCAAGTGAACCACTGAGCCACCTTTCCAAGCCTTATAATATGCAACTTTTTGAAAAAGAATTTATTTAGGGTCTATTGTGAGTATGCTGTCATTTTCCTTTTCTCCCCTTAGGTAAAAATGTAATGGAAATAATTAAATCACCAATACTGGCCAAATGTCCAGTGCTATCTCATTACACTGTTTTTTCCTCCTTATATCCAGCTGCTGTACACAAAGCTCAAATAGTATCAGCTATGCTTCCTCATTGTTACCATCCTTCCACCTCCTCTGCTGGTGTCTGTCACTTAGTATCTTGCTGCACTGATGCTGGTAGCACCATTAAGGCTCTCTTGGCTGGAGCAGGAGATTCAGACACTGTGACAGTTGTACTTACTGATGCTTCATTGAAGTGCATCATGTCCCTAAGTTCCAGATATGGTGTCCTTTTTTTTTTCATAGTGACCATCTTGCTGCTGTTTCTTTCGGTGGTGTGTTAGAAAGTTTACAGTTGGCATGGCCATCAGGGCCTAAATATGACATTTTATTTTTTCTTATTGTTCTTACATTATTTTAGCTTCTCAATTTTAATCTTCTCTCCCTTTATGCCCTTTAAAATTTTCTTTTATTATAATAAAATTGTCTCTTGCATATTTCTTCTGTATACAGTGAGAACCACTATAATTTGTCCTTTGCACCAGGTGGAATGGAGAATACTGGGAAGGAGAGTAGACTTATTAGTTTGGTCCACAGTTCCACTCCTTTTGTTGCTAACTTATCTTGTTTCAATATTTTTTAAAACCATTCCATTTTCATTCTCTACTGTCTTTTAGCCCTTGTAAAGGTCAAAATTACTGTGTGCTATATTCCTACTCTGTTGTGATCTAATGGTATCTTGACATCTCTTTCATTTCTTGGTTTTTGGTGGCTTCACTGGTATTTTCCCCAAACATTTAAAGAGTTGATGTTAACCATTCTTTAACCCCTCAGAAAATTATGAAGAAGTAGTATTCATGGACTCATCCTATGAAGACAGATAGGATTACTATTTTCGATGTAAAAACCAGGAAATAACATACTAAGGAAAGATAAGTACATAGCTAGGTTTTGTAACTTCTGGCACAAAAATCTCTAATCAAATACTTGTAAACCAAATACAGCAATATAAAAAAACAACTATATTTCATGCTCAAATGTGATTTATTCTATGCTGATTCAGTGTGGAAATGTTACCAGAGCAGGTAGGCTAATAGTAGAATCAAAGGACTCAGTTGGAAAAAAAATCTCCACTTACAGGAGTATGATTTAGTTGATAGCAGGTCCTAAGGAATCCATTTAATAAATGGTTATATCTAATAAGCAAGTTATGCAAAATTTCAGGGCACATTATTGAGTCATAAAAATAAATTATATTTCTACAGACTATCAGTGAAGAACCTGAAAATGATAGAAAGAAAGCAATCCAACTTCTCACACCATCGTGATGAATAAGACACACAGAAAAACATTTGATGGAAGAAGTGTAGTGTTTGAACTCAGAAACCCCAGAGCTCTATGGGAAGGAAAGGTAGTGGATGCAAAGGAATGAAAAATCTGTATTCATAGATTAGAAGATTTCTGATGCAGGGCACCAGTTGATCCAGGGTACCCTGCCTATGGCTCAGGGTCAGTGTAATCCCTTAACAGCACTGCAGTTTCTTTTTCATTTAAGTTTTAAAACTGTTGCTAACATTCATATGGAAATGTTCAAGAATATCCTAAAGAATCTTAAAATAAGAACGGAGTTGTAGGACTCACGCTTCATAATTTCAAAATGCACTATGTAGGGAAAATAAGTAAAAATGGTACTAGATCCAGAGTAGACTTTGGGATGTTGATGACCACTCTTGGTTGTTAACTCCAACACATCTGAAATCAACTAAGACCTAAGCAGCTGTTAATACTTGCAAAGGATTGTGTGTGTGTGTGTGTGTGTGTGTGTGTGTGTGTGTGTGTACTGGATTATTAAAGACGGGAAGACCCACCCTAAATCAATGCCACACTTTCTGGAGTCAGCTCATAAAAAGGACATGGAAAAAGGAAGTGTTTGGTTTTTGCCTGCTTGCTTGTCTTGTCACTGGAAAGTTCATTTATCTTCTGCTGGGACATTCCTTCCATATTATCAGAACTTCCTCTTTGGGATCCCAATGTGGACTGAAAACCATTGAGGTATACAGGAGCATGGACTGAACAACTACCAGATTTTTGGCTTTTCCTTTGAGAGACAGCCATGTTGGACTAACTAGGGCACAACCTGTAAGCCACATTTTTTCATTCTTTCATTCCCTCCTTCATATATATATATATATATATATATATATATATATATATATATATATATATGACATTTGTATATATAATATATACAGTTCTAAAGTAAGTTACTTAATATGTATTTAATATCCCCTTAGCTTTTAAGAATTCAGAACAAAAACACAAGGCAATGCCATTTTACATGCACTAAGACAGTTATAATTGAATAGGCAGTCAATACTAAGTCTTGCAGAAAATATGGAGAGGTGCAAACATGTCTACGCAGGAGTGTAAAATTGTTTTGCAAACTTGACAGGCCTCCAAAATGCCAGGAATACATTTTCCATAAAATCATAGCATTCTACCTTTGCTATATAAATAAAATAATTGAAACACCTCCATTCATGTAAAATCTTGTGAGTATATGCATGCACCACTATTACTCATAGTTATTCCAAAATGGGAGCAATTTAAATGTTCATCAACTTATACATGGATGGATAAATAAAATACATTAAGCTGAATTTTATTTGACCATTAAAAAAATGAGTGTTTGGAATCTAAAATAAAGGAAAAAAAGAAAATAAGAGTATAAATCAGAAAAAAAGAAATGAAATGATGACTTACACTACAAGATGGATGTACCTTAATAAAGACCCCGACAAATGATTAGAATTTTATGTGTCCACTATATAAAGTGGTTAGAATAAGCAATACTTGGAACCAAATTGTAGTTGTAGAAAGTAAGTAGTGGGTCTAAAGTTTATTGGGAATGATTTAAAGTGTCCTGTGAGTAGATTAAGTAGATTATGGTGATGGTTACACAACATACATATTTAAACTAATGAATAATACAGTGTTTTTTTTGAGATAAAGTTTTATGTAGCATAGACTGATCTCAAACTCATTATGGAGGCAAGGATTACCTCGAACTTCTAATCCTCCAATGTCCATCTTCCAAAAATTGATGTTACAAGTGTGAGCTACCATACTTGTCTCATGTGGTGCTGGGGATCCATTCTATGTCTTCATGCATGACAGATATGCATTCTACCTGCTGAGTTTCTTCCCTAGTCCTCAATTATACACTTTTAATTGCTAAATTGTGTATTATTTGAATTTGGTCTTTATAAAATTAAAAGATGATAGTGTGATATTTCAACTGATTTGATTTGAAATAATTTCTAGGAAATCATAAGAACAAATTAAGTTAAATATTGAAGAGTTATTGCTGAACAGGTAGAGTAGTACTAAGAGTTTGTAAGTTTGTATTTGGTTCAGGCCTCTGAAGATGAAATTGTATTTTCAATTTATTGCAAGTTAGTCTCTGTGGCTTTGAATACCAGTGAGAAGTGTGGCAAGTTTTTTTTTTTTTAAAGTCACAATTTAGCCCGGAGAGGTGAGTGGGTGCTAGTCTGGGTGGACAGCCCGGGAAGAGAGCATAGCCCCTCCCCCCTCAGCTTCTGCGGCAGGGTCTTCCGTGTTTCACCAGACCCCTCCCTGCCCCCACTGCCCAGCACTCTTGTCTCCTGGGCCCTGGGAAGGCCAGCTACCCCAGCTGCAGTGCTGAGGAGCTCTATCCAGAAAGTGCTGAGGAGTTCTATCCAGAGAGTGAGGAGGAGTTTCATCCAGAGAGGTGGAGATGGGCAGGTGCCAATGCAAGAATTCCTCCAACAACCTGAAAGGCAACATGACATCTCCAGAATCCAGGGAGCACGAAATGAGAAGAATTGAACACCCTACTCCAATAGAAATAGAAGAAATCGACTCTAAGCGGATCTATATGAAAATAATAGAGGAACTTAAACAGGAGGTGAAAACCTGCCATAAAGAAATGGAAGATAAGTATAACAAAAAGATTGAGGAAATGAGTAAAGAAATGGAAGAGAAATATACCAAAAAGTTTGAAGAAATGAGTAAATCCGTAAATGAAATTCTGGGAAACCAAGAAAAAACAAACAATCAAACAGGTAATGGAAACAGTTCAAGATTTGAAAACTGAAATGGAGTCAATGAAGAAATCACAAACCGAGGGCCGGGTGGCTATGGAAAATCTAGGTAAATGAACAGAGACTTCAGAAACAAGCATAACCAACAGAATACAAGAGATAGAAGAAAGAATCTCAGACTCTGAGGACACCATAGAGAAATTAAACGCTCTGACCAAAGAAAACAGCAAATCCAACAAATTCTCATCACAAAACATTCAGGAATTGTGGGACACAATAAAAAAACCAAATCTAAGAATAATAGGGATTGAAGAAGGAAAAGAACAGCAGATCAAAGGCCCAGAAAATATATTCAACAAAATTATAGAAGAAAACTTTCCCAATCTAAAGAACGATATTCCTATGAAGGTGCAAGAAGCATACAAAACACCGAATAGACTGAATCAGAAAAAAACATCCCCTTGCCATATAATAATCAAAGCACAAAACATACAGATTAAAGAAAGAATATTAAGAGCTGCAAAGGAAAAAGGTCAAGTAACTTATAAAGGTAAACCTATCAGGCTTACACCGGACTTCTCTGTGGAAACCATGAAAGCCAGAAGATCCTGGATAGAGGTACTGCGAAAACTAAGAGACCATAGCTGCAAGCCCAGACTACTATACCCAGCCAAGCTATCGTTCACTATCAATGGAGAAAACAAAATATTCCAGGATAAAAATAAATTTAAACAATTTGTAGCCACAAATCCAGCCTTACAGAAAGTAGTAGAAGGAAAATCACAACCCAAGGAATCCAACATTGCCATCACTGCCTACAATAACCCAGACATCTAGCGACCCTTCACAACCACAACTCAAAGAAGAGAAACACACAAACTCTACTACACACACACAAAACAAGTAATAACCGGAATCAACAACCACTGGCCATTAATATCACTTAATATTAATGGACTCAACTCACTTATAAAAAGGCACAGACTAAGAGATTGGATACGAAAACAGGATCCAACATTCTGCGGCCTACAAGAAACACACCTCAAACACAAAGATAGACATCTACTCAGAGTAAAGGGTTGGGAAAAGGTTTTCCAAGCAAACAGACCTAAGAAACAAGCTGGTGTGGCTATCCTAAAATCTAACAAAATTGACTTCAAACTAAAATCAATCAGAAGAGATGGAGATGGACATTTCCTACTCATAACAGGAACAATTCATCAGGAGGAAGTCTCAATCCTGAACATCTATGCCACTAATATAAAGGTACCCACTTACGTAAAAGAAACACTTCTAGAACTCAAGGCAGTCATCAAACCACACACACTAATAATATGAGACTTCAACACACCTCTCTCACCAAAGAACAGGTCAATCAAACAGAAACTCAACAGAGAAATAAGAGAATTACTAGAGGTAATGAATCAAATGGACTTAACAGATATCTATAGAACATTCCACCCAAATAGGAAAGAATATACCTCCTTCTCTGCAGCTCATGGAACCTTCTCGAAAATTGACCACATACTCGGTAACAAAGCAAACTTCCACAGATACAAAAAAATTTTAGTAACCACCTGTGTCTTGTCAGATCACCACGGTATAAAGTTAGAATTCATTAACAATTCGAACACCAGAAAGTCTACAAACGCGTGGAAGTTCAACAGTCAACTGCTGAATCATCGCTGGGTAAAGGAAGAAATAAAGAAAGAAATTAAAGTCTTCCTTGAATTTAATGAAAATAAAGACACAACATACTCAAACCTATGGGACACAATGAAAGCATTGCTAAGAGGAAAGTTCATAGCACTAAGTGCCCATTTAAAGAAAACGGAGAAAACACATATTGGAGTCTTAATAGCACACCTGAAAACTCTGGAAAAAAGAGAAGCAGACTCTCCCAAGAGGAGTAGAAGACTGGAAATAATCAAACTGAGGGCTGAAATCAACAAAATAGAAACACAGAAAACAATCCAAAAAATCAACAAAACAAAAAGTTGGTTCTTGGAGAAAATCAACAAGATTGACAAACCCCTAGCCAAACTAATCAAAAGGCAGAGAGAGAACACTCAAATTAATAAGATCAGAAATGAAAAGGGGTACATAACAACAGACACAGAGGAAATTCAGAGAATCGTTAGATCTTACTATGAAAGTTTATATGCACAAAGTTGGAAAATGTACAAGAAATGGATTGGTATTTAGATAAATACCATTTACCAAAGTTAAATCAAGACCAGGTGAACAATCTAAATAGACCTGTTAGTCGCGAAGAATTAGAAGCTGTTATCAAAAATCTCCCGACCAAAAAAAGCCCAGGGCCAGATGGTTTCAATGTAGAATTCTACCAGAACTTCCAAGAAGAGCTGATACCTATAGTCCTTAAGGTATTTCACAATATAGAAACAGAAGAGTCATTGCCAAACTCTTTTTATGAAGCTACAGTTACCCTGATACCAAAACCACATAAAGACACAACCAAGAAAGAGAATTACAGGCCAATCTCACTCATGAACATTGATGCAAAAATTTTCAACAAAATCCTGGCAAACCGATTCTAAGAACACATTAGAAAAATTATCCATTATGATCAAATAGGCTTCATTCCAGAGATGCAGGTCTGGTTCAACATACGCAAATCTATCAATGTAATCCATCATATAAATAAACTGAAAGAAAAAAACCATATGATCATTTCATTAGATGCTGAAAAAGCATTTGACAAAATCCAACATCCCTTTATGATAAAGGTGTTGAAGAGATTGGGGATACAAGGATCATACCTAAATATAATAAAAGCTATTTACAGCAAGCCAACAGCTAACATCAAACTGAACGGAGAGAAACTCAAAGCCATTCCATTGAAATCAGGAACAAGACAAGGCTGTCCACTCTCCCCATACCTCTTCAATATAGTGCTAGAAGTTCTAGCAATAGCAATACGACAACATAAGGGGATCAAGGGGATTCAAATTGGAAAAGAAGTTAAACTCTCGTTATTTGCAGACGATATGATAGTATACATGAGCGACCCCAAAAACTCTACCAAAGAACTCCTACAGCTGATAAACACCTTTAGTAATGTGGCAGGATACAAGATCAACTCCAAAAAATCAGTTGCCCTCCTATACAGAAAGGATAAAGCAGCAGGGAGGGAAATCAGAGAAACTTCACCTTTCACGATAGACACAAATAGCATAAGATATCTTGGGATAACTCTGACCAAGGAAGTGAAAGACCTATTTGACAAGAACTTTAAGTCCTTAAAGAAAGAAATGGAGGAGGATACCAGAAAATGGAAAGATCTCCCTTGCTCTTGGATTGGGAGGATCAACATAGTAAAAATGGCAATTCTACCAAAAGCAATCTATAGATTCAATGCAATCACCATCGAAATCCCATCAAACTTCTTCACAGACCTTGAGAGAACAATAATCAAGTTTATATGGAAAAACAAAAAACCCAGGATAGCCAAAACAATCTTATATAATAAAGGAACTTCTGGAGGTATAACCATCCCTGACTTCAAACTCTATTACACAGCTACAGTATTGAAAACAGCTTGGTACTGGCATAAGAACAGAGAAGTCGACCTATGGAATCGAATAGAAGACCCAGATATTAACCCACAAACCTATGAACACTTGATTTTTGACAAGGGGGCTAAAGGTATGCAATGGAAGAAGGAAAGCATCTTTAACAAATGGTGCTGGCATAACTGGATGTCAACCTGTAGAAGAATGAAAGAAGATCCATATCTATCACCATGCACAAAAATCAAGTCCAAATGGATTAAAGACCTCAACATTAACTGGACCACTTTGAACCAGATAGAAGAGAAAGTGGGAAATAGTCTACAAGATATAGGCACAGGAGGCCACTTCCTAAGTAGAACCCCAGTAGCACAGACAATAAGAGAATCAATGAATAAATGGGACCTACTGAAACTGAGAAGCTTCTGTAAAGCAAAGGACACCGTCAATAAGACAAAATGTCTACCTTCTGACTGGGAGAAGATCTTCACCAACCCCTCATCAGATAAAGGCCTGATCTCCAAAATATACAAAGAACTCAAGAAACTAGACAATAAAACTCTAATTAACCCAATTAAAAAATGGAGTGCTGATCTGAACAGAGAATTCTCAACAGAAGAACTCCGAATGGCCAGAAGACACTTAAGGTCATGCTCAACATCCTTAGCGATCAGGGAAATGCAAATCAAAACAACTATGAGATACCATTTTACATCAGTCAGATTAGCTAAAGTCAAAAGCACCAATGATAGCCTATGATGGAGAGGATGTGGAGAGAGGGGAACTCTCATCCATTGTTGGTGGGAATGCAAACTTGTGCAGCCACTGTGGAAATCAGTGTGGCGGTTTCTCAGGAAACTGCGAATCAATCTCCCTCAAGACCCAGCAATTCCACTCTCGGGAATGTACCCAAGAGATGCCCTATCATACCACAAAAGCATTTGTTCAACTATGTTCATAGCAGCACTATTTGTAATTGCCAGAACATGGAAACAACCTAGGTGCCCCTCAATAGAAGAATGGTTAAAGAAGGTGTGGAACATATATACACTAGAGTTTTACTCAGCGGTAAAAAACAATGACATCTTGAATTTTGCATGCAAATGGATGGACATAGAAAACGCTTTACTGAGTGAGGTAAGCCAGACCCAAAAAGAGGAATATGGTATGTATTCACTCATAAGTGGATTCTAGCCATAATTAAAGGTCTTTGAGCCTATTATTCGAGATCCTAGAGAACCTAAATAAGAAGGTGAACCTGAAGAAAATCATGTACTTATCCTCCTGGTGATTGGAAATAGACAAGAGTCCCAGGTAACCTCGGGTGCATGGGGGGTGGGTGGGTGGGAGGGTTGTTGGAAGGGGAGAGGGTTAGAGAGAAGGGAGTAAGGGAGGAATGGGGAAAACTCGGGGGACTGAGATGGGGGAGGGAGGAAGGATGGATATGGGATCAGGGAAGAATGTATCTCAACTAAGGGAGTCATTTTAGGGTTTGCAAGAGACTTGATTATAAATGGGATCCCAGGTCCAAGAAGAGATCCCCAGATTGTTCTCTGGACAGAGGAGAGGGTGCCTGAACCGACCTTGGCCTATAACCATACTGATGAAGATTTTGCTTATCACCATAGAACCTTCATCTGGCGATGGATGGCGATACAGACGGAAACCCACATTGGAGCACCGGACTGAGCCCCCCATGGTCCAGATGAGGAGCAGAAGCAGGAAGAACATGAAGAAAAAACTCAGGACCGTGAGGGGTGCGATCACCTACTGATACAAGGGGACTGGTCTGATGAGAGTTCGCCAAGGCCAGTTGGACTGGGACTGAACGAGCACGTGATCCAACCAGATTTTCTGAATGTGGCCGGATTCTCTGAATGTGTCAGGCCCGGAACCTTTCTGAAAAGCCATTGACAATGACACTGGGACTTGTTTTTTCTCCATAGACTGAATTTTTGGCATCCAGTCTGTTTGGATACTCACCTTCCTGGACCTGGAGGGAGGGGCGAGGATCTTGGACTTCCCACGTGGCTGGAAGCCCTGACTGCTCTTAGGGACGGAGAGGGAGGAGGAGGGGGAGGGGGGAGTGGGAGGGTGTTGGGAGGAGGGGCGGAAATGGAAACTTTCATAATTTAATAAACTTTGAAAAAAAAAGTCACAATTTACTCATTGGTCTTACTTCAAGAATGTCTAGGCTGTTAAAAAAAAAATACACTATGCTTGTTCTTATTATGTAAGAACCAAAGAAGGAAGTCATGACAATGTCAGTGTCCTTGAGGTAATTGTCAATTCACACATCATTACAGAGGACGGGACACTGTTAGTGCAGAGGGAGGTAGTTCATAAGAAAAAATAAATTAAAAGTTTTATGAAATGCGAGAATAATATAACCAAGTGAGTTGCTTCTAGCTGACTCCTTTTTGCTTTTTAGTAAAACATTCACTTCAAAATATTGTAGCATTAGCCAAATATATTTTGAATCCAAACAAATGCACTACTCCTCTGGTACAGACTTTGGGTGTACGTATGACTGTAATTTGTACTCTTCAGGAAGAGAGCCCTTATCTCATCATGATTCTCTTTTGGAAGTGGATTGCAGAGTGGCTAATTGGACTTCATGATAAAGCAATTTGGGAGGACAAGATGGGTGTAGAAATACATCTTGAAATGTGATTAATGGCAATGAAGGAAATAGTAAATAGCATGCTTTTTAAGAAATGGGCTATAAACAGCCCATGTCTGAATGAAACTGTGCATCTGCAATTCATACCCCTGCCACATAAGACTCCATCTTTCTGTCATTAGGAACACAGCTGTTGTATGTCTTCTGTGATTAGAAGAGAAAAATAAGAAAGCATGTTCACTGGCCTTTGTTTCCTGAATACTTCCTTTATACAGTTATGCTCCTTCCTACTAATTGGCCAAGATTCTTCACTGACCAATATACACATTGGCTGCTTAGAGACATGACAGCACTACACTTGAGAGGAATGAAAAAAAATTGGCTGTTCTCAGAATTCCTTTCTTTCCTGAACACTCTGAGTTCAATTTTATCTTCTTTTTCCTTTTAAAAACTTACATTTATTGATAAATATTTATCCTTTCTTACTTGACAATTATGACATAATTTTAGGCTTAAACTGATAAAAGATAATCCAGGAATTCTTATGTAGACACATATGTAGAAGGTGTTTGGTTGGAACTTCCAGCTTGATCCTGCATGATCCAGACAGCTCCATTCATTCCCCCATTTCCAAAACCCACCCTCTCAGAGAGTCCCTGAACAAAGAAAAGGACCAAAAAGCCCAGTTCTGTATTCTTGGTGACTACTGCAACTTCCTCTCCTGAAGTTGCCCCCTAAGTGCTCATGTTTTGACAATACTTAAGGCCAAACCCAGCTTGTGGTGAACACATCATCACCTCTTGCCTACTGCCTATGAAGTCTACTTGCTTTAGTTTGTGAGTGGGACTTTTCTAGCTTCAATCTTGGGGACTGGAGAATTCACCTGGGAGTTGCTATGCTCAAATAAATCTGCTGTTATACTTTCCATTTCAGCTTGCTCTGGCTAACTGCTTCAGCAGTGAAATTTATTATCAGGGAACAGAAAACCTCTTAGAAGGAATTAAGGGAAGTTTTCCCCCTGCACCCCACTAATTTGTGAGTTTGGCCATAGAGAACAGGCTCAGAATATCAACTTTCAGGTAACATAGTATTAACTGAAGTTGTATCAATTGCTTTAGTTCTGAAATTCTGGATTTGATTTCTCCTATAAATATTTGAGTATTGAGTAAAATAGCAAGAGTGCCACTATTCATTTCTCTCTCTGCTTTCTGGTTTCAGACACAATGGAACAAGTTGGCTCATACTCAGTGTCATCCTCTCTTCTGAGGCCATGGACTACATTCATCAGCTTCGACCCCAAACATACCTGCTCTGTCTTAAGTTGTATTCATTTTGGGGATGTGAGACCAATTAGAAAAGCAACTAAGGCAAGAACTGATACTGAGAACTGAGGTCCTGACTGTGATGGCTTGATCACCTGATTTTTACAACCTTGAAAATGATTTGTAACAGAAATTTGATAATGCTTGGACCTTTGGGCCAGAGAACCGGCAGAAGGCAGTAATGAGGGTTTAATGGAGCATCCTGGTGGGAGTTGGAAAGGTTAGAATGCTAAGAGAGATGTGGACAGTGGAGGTCATGAGGTTTCAGAGGCAATAAGAACTCAGGGGAACTGGAATAGAGGTCATTCATGTGATGTTCTGGCAAAGAATATGATTGTATTTCAGTGAGATTAAGTTTAAAAAAATAACAGATTGAGTTTTTGGTAGAGGAATGTTGACTGAAGTTTCTGTCCTGCTCAGTTCCCATAGCCATTAAATCCCAAAGAAATCACAGAGGTACCTTCATTAATCATAAATTGATTGGTCCAGTAGCTCAGGCTTCTTATAATTCTTATAACTTATATCAGCCCATAATTCTTGTCTGTGTTAGTCACATGGCTTGGTACCTTATTTGTTGGGGCAGTCACATCTTGTTTCCTCTGTGTCTGGATGACGACTGCAGATTGAAACTTCCGTTTTCCCAGAATTCTTGTTACCCTGCCTCTACTTCCTGCCTGGCTACTGGCCAATCAGCATTTTATTAAAAATAATACAAATGCCAGGATAGAAGACAATTGTCCCACAGCAGAGGAACTCTTAAGCGACCCTGGCATTCAGGAGGCTGCAGCATGGTTATTTATCATTGCATTTGGTGCAGTTTATAACAAGAATTCAGAGCACAAAAAGATATTTTTTAAATATATGCAATTTGGGAAAGAAATGAGCATAAATGAGTTTAAAGCTGTGGTTAATGGAGGTGTAGGAATAAATATTGAAGAGTATTTCAATGGAGGCATACCTCACATTTTCCCCTGTGATGGTAGGAGGAGCAAATTGGGGTCAAAGCTCTACCCATGGAAGGCTACAGCTTTAGAAAGTGAAAACTCATTCACCAGAAGAGAGATTAAACTAAAAATTTAGTTTAAGTCATCCTTGCTTGAAAAAAGCCACCCAGGGAAGTGAATTTCCAGGTTTCGTGGCCAAGGTTCACAGCCATTGTCGGAGGCACTATCCTGTTCATGATGCAGAATTCTGTGGGCATGAAAAATGCGCACAGTAGGAGCAAGGAGCTTTACACTAAAGTTTCCAAATGTTCCTCAGGGTCATATTCCCTGTACAGAGGAACCAAAATGTTATTGCATAGAATTGTGAGAATGAGCCCTCAGTTGCAATGTAGACTCAAGGATATTGGAAAGGCTAAGAAACTGTAGGCATATGGAGGAGCTGGCCCCAGAGTGAATTCCTGTGTTACAAGTTACAGAGCTAGAAGGATGGGGCTTCCAAAAATTTTGGAGTTTAGATGATGTCATCTGAAGCCCTGATATATGACATGGATTTGATATTTGCTCTGTTGGATTTCAGTCTTACTTATATCCAGGTTTTCCATGCTGTGCCCTTTTTCTTCTGTTGTGGAACAGCAATGCATAGGCTGTGTCACTGTACAATAGAAACATGCACCTTACTTTTTTTCTTCTTTTTTTTTCTTTTTTTTTTTTTGGTTTTTCAAGCCAGGTTTCTCTGTAGGCTTTGGAGCCTGTTCTGGAACTATCCAGGCTGCCCTTGAACTCACAGAGATCTGCCTGCTTCTGCCTCCCAAATTCTGGGATTAAAGACAAGTTGGACTATAATTTAAAGTTCATTTGCTAAAACAGAAAAGGAAAAGAAAGACTATGAACTTTATAGTTTTGTGTTTGTTGAGAGCAAGTGCTCCGAAGTCAGATTCAGTAGGATTCATTAGTGTTTCTGCAGGCACTGGTCCCTTTAGCTGTGAGGCCTGATATAAGGTTACACCCTCCCAAATGCTGGAGTAATGTCAGATTCATTGATTATGAAAACTGTTGGGGACCAGCCTCAACAAAATACCTCTTGCCAGGGTAGAGGCATGGGGATTTAGAAAATATTACTAAAGAATATGAAGAGATACAAATAAAAATCATAAAATGGAGAAACATATAGGATAGTATCAGGGAGTTCCAATGAGTAACAGAATTTACCTGCGTTTAATTTCCAATTGCTTAAAATACCCTGACCCCAAAAGGTAGGAGTAAGACAAAAAACTATATTAACATGATACAAGGAAATGAACATGCCAATTGAAGACTGTGGGCTACATCCATAGTTAAAGATTCTGTTGCTAGAACAAAACAAGTAACACTCATATCCTAGACCAAAACACTCTGTAGCAAACCACTCCCAGGGTGGAATCCAAAGTTATCTCCTTAAGGGAGGTGGAACTTAGCTGGATTCGTAGAGTTTTGTTTAAAGTAGAAACATATCTACTTCTCTGTTCTTGAAATAAAAGGTCTGGCTGTTAGCCACGCCTGTTGACAATAACCTTGATAGAGCAGAACTCTTTGACCTAAATCTATGTGAGAGCTTTGTTTGAGGTAGAAACACAATAACCTTGAAGGAATAGATTAAGTTCCTACTATCTGACCTTTGGTCAACGTGGAAATAGGCTCACAGAAAATTCAATTTTAAAAATTCCCCTAATAATGTCAGTTATTGCTAAATTCTATTCTGCAAGAACAGTCTATTAAAATTACATAAAGTACTTATTAGATTTATATTGTTTCAATAATTATATGTGATAATATTAAAGTAAAATATCACAATACTTTAAATGCATGTCATTTAAGCTAAAGATAGTTTACCATAATTGAGTTCATTTGGGTACACCTAGTAAACATTTATTCAAGACTTGACTTGTAGGTTGAGGTGTTAGTTAAACTAAATTAAATTGGTTTGAAACATAACTTCTCTGTTTTCAGATTCTTTAGAATGATACAGAGCATTTCAGCACTATGACTAGGGACCATCTTAAAAGAGCAAAGTCACCACAAAAAGAGAAAAGATAGAAAATAAAAAAGAGAACAATAGAAAATGCTTGTTTTTTTAAAGAATGCAATCAATGTATTGAAATATAATAATGAAACTTATAATTTGATATGAAACATAAATTGATATGAAGGAAAAAAACTTTTCCTATTTATTTATATTACATTTGTTAGGTCTCAGGAAGTACACTGTATTCAGAAATTCCAGGCTTGGCCCAGCTTAAATTGAACTAAAAAGTGATTTCTGGTGATTAGATAAAAGTGAGCATTATTAGTACAAGGGGAGGTGCTTAGTCTCACTGCGACTTTATACGCTATGTTTTGTTGATATCCATGGGAGGCTTGTCCCTTTCTGAACAGAAAAGGAGGAGTAGATTAGGAGGGAGGGTAGTGGGGACGTGGTGGTGGGACCTGCAGTCAGGATGTAAAATAAATAAATTTACAAATAAAACAAAATAAGAAAAAAATACAAAGCACAGACAAAAATGCCCCAAAAGCAAGTAAACAACAACAACAACAAAACAATAAAAATAAAAGTCAACATTAGTGACAAACTTGTGAAATGGTTCAAGTCTGAAAAAAGGAATCTTTTCTTTTGCCTTTGATAGAAGGGACACGTATGACTCTCCACTGATATATATTTGTGGTACCACTCTGCCTTCCAGGCCCTCTCAATTCTTTATTCAGAAGTTCTTGTTATACATCTCCAAGTCCCATCTCACTGCTTGCCCCTTTTCAACTTCCCATTCTTCCCCTGCACTATGCTAGGCCCCAGGATGTTCCGAAACTGACCGTTCTCTCTTTATGAAAGCAAAGATTTTACCCTGTGCTCCCACTAACTCCACTATTCTCCCCTGCTATTCCAACGTCTCTTGCAGACACTCCTGTACATGTTCAGTCTGCATCATTTTCTCTCTGTTCTGAACTCTCCCCGACACCTCTAGATGGTTTCTGTCTCTTATCTCCAATGAAAACCATCCCATAATTACGGCGCTGCCATTTCAGTAGTTTCTTTGTTGTGCTTTGTGTATACAGGATGTATATTGCCTTAAACAAATAGTGCTCTGCCCGAGACACATGCTACATCTTTTAAGGAATGTGTCCAGAGACACCCTAGCTTTTACTTAGCCAGCACCTCATATCTCTGTGAATCAAAGAGTCAGAGAGAGACAGCAGCCAAAGGTTGTGATCACATATGTCAGGCAATGATGTGAAGATAGGTTAACTATAGTACCAATTCAGCTTCATGATACACACATATGAAGGCAGATGAGGATGTTTGGGAAGTCATTCCCATCCAGTGATGCTATGGTAATTTTTGGAAAATAGGCTCTAAAAAACGCAATACAGGGTTGAAAATTTAACAATTTGCTGAAAACAAGAGTGTTCTCAGATTTTTGTTTAAGTCTAACCCATTTCTAAGAAAATTTTGTGGTCAGAGTGGTTAAAACAATGAATTGGAGTTGAGAATAATCCTCTCTCATAACTTGGACAGACGTTTTCATAGAATTACAGACACCACTATCCTTTGTGGCCCAGAACATACGTTCCCTGTCACTATAACCCTGTCTCTTTAGGGGATTGTCAGTAAATACTGCCAATAAATATGTTTCATGAGTCATTAGTGAGTTAACATGGTCTGGGGGAATCAAGACAGAACACTTCCCGATACTGTAAGACAATTCCAAGAACTAATTATTAAAAACATACCTTTACAATGAAGCCTGGAAAGGAAAGTCTTTCAATGAACATGAATTTCTTTTTTCCTTCCTTGGCAACATACACCAAAGATGACTACAGAAGTTGGGACCCCGACTGCTGAAGTCTGAGTTGTCCGCAGTAGTCAGGGTGACTGACCACTATGATGTCAACATTCTAAGACTCTTGCAATAACTGACAAAGTAACACATGCATTTTGTTTCTTAACAGTTTGGTTTTGAAAAATAATTTTTCAGCCATTCTAAAATCACAAGTGGTTGTAAGGGATAGCAGATAGCCATGTATATATTTATGTGTATATATGGGTAAATATATAACACAGGTATATATTAACAAATAAGTAACACACACACACATATATATATATACATACATACACACACACACATATATATACATACACACACATACACACACACATATATATACATACACACACATACACACACACATATATATACATACACACACACATATACACACATATATACATACACACACATACACACACATATATATATACATATATATATATATACATACACACACACATATATATACATACACACACATATATATATATACATACACACACACACACACACATATATAGTAACACGCCTCTCCAAATTCTAAGATACTATCATAACTAGACATACTGGACCACTTTCTGTTGCTCTCTGTTTTGAAAGGTCAAAAGACACTAGTGTCATCATTTTGTCCTTTGGTCATGGCAATCTGTTTTTGTCACATCATAGTAAATGGCCTCATAAATGGGACACTTAGACACTCATGTTGTGACAGGAGGTCACAGAGGATGGAGAAGGTAGAGTCTTATTCTCCCACTAAACTGCATAAGAGATATTTAACAGATATTATGGTTCATAACAGTCACAGAATTGCAGCTATGAGGTAACAATGAAATAATTACATACTTGGTAATCACCACAACATGAGGAACTACATGAAAGGACCACAGCACTAGAAAGGTTGAGAATTATTGCCTTGGAACATCGGTTTCAGGCAGTTGTGAACCTGGGTGATAGTGTTTTAACTCAGGTCCTCTGCAAGAGTCCTACTAACACATGAAACATTTATCTAGGCCCTGGCTAAATTTTATTGTTAACCTGACTATATCTTGATTGAAATTCCCATCCCCCTCTCCTTCACACTCACACGGAATACACACACACAACACACACAGACACAAGGAACTCCTGGAGTGTCCATGTAGCTATTTCCAGACATGCTTAAATGAGGAAGACTTCATGAATTTGTGTGCTTTCATTATGATGGTTGGAACCAGTATTAGTTACTTTCCAACCATTTTGAACATGGTAACTTATAAAAGAAAGTGTTTAATTGGGTTTATGGGTTTAGTGGACTAGCATCCATTATGGCAAATCTGAAGCATTTTGGCAGGAATAGTTGAGAGTTCATATTTCAAAACCACAAGTAGGAGGCAGAGGCAGCACCAGGAAGGGCAGGAGTCTTCTGAAACCTCAAAGCTCACCCTTAGTGACACACCTCCTCCAAGAGGGCCACATCTTCCAACCTAATCTTTTCCAAACAATGCCACTAACTAGGTATTAAATATTCAAACATGAACCCAGGACATTCTCATTCAAACCACCACAATCCACTAGTTTTTCAACCTTGGTTTGTGGATATTGGAAGGTTTATTTTTGCCACTCTGCACATCATCATCCTAAATGACCACAAAAGTGCAATGGATGATGACTCTGATTGTAAACAAATTTCAGTTTAGTAGGTTAATTCCCAGGTGGTGGACATGCAAACAGTATCAGTTTTATCGAGTGCTTTTCTGCCTTGCCACTTCAATGTTATATTTACATTTCTTTAGACTAACCATCTTTATTTATTTGTAAACAGTGGCTTAATAGGGTCATCTTACCAAGAGATGGCTTGGTAAGATTAAAAAAAAAAGGACTTGCCATTAAAACCTAACAACCAGGGTCTTACCCCAGTAACCCACACAAAAAAACCCAGCACTCCTGTGGTGAGATGGAAGGCAGAGACGGGCAAACCACCCTGAGGCTCATGGGTCAGCCATCCTGGAGTATGCATCAGAGCAGAAATGATAGGCAGGACCTTCTGGGAGGAAGCAACTCAACCCTGAAATCTTTCATCTGGCCTCCATAGACACGCCAGTGCACATGTGTGCCTGCATTCACACATGCATCAAAAATATACATGCACACACATGAACATTATAATGAATACGTTAATATTTTTAAATGACTTTCTATAAAAAATGAAAAGAAAATGGATTTTTGTTGGCTTTTATGTATTTGTCTTCTTCACTTTTATTCATTTAGTCACAACAAAATCATTTTGATGTGCCCTTTGCCACAAGCTGGCTCTCTGGCACCTGATTTTGGTGTCTCTTTAGTCTTGCTCTCTCTAGAATGTTCTCCATATGAAGTCATATACTGTGAAGTGAATCTTTGAGTCTGTTTGGTAAAACTTCTTTCACTCAGCTCTGCCCCTTTGTTTTTCAGCCTTGTTATGTGTAATACTAGCTTGCTCATTCTTTGTGTTGAGTAGCACTTATCTCTTAATGGCCACGATTTACTTATTTATTTACCCTGTGGATGAGAGTTTAGATGCTGTCACTTGTTGGTGTTTATGGCTAATTCCATAAAAACATTAGTGTAGATGTTGTGTCTGTTTTCATTTCTCTGGAGTATTACTCTGTAGTCGGATTGTTGGGAAATATGATAAATACTTGCTAATTTAACAGCCTAGAAAGTTATTTTCCAAAGGATGTGTTGTGACCTTGTAATCTCACCAGCAATGTTTAAAGAGTCCAGTTGCATCCTCATTAAGCATTATTCTTCCATAGCCTCTGCTTCAGTTCCTACTTGATCGCGACTTCCTATTGCTTTCATGTATTTCTCAATTACATGTGGCACATTTTCTTTTGAAATTTCGTATCTACCTTTGTAGATAACAACAATCAGTAGTTGTGATTTGAGTTTATCCATGTCTCATCTTGGAGTTGATGCTATGTGTGGGTAGAACTGCCTTAATATTCTTTCTCTTTCATTCAACCAGTGATGTGATCCAAGGCTGCAGCTGTGGTCTGAGAAGACTGACATACAGTTTCAGATGTGGCAGATTTGACATCACAGATATGATATTCATTTTTGCAAGAATGCAGAGTGTATGTGTGAGGGAGTCATAGCAGCTTCCACCAAGATGTCAGAAAAACCTGGGTGGCCAGGCAGTGTGCTGGTGAATTGGAACACCTGCAGTAAGCCATGGTGAAGAACGGATGTATGGGGCTTGGAGTTGAAGCAGCAGTGGATACTTTCAAAAGACAGAGTTCACTAAAATGTGTAACACTAATCAGGGAAAACAAGAGGCAGTGTGCAAAGCTCAAGAGAGTAACAAACTGGGCTGAGACTAGCAGGTCATCCAAATAGTGTAATGGTGCTGGGGCCCTTGGGAGACTCCTTCCCACCACAGTACCAGCCACAGAGCTGGTACTTTTATGTTGGGGTTTTATGTTGAACTTTCATGTTGCTTTGGACCCTGTTTTCTGAATTTTCCTCTTCGGAGCAAGGATTTGTCTCTATATCTACACCTATCACTACACCTTAGAAAAATGTAACTTTCCTTTTTATTTTTACAGGCATTCACAGTTGAATTTGGACTTTATCTTTTGAGCTATGCTGAAACGAAGATTTTAGAGGACAGTTTGAGACGAGAATTAGCTATTTTTTCATTGTGAGAAGACATGAGCCTTTGGGGGAGAAAAGAAGAGTGTTTGATTTGACGTTGAATGTTTCCCAAATGACCATACATTCCAAGGATGGCACTCACTGGGAGGTGATGGGACCCTTAGAAGATGGATGCTGGCATGAGACCCTTTGGTCAACTGAGACTATGCCTTGAACTGGGGGATCCAGGTTTCTTCTTCCCACTGTTTCCTGGTGGGTGATGTAAGCGGTTTTACCTGTTCTGTGTTTTCATCACAGCATGTTGCCCTGGCCAGAAGCCCAGAGAAATGGAGTTATTCAATCTTGGATTGAAATTTGCAAAGCCATGAGTCAAAATAAATATTTTCTTCTTACAAGTTAATCATATCAAGTATTTGATATGTTAATAGGAAGCTGACAAATTCAGGTATCCAGTTAATTTTCTCCTGTGTAATTGACTTGAAAATATATCTGGTTTGTGAAGGTTGGGGGAGTCTGTATGGAGTTAGTATTATTACTTTTAGAATTAGTGACTGTGTGTGTGTGTTGTAGGGTTCACAGGTCTATGCACCTGTGTGTGTGTGTGATGTATGCCAATGGAGGACATTGGGCATCCTACCCTTTCACCCTTTCCTTTATCCCCTGGAGGATAAGGTCTCCAGGTGAACCTGTGTCTTGCCTCTTTTGTTAGGAGGCTGGTTAGCAAGCCCCGGCAATCCTCCTTTCCAGGCCTCTCTCCCCAGCACTGGGGTCACAGGTGCCTGTGGCCATGCCTGACTTTTACACAGGCATGGGGATCCACACTCAAGTCTTTGTGCTTGTGTGGCTCTTACACATGAGCCATCTTTCTTGTGCATGGCAGAGTGTTAAAATACAATTTTAATAACTTTGGTTCATGGAATCCCTTTTCCATTCTTGATCTGATAGTTTACGTTTATAACTTCTGTTTTCTGGTACCATTTGCTTATCAATATTATTAATCTTAAGAAACACTTTTTGAAAATTTCTGATTTTTCTCTATGAAGATGTTTACAAAATCATTAATTTTTTGTCCTGAATCTATAATTGCCAAGCATATATAATTAGCTTAAGTATATTAAATTGATACAATTATACTATATTATGATTGTGTACTTACATGTGAAACATGTAATTAAATTAATTACACTGTGCATAATTATATATAATTTAATAAATAATTATCATATAATTATTAAAATTACCTTAATTATTTCCATATTTCTTCTTATTTGGGTTTGATTTGCATGTGTGTCAGTGGAAGCTTAGGTCATTGATTTTAGATATATTTTTATGTTTACTGCCACAAATTCCCACCCAACTAGTAATTTAATCTCCTGAATTTGTTTCACTTTGTCTTCCTTTCGCTTCATTCTTTGACTTGTTGTTGTTTAGAATTGTTCTATTCTCCAAATATTTAGATATTTATAGATCTCTCTTTGTTGCTGACTTCTCACTTTATTTTACAGCATTCACAGAGTAAATTTGCTTGATTTATTTTCTCTGTTTTTATTAAGTTTGCTTGGAACCAAAATATAGTCTTCCTCAGTAAATACTTTGTATTCACTGGAAATCAGTTTGCATTTAAATTTTGTGTGTGTGTGTAGAGTGCTCTGTAAATGTCAATTAGATCAATCTGGTGGTTACAGTTATTCAAGTGTTCTATACCTTAACTAACCGTTTTATCTCTTTGTCCTATCAATTCTCAAGAAAGGGGTATTGAAATGTTTTCATTCTATCATACATTCCATAATATACAATTAGGTAAAAAGCAGTTAAAACAGTTACTTATTATTCTTAGATTAACTTTTTTATTGAAATTGTATCTTTTATTCCTGGCAATAGTCTCTGTTGTGAGTTACCTTTCTTTTATATTAACACAAACATTCCATGATTCTTTGATTTTGTGTTAGTATGTTACATTATCCATCTTCTTATTAATATACTTGGGTGTTTCCATTTTGAGTAGATTTTGAAGGGCAGTATGTAGTTGGGTTGCTATTTCAAACATTTAAAAATCCCTGCCCATAAATTTAAGTGTTTAGACCATTTAAACTTAGTGTGACTATTGCTATAGCTATGGATAATCATTCTATTTGCTGTTTGCTTTCAATATTTTCCACTTCTTTGTTTCTTTTTGTCTTCTTGGAAGTTAGCTGATTTTTAAGGTGTACATTCATCTATCTATCTATCTATCTATCTATCTATCTATCTATCTATCTGCATGTGTGTGTGCATGCATGGTGTGTGTGTGTGTGTGTGTGTGTGTCTGTGTGTGCGTGCAGGCGCGCACCACATGCATTCAGGTACCCACAGAGGCCAGAAGAGGGTATCAGTTGGCATTACAGGAGGTAATGGTGGTTGCTGGGAAGTGAATCTTGGTCTTAAGAGTGGAAAGTCTTCTAAACTGTTAAGCCAACTTTCCAGTTGACCAACTAAGTTTTAAAAACAAATTTCAAATTTCATAATAAATTTATAAATAATTAATTTAATTATAAATAAATAATAAATTTCATTTATTGATATATATACACATACATATATATTTCGTATCATCATACCTTCATTTTATTATTTCAAATCATTTTTATGAATTCTTTGAGAATTTTGTACAATGTATTTATTTTGTTCATATTTACTCTTCTTCAAATTCTTCCAGATCCACTTCCTTCACCCTTTACCCAATAAACTGTGTGGTCTCTTTTATTTTTAATACCATCAAACCATTCTCCACTGCCCATATATTCTTGGATTTGTGGCCTTACTCGAAACTATCCCCTTAAAGCAACCTGACTCTCCAATCTAGCTTTATCTACCTATATCATGTTGGGACTTCATGCCCACCCAAATTTCCATGCTGGGCTTTAGTCTGGAAAGATGCAGATTCTTTGCATCTGATTGGCTGTGTATTGCTTTGTTAATCACCACTTACTTTACAAAGCAGCTTCTTTGTCATAGGTGATGAGGTATAAGGATAGACCATTTGGAGATGGTTTAATACTGTGACATTAGTCGACTCCTCATTCAGGGCTATGACTGGTCTAAATACTGGTTCTTGGCTTTGATGACAATGCTAAGTATGGGTTTCAGTGTGTAGAGCAGGCTTTATTGTAGATTGTGTTCATAGCTTGGTCATGCTGATGATTCTTTTCTTTGTCCAGCTTCTTCCAGCAGAATAGGAAGGGAAGTTTCTGGACAGTATTCACTTGATTTCTCCTTGTTCTATGATTCTATTATGTGTTGCTGCAGCAATAGGGTCTTAATAATCAAACTCTGGAGGGTAATTCAGAGCCCTGGCAATAGCCTGTCATGTTTGACTTCACTGGTCAGCAGCTCCAAAGACAGTGGGTGTTTCATTTGTTAGCCTATGTTGTCTAGTGAGGGCATTTTTGCCCTGTTATGAGGTAATCCTATTTCTACTCTATTTTATATGTGTGCGGATACATATTAGGAAGCTTCTATGATAGTAACTTTCTACATGATTTTTTAAATAATTATTTAAAAATTTTTATATGTATGGGTATTTTGCCTGTGTGACTTCTGTATACCATGCCTGGTGCCCACAGAGGCCAGAAGAGGACAATGGGTTCCCTGGAGCTGGAGTTACCGTTTTAAGCTACCATGGAGGGGCTGGGAACTGATTCTATGTTCTTGGAAAATAAGGTTGTACTCTTAACTGCTGAGCCTTCTCTCCAGCCCCACATATGACTTTTTTTGCAAGGTCTTTAGTGTTAGTTATCTCTCCCAATATTTCTTCTTATGCTCTTCCCTTGCATCCTCCATCCCATTTATTCTTCCCTGTTTCATTGTTCCCTCTTAACCCCTTCTATAACTGTGCTCTGCTTCCTCTTTTTTGAAACCTCCATCCCCAAAGCTGCTTACTAATTTCCTGACCTCAATGGCTGCTCCAAACAGAGCTAATATGTCTGAAGATATAAAGGCAGCATGTAGAGATGATAGGAAGTGGTTTCATGTTTCTTTAGGGTCTGGGTTACCTCGCTTGAAATGATTATTTTTCACTCCTTTTATTTAGCTGCAAATTTCATAACTATATTTTCATTAACAGAAGAATAATATCCCATTGTCTAAATGTACCACGTTTTCATTATCTGTTAATCTGTTGATGGAAATTTAGGTTGTTTCCATTTACTGGCTATTGTAAATAGAACAGTAATGAACATGGATGGATTGGTATCTGTATACTGAGATATAAGGTCCTTTGGGTATATTCCCAGGAATAGTATAGGGTGGTTATCTTTCTAGCTTTGTTAGCTTTGTGCGAAGACTGCATACACATTTCCATGTATCAGTTTTCATTCCCAGCAGCAGTGCAGAAGCATTCCTTCCCCATTTATGCCAGCATTTGCTATTCTGCTTTTTTTTTCTTAGCCAGCTCTTTTATCTGGGATAAGATCAAACTTTAAAGGTGTTCCAACTTGAATTCCCTGATAGATAAGGATAATGAACATTTAAAAAATATTTCTTGGCCATTTGTGTTTCTTCTCTGGAGGATTTTCTTTTTAATTCCATGTCCAACATTTTGACTGGGTTATTTTCTTAACATTGTTTTTGAAATCTTTACATAGTCTAGATATTAACCTTTGTCAGATGTGTAGCTGGCAAAGGCTTAGTTTTTAGTATACTCCCTCTTAATGATGGTGTCCTTTGTTGTAGCAAACCTTTTTAATTTTGTGAGGTCCTATTTATTATTAATTATCGGTGTTAATGCCTGGACTGTGACTCTCCTGTTCAGAAAGTCCTTGCCTGTGCTAATGAGTTCAAGTGTATTCTCTACTTCATCCTTTATCAGATTCAGGGTATCAGGTCTTTGTTGAGACCTTTGATCCATCTGGACTTGAGGTTTATGTAGGACCAGAGATAAGGATCTAGGTGAATTCTTCTCCATGTAGGTATCTAGTTGATCAGCAGCATGTGTTTCTGATACCACCTTTTCTCCAATGTGTATTGCTCACCTCTTTAGTAATCAAGGGCTACAACTGTCAAGACAAATTTGAGACTTTTATATTACTTGTGACAATTATAGATGATTTCTTTTCAAGCCAAAGCTATAGCTGAGCCCTAGCCTACTTTCTAGGTCTGCACTTTTGCTGTACAGATGTGCTGCCATCTGACAGCGATGTGGCTGCCCTGGGATCTGTAAATGGTCCTGGAAGAATAAGACAGGTTACAGGGAAGGTGACTGTGCGTCCACAACTGTCTTCTCTGTTAGTCACCTAAGCTCAAAAATAGTTTTCTTCCAAACTTCAAAAAATGTAACTTCAAACACAGTCTTAAAAACATCCCAAGAGGCTTTAATGCATATATTTAATTAATTTATATTTTAATCTACACTTAACACCAATGCATGTTTGGTCCAGTATCCTTAAAGAATATTTCAGACTACAAATTGCCAGTAATAGAAAAAGCAGAAAGCGTTCTTAGTATTGCACGGTCAAGCCGAGGAGGTCCCAGGAAATGGGAGCCAGGTGTCCTAGGGAGCAGCAATCACTAGTTCTGCTACTCAGTGCAGTGCTTCTGCTTTCAGTGTGAACCTTCGGCAATTGGTGCGACCCCTTTGTTCTCACTTCATTTCAAAGGCTGGAGCCCTGCTAAGTGATGATTTCAATCGAAACAAATTGAGTGTGCTTCCTGAAGTTCTTCTGTCTTTTTCCCTTCGGTCCTTTCCTTCCAGCATCCTAGAGTTTTTCCAGGTAGGATATACAGTAAGGACAACAAATTTAAACTTGAAAAAGAAAGACGAATTTTTAATCCTTCCCCTTAACGTGGCTTTGGTTTTGTCTTATCATGCCCTCAAATTCAACTTAAAGAGAGCAATAATGTCACACCTTCCTCTTCCGGTGTGAGTGATGTGGGGACCACACCTTCCACTTCAGGTGTGAGTGATGTGGGGACCACAGACCTGCCTGACTCTCAGAAGTGATGGAGAGGCCACAGGCCAGCCTCCCTGTCAGACTTTACGTTTTCTCTGTGAGTTGTTCCTGATGACTTCGAGATTGCTAATAAAGGAACTGGTAAAGATCGACAGCATGATTCTCTGTATTAAATTATGACATCTTCATCTTTGTAACCCACAATTTAAAACACATGGGCTGAGGAGCTGCATGTGAGTAGCATGGGAGTTATCCCTTCTTCCTTTATCATTAACACAGCTTTCTCCCTGACATGCCACATATTGTTTTGAGGTCTGCAGATGACCTTCTCCATCCTGCCATAACTCACAGAGGCAATGTCCATGGCATTCCTTTGTGGACAAGTTTTTTCTTCTGAGGTACACATATCTTCCTTCGAGATATTCTTCCCACAGACAATATCATCATATTTCTCAATAATTAATGATGCTCCTTGCATGTCATCTTTTCAATTCCTTGATTTCGTTTATCTTAATAAACTATATTCCACCTCTTCTGTATGTTTTCTATTACATCTCAAAACGTCTTCACTTAGTCTCTCAGATTACTAACTAATCTTTTCCAGTTCAAAATTCCTGTCCTGTCGTCAGCTGCTACTTGTCGCAGCTCCAGTTTCTTCTGTCTCCTGAGGCCAAAGGGCAGTACCCTCTCAAGTGGCTGCAGCTAGCTGGGCTGCTGAGCCATGAGCTGTGTACTTTATAGTTTCATTAAGCATTGTAGATTATTGTCCAAAATAGAAGCAACAACTATCTTACAATATCTTACTATCTTACAGTGTTGTCTGGCTTCTTCATTTTTATCTAGTATATAGTTACAGAAACCTATTCCACTATAATTTTTGTCTTTTCATACTTAAATGGGTCATTTGTTCTGCGGTACTTATATTCATATTTTTCTTTGTGGATTTCTTCTTTTGTAGAAACATATGCTTAAAATACTTTTTTAAAAACTGACATTTGTCTATATTGTTTAAAGATGAAAAAAATTAAAGTATTTGCTTATTTCATACGTACGTGTGGAAAGTTGTAACTGAGATTCAGCGATCTTGTATCAGAATCAGTATTTTTGTGGTTGTTGAATTTTACATTAATATCAAGCATCGCTTTAAATATAGTTCATAAAGATTTGGTATGCAGATCTGGAATTTAGGAAAAGTACTGGTCTGTAGATGTAAATCAGCATACAGATAGTATTGAAGCCATAAGACTTTATTTATGAGCAAGATGGAGGAAGTGTATATAGGGAAAAAGAAGCCCAGAGATCACAGAGAAGGGAACAGATTTACACAAAACTCAAACTGTACGCCCATGTATGGGAACAAAACAAAACAAATTGATGAATAAAATACATTACGGAGGACAGAGGGGTCATTTGCATCAGATGTTTCATTAGGGAAATTAAGACAAAGGTTGAAATCTGATTGTTGGACCCAGTGTAGAGACTAGTCCCTTTGTAGAACTGTTTGTCAGTGTAGAGGCAGTAGAAGACACACATGTGTTTGAGAGAGGGCGCTGGAAAGAAATAAGTCATAGTAAAGCAGGGAGCTTTGGCACAAACAGGGAAAGAGAAATGGCAGAGAAAGGTTTGGACAAAAGATTTCTTTGCAGTGAAGAAGAGCGTAGATCTGTGTTATATATGTTAATGTTATGAATGATGAAGTGCAGGGGTAGAAGGGAAGTAACTGCTAAATCCATTTCCTTGAGGACGTAGGTTGGCTATGAACCAAGTGGAGTCAAGAAGCTGTTACCAAAGATTGTAATGATAATGCTCAGGGAAAGCACACATGATCACAAATTCTGCTAAGCATGTAGATATTTGGTAGAAGAATTCTGCCATGCAACAAGCAGTATGTTTGCCAGAGCAGATTAATACAGCCTCAATTACATAGTGGGCTTACAGCGGCTGGACAAACGTGTTCTTTCTCTGGTTTAACAAAGCAGATCCGAGAGACAGATCTGACATTCACACTGAACAGACAGTGCTGCAGATTATCCTTGCGTCCTGCCTTATAGTCTCACACATTTGAACCATCTGTGTCTCCCAGAGAAAGTCTCCCTGACCCATTAAGTCAGTGATATCCTGTTGATACGGCAGGAAGAAAGGGCTATGCTGGAGATCTTGGTGAGTTATATGTGCTCCACAGTGTAGAAAGAGTAAAGAAAAACCAGTGAACGTCCCAGAGCTTGCCAGGAGTGCCGGCTTTAAAAACTCCTGAGCCAGAGTATGGCATCCCAATGGGGAAGGTGAGCTACCTAAGCCCTGTGTTTGTCACTGCAGAAAGACATTGTTGTATTGGTAGCTGGGTCAGAGCAGAGCGAGGATTTTCTTCACACCGCCAGGTAAGCCAGTGGGAACAGCTGAGGGAGAGTGGAGGGGAGCAGGCGACGGAAGGATAGTGGGAGAGGACCAGCTCTGTGTCTGTGCTCAGTTGCACTTGCTGCTTTTCCACTTCTGTTCTTCAAGATGGCAGCTAACACATGTTCTTCAAAATACCCACCTGGATCTACACACAGTTAAGATCAGTCACTGGGCTTGTTCTAGCATTTTAAGGAGTAAGCCAGGTTGCTAACAGAAATGGGTTTCAGTGAAGTAATCCTGCCCCACTTAGGCGGCATGTGTAGGCACTAAAGGTAACTGAGACAATTCTTAGTTAAAAAAAAAAATTAAAAAGAAGGCTGTAAAGAAGTCCTCCTGTAGGATGTAGGGGTTGGTGGAACAGGGCTACTAAGTAGTTAAACTGTTCCTTTGGAATCAATAAGAATTCTCCAGTCAAACGTTCTAGGCTGGAACTGAATGTTCTGCCTTGCAAACAGCACACTCCCCTTCTGCAGGACTTAAAGAACTGCTGGACCCTTCACAGTGTTCTAATACAAAGAAAGCATGGCTTCCTCCTCTTCTGCCAACTTGGACCCTGGACCGCTCCTGCAAAGGAGCTGTCCTCAGTCCCCTCTCTGTATCCCTCACACTCCCATCTAGAAAGGCTGACTGTGGAGCGTGACAAGCAGGGCATGGCCTGGTCAGCGCTGTGTCGGAATTTTGCCTTCTGTTCATTCATTCCTTCTATCTGGCAGATGTTAACGGTCAAGTTTTATATGCTTGAGACTTTGTCATTTCTAGGGCTTAAAAAAATGAATAGACACATAGCTGTTATATTCCTCTGTGATGAGATTTCAGATTTAGGCATCTTTTTAAAAAAGATCACAACAGAACAACAACAACAACAAAACAGTAGCTCACAAATTGGAGGAAGGACTTAACAGAATCAGTAGGTATAGGATGGGTCCAAGGCTATGTATGCTTTAGCCTTCTATCAAGAAAGAGTTCCTGGTATCGCCTTTTAGCCTGGGAAACCCCTGTCTAGCACTTATGAAAGACTATTTGATGGCAAGTGCTTGTGGGAGGAAAATCAGAGGGAAAATGTTACCTTATAAATCAGGTAGGTTATTAATTAGATGTGGTTCCTGAACTTAGAACCAAAGAGACAAGTCTGTATCCAGGATGGAACAGGGGTGTGTGTCCTGTCGGTCACAATGGCCTCAGCTTGGTTGCTCTGGGGAGTGCTTGCTGTTTTAGGAAAACTCTGAAAATGGAGCTTATGAGTCCTTTACAAACCTCCACTGGCACTCCCCACCCTACGGTGGGAAGCAAGGTAGCTATCAACACTTTCTCCTACTTTCAAGAGACTCAGAAATTTGTTTTAAAGCACCATTTTCTGTTTGTTTTGGTTATTAATTACGGGCCAAATGTCTGAGAGACGCCTGTCTTGCCTTCAAAATGGCAGCTGGCTCAAAGAAACATCGGCGGGCGCCTTTTGTGCTTCCTCTCCCGAGCCCCCTTCCCATCTTTCCCATGTGCCAATCTTCTGCTATCTGCTTGCAGAAGAAGGCTGGTCTCCATTCCCTGAAGGTTGCTGGAACCCTGTAGATTCACGCTGCTTCCCACACTGTCTCTATTCATTATGAGAAACAAAAACCTAAAATATCTTTATCCAATTACAAGATACATTTTTAAACAAAAATAACTGTCTACCCGTGCATGTCTTAGGGCTTAAAAATGATCCTACTATTATTAGAGCTGCTCAAAACACAGCCCACACACTTTTTAAATTTACAGCAAGTTAACAAAACCTCCGCTTGTTTTTAGTGTCAATCCTGTGGTCAAAACATTTGTCATAGTAATAAACAACAGCATAATTAGAGCGACTTGAGTGAATTTGGGTCAATGTATCACTCAGAACACATTTTAAATTTATCACAATTACAGCCTGGGGACAATTTGCCTGTTTTCCCCTCCACTAGTTTAAATCATTATTTTGAGATCAAGTTGTGCTCAATCCAGAGTTCAAGCACAAAGGATAATCAAATAAAAATCGCTTAAAAATGGTTTGAGTGCATTGGAAAGATTGTCTTTATTTTTTCCAAATAATAATTTCAATTTTATGTCATTATATACAATCGTGCTTTTTTAAATGTGGACTGTTGAGCTAAATAATAATTGTAGGCTATATTCCTTTGATCTGTCTTCTAGGTACCGTGCAAAGTACTTTATGCACATTAGACTAGAACACTGATGTTTCACTTAGATCTAAGTCTTAGAGGGTTTAAGTACTTCCTCAAGGTTACACAGTGATGAAGTGACAGAACTAGGAATAAACTGAGCATTGCCAGCAGTGTGGTTTCCTATCATGCCCACAACCATCAGATTTCTCTAAAACCCATCATGGAACTACACAAGAATGCCCACTGTTTCCACTAGGCCAGAGAAGGCTGATGACTGTTATCAAGTCCTTGGCTTTGATGATAATATATACACTAGCCACGACATTAGAGTATTTGAGAAAATTGTACTCAGGGTAAGAGGATAAAAGCCCGCTAGCTGGATGCAGTTGACTTGGTCACGTGCTTGTTTTCAATTCTTAAAAATGAATGGCCTGAAAGGAAGCAAGGAGCTTGGCACATTGAAAAAGTAACATGTCCAAGATTACTCTCACAAAATGAACAACAAGGAGTATAGTACAGAGTAGAGAGGAGAGGGGAATCAGGAGAAGGTTTGTGTGCAGATTTGTAGATGCACACCAAGAGTACGGGAATATCCCTAAGTCAACAAGGGTGAGCACGTAATTAAATCTGAGCATCGTTCTGAACTCTGTGAGGTGAGTGGGTCCTGGAAGCAGAGATGCCAAAGGGTACTTGACTACATTGGGCTGCACGGATTGGCTCAACCAAAGGAATATCAAGCTGGGTGGTGGTGGTGAAGGCCTTGCGAGGCAAAGGCAGGTGGATCTCTGTGAGTTTGAGGCCAACCTAGTATGCGGAGTGATTTTTTTGGACAGCCAGGGCTGTTACACAGAGAAAACCTGTCTTGAAAAATAATACACTAATACACACACACACACACAAACACACACACACATACACATATATATATATATATATATATATACATACATATATATTAGAGGGAAAGGACTCAAGATGCACTTGGGAGTAAAATAAGAATTGCTGAGGAATGATATAGCAAGCTTTATGGCAAGTTAATTACCAAGGCTGTCCCTTTGAGGTGTTCCCAGAGGTCTGGGAGCCATCATCCCGCACTGAAAAAGTTATATTCAGATGTAGTTTGGGGAAAATCAAATAAGTGTTGGGTGTTCTGAGGTGTTTTTTTCAATATTGAAATGTTACAGGTTCAAAAATATAAGAATTCTTATTATTTACAGAAAATGACTAAAATTTTTACATTAATGAACAAATAAAAAATTCAGTTAAAACAAAAGGAGGGAGGCTTTCTGCATTTCTTTCCCTGAAGTTTCCAGAGCAACTGTGGGTAGAAAATGACTGACAGTCTGTTCTAGAGAAGGCAGAGCAGAGCCAGGGCTTCCCTAAGGCTGGGGTTAGCCTCAGGGAGGAGGGCAGAACACACCCTCATCCCTCTCAGGGTCAGTGAACCCTTAGTCTCTCGCTGACCAAAGGCTTGAGCAGAAAGCTTTCCAGCGTAATTGGGTCTCTCAATCTGGGCCCAGTTGTTCTGGGGGGATCTTGTCCCGGAAGCAATGACTCCAGTCCTGCTTCTATATATACTCCCCAGAATGAGAACAACCCCATGAGCTCACTGGAAACCCTTGCACTCCAAGTGGCATTTTGCTTTTTCTGGATAGATCTTCATATCTTGCATTTGCTCTTAGGACTAAAATTCCTTCTACTGACCAGAGGTAGACATTCTTCCTCAGAAAAGCTATCCAGTGGAACTCTCAGGCGATTTATCATCACCCTCTTTAAAATTAGAGTATACGTGTGCTCACGCATGATGTGTATGTGTGAGGGTGTGTGCTGTGGAGCCTGTGTGAACTTTAAGAGGCAATCTTATTGAGTCAGTTTTTTTTTATTCTACCTTTATGGGGTTTGGGGTTTTGAACTCTGGTCTCCAGGCTTGTGCAGCAAGATCCTTCACCTGCTGAGCCATCTCTCTGGCCTCCTTTCCCTTCATGATGACAAGACTATCCTGCTGTTGGACATTTGTGCAGTAAAGTAGTCTAACATCAGGATTTCAGTCGTACTCTTTGTTCCAGCAGCAATGTCACTGGTTATTTCTTCTTTCTCTGTGTACACAAGGAATGACATCACCTACTTGTGAATCCAGAGCATTCTGCTTGGATAGTTCTCAAGACACGTCATTCAAAACCGTGTCAATGGAGAATTAAAGTTTCCACAGGACAAGGTATTCAGAAGGTAAATAGCAGCCAGGGAAGACATTTTAGAAACCTCAGAGCAACAACGTTACCACTAAAGGGGAAAAAATAGCCTGAGAAGAGGGCAGGACACATGAGGACAACTCATCTGTTTCTGACTTATTTTTGTTGGCCTCATTTTGAATTTTGTAAACTAAACTCCCTTAGATCTTGAGGAAAAGAAGATCTGACACAATTATCTGAGTCAAGAGATTTGGTAACATAAAGACTGGGTAATGTGTCCAGACTTATGAGTTTAAACAGAGCTAAATACATAACTTTGTAAATACCACAGGGGCAGGAGTAGGCAAAATAAAATCTCACGTGTTCCTTATTACTAAAGTCAAAACAATAACAACATTTATTCCTTGCTGCGGTAGCAGCTAAAGCCAAGCCAAAACCTCTATTTCTTTATTTTCTCTTGCCAAACACGCAGTATATCTCTAGCAAATTTACATTGTTTAAAAATTAAACGATTGTATACATTAAACATGGTGTTGAGTATTATCCAGAAGTTACTATTTCATGTCTTTCTTGGATCAAGTGCATCTATCTCTGGCTTCTCTCACACAGTCAAAAATCTTTTTGCATCTTCAATATGAATCCACTCGTCCCTCACTACAGTGCCCAACTTCAGAACCAAAGAGTTCCTTTGGGGGCCTGAGAACCCTTTGAGTGAGAAAGCCTGACTTGTTGGCTTTCTTTATGTGTTTGTCAGCTGGCTGTTCCGTGCTTAATAATTTGTGGTATTTTACACCTCATGGTGTTACAAAACCCTGCTCTTTATCCACTAGCCAAAGAGGTATAGTATGCGATTTCTGAGCAGCTGGGCAGCCAACCGGGTTCTCAGTGCAGTCTAAGTAGGCACAAACTCACTGCAAATGAGAGAAACTCAGTCCTGCAGAAGAGGCCCCGAAAGTTGCGTGGTTTCATTTTATAGTACTATTTTATGTAGTTTTCAAAGAGAAATATCTCACTTCTAATAAGAAATTAAAGTGTTGGCAGTTAAAACTGGTGTCCTCAAACATTATTTTAACTGAGGCTATTTTTACAGCATTCTCAAAGTATGAAAAAATTGGAACAAATGTGCTAGAGAGATGGCTCAGCTTTTTAAAGCAAAGCATGTTCTGCTCTTGTAGGGGACCAGAGCTTAGTTCCCAGCACTCAAGCTGGGGTATTCACCTCCACCTGTACCTCTAGCTTTAAGGGAACCACCCTCTTTGATTTCCATGAATGTTCAGTATATACTCATGCAGATATGTACAAACATACATACATGCATACATACATAAATCTTTTTTTAAAAATTGCAACAATGGGGTGAGTGAGATGGATCATCATGTGGAGATGTATCCTGGGATCTGAGTGTGATTCCCAAGACCTACTTAAAGACAGAAGGAGAGAATGGACCCGTATGTTTGTTCTCTGACCTTCACATGTGTGCCCTGGCATATATGCTTCAACCACATAGTATACACATGCATACACACACACACACACACACACACACACACATACAGAGAGAGAGAGAGAGAGAGAGAGAGAGAGAGAGAGAGAGAGAGAGAGAGAAAGACAGAGACAGAGACACAGAGACAGACAGACAGACAGACAGAGAGATACTAAATTTAAACAAAAAAAAGCATTAAAAATTTCAAAGATCATGGGTTAACCTTGGATGATAGAATGACCATATACTACAACACTAAATTTCCAAACTCAGCTCTTCAGCAGCAGTTGGAAAAGCAGCTTATCCCAAAGATTATAGGTAACATGTAAACTGCCTGTCTGAATCAACACACACACGGTTTTTGAGATGCAAAAGATTAGAAATTGTAGGTTGACCTGCTACTGTTGAGTCATGAAATTCAGAGCAAAGACCAATGGAACAGTCAGGTTTCATGAGAAGCCAGGTTTGGGGTGAGTTGGTAACTAAGGGTTCTGCATAAAACTCTCTCTCTTCTCTGTATAAGGCTTCCTGTAGAAAAGCTACAGAAAGCTAAAGGTGGGGTGGCATAGGGCAAAGGTGATGGGATGGGGCAGCTGTGGTCCTTAAGGGTGATCACAGCCCTCTAGCGTGAAGACAAGTGGAGAGCCAAACCACTGTTCCCTGACCCTGGGAGAAACATCTGGACAAGGCAGTTTGGGTAAATGCTCGGAAGGGAATTTTACTCTGTTTAGTTTTATTTAAACCCTAATGTAGGCCACGCCTTTGCTTTGGCTTTGAAAGCATATCTAGGGTTTGCAGCACCACAGAGTTGTCCTGAGGCGAGTTCACATGGAGAAGAGGCTGATGGCTCTCTGTGCAAGAAGGGAATTTGGGCACAGCAGGACTCCCAGAAGCCTGCTCTAGGTTCAGCCATCTTTACATCTGGGAGAAGGGCTACTGTGCTTATAACTACCACTTGATTTAAATTTCTAGCCTTCACATTTATTTTAAAATAATTTATTTAAAAACAGCTTCAAAAAAGGAAAAGAGCAAACGAATCCTTGGATTTCATTTGGAATACAAAATCTACTTCTGGTTTCAATTCTTATTTCTGTCTGCAAACTTCATTCGCCAAGGTCATGCTAAGTATGGATTCTAAGTCAAGCTATTGTAATTGCTCAGTTAATGAATGGAGCAATGGAACAAGACTTTATTATTTTTAACCCATGATCTTTGAAAATTTTAAGAGGACAACCCCTTGGAGCCTCTTAGAGGTACAGGTGGTGGTGGACACCCCATGACCTGCTATGCCTTCCTTAGATCAATTGCTCACTGGATGGATTGGAAAACAGTTCTTCTGAATGAAGATGTGAGCCTCCTGTTTGTGCCTTCATACCTGCCAGCTACTGGCATGCCTCCCACCACAATATACTATTATGCCTCTTGATACAGAAGCAAAAATAAGTTATTTCTTTCATAAGTCAATCTGGGTGGTGGTGATCTATCAGAGCAACAGAAAAGTGCTACCTTTACTAGGAAGGTTTCTCTGGCCTACTATTCGTCTGCTCCAAGCCAGTGCCTTGTGCCATGGCCTTGTTACTTGCTATCTTATAGTATAGTCAGAAATTGCCTATATATAAAACCTGTTTATCCCTTTATGATTATAAATTCCATAATTAGATCAACTGTTAAAAGCCCACTGACTATTTGCACCACAGTGCCTTACTTGATGGATGTGGATGCTATCTGTCTTTATGTAAATACTTATTCATATTGGAAATAAATGTGTTTGAACCACCTGCTTCAATCAGGACACTGAGAACTAGTCAACATATATTAGTCTTCCTTATCAGCACCCCCTAGTCTCCCTAGTTTCAATCGCCCATAGCAAACCCTATTCTGAGCACATGACATCTTTAGCCCTGCTTATTATTTAGCCTCTCTGGGTCTGTAAACTATATTTTGTGGGATTTTGAGCAAGTATTTTTCTCCTCCTGTTTCTATTGTTTTTAGGTTTTGGTGCTTCTTTAACTTCTAAGCAAAATTTTAAATTTTTCGGCATGTAAATCCTTCACCTACCCAGTTAATTTTATACTCAGTATTTTATTACTTTCATTTCATTATAAATGGAATTAATGTCTTAACTTAATTTTTATCTTATTTGTTGCTACTGTATAGAAATGAACCTGTCATATGTATATTTACTTGATCTTCTGAGTCTCCCTGTTTCCTAGTTCTAATAGCCTCTTTTTGTGAAGTCTTTATGGTTTTGTACATATGATATATATTATATTTTGAACAAAGATAACTGCATAATTTTTGTTCTAATTTGGATAACGCATATTGGTTTTTTTGCTTGAATCTTAGTCTAGGATTTCAGTAGTACCTTGAAGGGAGGTGGTAAGAATGGGGTCCATGGGCACTAGGCATGCACACAGTGCCCATACATGAATGCAGACAAAAGACACACATCAAATAAATAAATATAAAAATTATTTTTTTAAGATTAAATCAAAGGGTCTGGAAAGATTTCTTGGTGGATTAAGTGCTTGCTGTATAAGCGTGGGGACCAGATTTTGGGTCCTCAGAACTCATATGAAAATCTGGATGTGGAGGTCTATGCTTCTAACTCCCACACTAGTATTGCATTTCAAGGAGGTGGTAAGGGAGCATCCTTGTCTTGGATCTCAACACTGAATTGAAAGGAGGTGGTAAGAGTGAGCATCCTTGTCTTGATACCCAACACAGGAAAAGAAACTTTTAAGAGATTTCCTTGGAAACATGAAATGATCTGTTTATTTCTTCCACTGGAACAATGCAAAGATCTCTGTGGTGGTTAACATTGGACTGAGAAGTAGATAGAAGACTCATAAACTATGCTCAATAGAGTGTTTCCAGAAATGATTGAGTCTTTAGTGTTTTTGTCTTAATGAATGATTCCATGACTGGGTACAAAATTTGAATTTTGTTGGAACAGGGTAGAACTGTAGGGTGTCAGACCTGAGTAGAGTAATTATCTCATTTGGAGCCAAGCATTTGAAAGGCATAACTTACCTTGGCACTTTCCTCTCTCTCTGCTCCCTGTGTGCCATATAAATGGGTGTTTCTCCACACATCCTTATTGCTGTGCTGTTTAACCTCATCCAAGGGGTCTCCCATCCATGGGAAGATTGCTCTACAACCATGAATTGGAATAAATCCCTTATCTCTTAAGCTGCTTATGTCAAAGAGTTCATCACAGACAGGCAAAAGAACGAACACAATCCCTGTTTTATATTTTGCCCTGCTAATGTTTTTAGTTCTAGAATTCCTATTAGGTGATTTCTTTGGGTTTTTCTGCTCTCTCTCGAACTACTTTTTTTCCAGAGATTATTTTTTATTACTTAGCTGATTTTGTTGGATTTTCTTAGTGTGTTCTTCTCCAGCCTGGTGAATATCTTAGAGATAATTTTTAATAATTTGTAAATCAATTTATAAATTTCTCCTTTTTCTCTGGTGACTCATTTTATTTCATTGGCAGCAATATGCTTTTCTACACTTTGGGCTTCTTTCTAGCTTTTTTATTGGTGTTTCTGCATTTGTACACCACTTCATCTGGTCTGGTATTTACAGATTAGTTATGTTTTCTAGCATTTACCTACTAATATAACTAGGGAAAGCTCCCCCTGCCCCACCTCTACCCCCAGCATGCCTGGCTAATAATTTGAAGGTAATAGAGTAGAAGAAACTAACTTCAGATAGGCTTGCTGCACAGATTCTGCAGGCTTGGAAACTGGGTCCAGGGTGTGCATCTGGCATTGGGTTCTGATAGGAGTGGGCCTACTCACTGTGTTTGTATGTAAATATTGGAATCCGCATAAGCATGCCTGCAGCCTGAGTTCATAAAGGCTCATCTGATTAACATGAGCCTGCCATCTGGGATGATGGGGACCATCTGGCACTAGAGTCCACTGGGGGCAGGCCAGGAGCCCAAACTTGCAAGTAGGCACCTGGAACCTAATTCTATAGGAGGTAGCTTGTTACTAGACTGTCCTACCATGTAGGTACTTATGGGTAGTCTTGGCTCTGAAGCCTGGATCTGTGTGTTTTTTCTTCTTTCTTTTCTTTCTTTCTTTTTCTTTCTTTCTTTCTTCCCTCCTTCCTTCCTTCCTTCCTTCCTTCCTTCCTTCCTTCCTTCCTTCCTTCCTTCCTTCTTTCCTTCCTTGCTACCTGCTTTCTTCCCTCCCTCCCTCCTTCCCTCCCTCCCTCCCTCTCTTCCTTCTTTCTTTCTTTCTTTCTTGTCAAAAATAAGAGCAAAGTTCTGTTGTGGGAGAATAGTTGTTAGTTCCCGACTGTTCAACCCCAAAATAATGCAATACTATTTGGCTAATACTTTAAGTGTATTTCTGGATAACTCTTATATCCTAAACTAGCCCATCTTCAATAATCTGTGTATTGCCACGTGCCTGTGGCTTACAGGGTAAAGTTCCACCTGAGCATCTGTCTCTGGCAGGGCTAATTGGCATCTTCTGACTCCAGTTTCTTCCTCCCAGTATTCAGTTTAGTTTTCTCCACCTACCTCTGTGCTGTCCTGCTATATGTCCAAAGCAGTTTGTTTTTTAATCAATGGTAATCACAGTATACAGAGGGAACTCTCACCTCAAAGTTCTCTTACAATTAAGACTCGCTGAGTCTGGAGAGATGGCTAACTTAGTAACATACTAACATGTTAACAGCTAACATGTTAACATACTAACTAACATAACTAACATAACATAACTAACTAACATAACTAACATAAACATAACTAACATGACATAACATAACTAACATGTTAATACACTAACATGTTTACAAGTAACAGTAACATACTAACATGTTAACAGCAGGTAACATACTGCTCTTCCAGTACCCACATCATAGTGATATCCCTAATTCCAACTCCAGAGGGCCTGATGCATCCCTTTGGCCTCTGCGGGCCCCACACTAACATGCACAAACCCATACACATAATAAAACTAAAAAAGAATGGGAGGTAACATCAAATTTATGAAAACATTGCTTAACATGCATGATGCCTCAACTGAAGCTGGAATTAATGCTTTTCAATGTAGCTTTTAATCATATAAAAGTAATTGTATCTAGTATTTCTCTGATGGAAGACATATAAAAGAAAGTACATGAATTGATATAAATTTCAAAGTAGTAAAATATTGAATATACAAAATACCAAGAGAAAGAAAATCCTGAAAATATTAGAAATTGATGTGTTAAATTGATTAATTGTGACTGGAAGCAATGAGAAATAAAATAAAAAATGGAGAGCATGCCTGGTGGTAATTATATGCCGAGCTTCATACGTCAGCTGACCTAATGTATCAGAAGAGGGTTGGTGATCATGGCCTTTTCTATGTCTAAGTCATCCCATTTCTCACTGGGGAAATATACAGGAATATTCAAAGAGGAATATTTAGTTCATAATCATAGGCATTATAAACAAATGGAACCAACTGCATAACTGAAAAATTCAGTAGGAGTAGAGACCAAGTGCTTTGTAACAGAGACTGCAAGAGAAGTTGAAAAGACAAAGTTAAAGTTAGTGAGCAAATGACATGTGTACCAGTGTAATATTATAAGAATTTAGAATACGATCATAGGATTAATTCTCAAACTGCAATAGAAAGCAAAGACAACTACAGAGTAAAAAATGAATGCTCATGAATGAGCAATCCTCCACCTACTCGGTCAGCCCATGGGGAAGCAGCATATCAAATACTTTGAGAATTCTTGACCTCTCTTTGGTTGTCTACACTATTTTTTTCCTAAAGTAAGATTTCTTTTCCCTCAAGTTCCTAACCCTTTGTATCTTGTTGTTGTTATTTACATTTACTGGTCCTGTTGAGTGGCTGAACCATTTAAAGACACAAAGCATGAGCGAAGTGAAGGAGGTTAAAAGGCAAGAGACATGAAATACTGCAATGAGCAGGGCAAAGTTGATGCACGCCTGGTTAATATGGAATTATGACAATGAACTATTTATGACAGTCATTATAATTAAAAACAGCATATTATTTCAAGGCTCCAAGAAGTGAACTGAATTCCTCTGAACCTCCAAAGTTCAGTTCAGTTCAAGAAAAGGTCAAGCTTGATTTTGTTCTCTGAATTAGCTTTCAAGCCCTAATTACAACAATAGACATTCCTTTGCAAATTTGGATAAGCCTCATTTCCATGCCAGATCCAAGAATCAAATGTTCTTTCCATCTTTCTTTTCACTTTAAGTATTGACTTAGAAAAAGAAATAAACAATTATGAAGGCGAACAAGCAGAGAAAACAGTTATATTTTTATTAACAGTGGCATGCTGCATATTGATTAAGGCAAATCATACTCGTAAAGTTTAGCCCCCTGACTGTTACAGACACACAGTCTTGTCTGAGGATACAATTTCCTGTAAAAATCATTCTGATTTCATGAAGATACAAAATGCAAGTAGCTCCCAGATGTACCATTTGCTCTTAGAAAGACATGTTTTGCAGTGGGAAAGTCATGTTTCACACTGGCTCATCGACTGTGAAGATAATTGCCCTCGTCACTCCTCTTCACTGTCCCATCGAGGGTGACAGGAAGCTGAAGCCATAATAATGACATCACAAGGCTCTTTTCACCTGTCTTTGCAAGTTCTTACTATAATTCACTCAAGAAAACAAGGGAAGCAGACCCTCTAACACAACAGAATGGAGGCACCTATGCATTCACAGAGACTGAGGCAGCGTGTACAGGACCTGCACAGGTCCACACCTAGGGCTGAAAGAAGACATTGACACATGCCCTGACCCCTAGCCCAGAAACTCTCTCTCTCTCTCTCTCTCTCTCTCTCTCTCTCTCTCTCTCTCTCTCTTTCTCTATTGTTGATAAAGTTTTATTGAGACAGATAAAAGAGAACCAGTTCTTCCCAGCAGTCTTTGGCTAGTCTTTGGTATTAAGTTAAACATTGATGAATACTACTGCAGATGTGTTTGTGTTGAGATTTTATTAAATGTTTATTCCAAGCATCACTCACTGTTCTTGTTGGTACTGTTGTTTTTATTTCTGTGAAAGAGAGAAATTGCCAATGTTGAGAAGTTCATTTGATTTAAGGGGTGCTGGAAGATTAGAGACAGAGACCAACATTGGAGCACTGGACTTAGCTCCCAAGGTCCAAATGAGGAGCAGAAGGAGGGAGAACATGAGCAAGGAAGTCAGGACCACAAGGGGTGCGTCCACCCACTGAGACGGTGGGACTAATCTAATGGGAGCTCACCAAGGTCAGCTGGACTGGGACTGATGGAGCATGTGATCAAACTGAACACTCTGAATGTGGCTGGCAATGAAGGCTGACTGAGAAGCCAAGGACAATGGCACTGGGTTTTGATTCTACTGCATGGACTGACTTTGTGGGAGCCTGGTTTGTTTGGATGCTCACCTTTATAGACCTGGATGGAGGGGGAAGGACCTTGGACTTCCCACGGGACAGGGAACCCTGACTGCTCTTAGGACTAGAGAAGGAGGGGAAAGTGGAGAGGGGGAGGGAAAAGGGAGGCAGGGAGGAGGTGGAAATTTTTAATAAATAAATAAATAGAAAAAGGAAGGATTTAAATGGAAGAAAGAGTAAGAAAATATAACTATATTATAATCCTTATATAGAAGAAATAATGGAAATATATTAAGTATAAGATTGCCAAAGAACAAATGAAGAATGTCTTTAAAGATAAAAATATAATACTAAAATTAAATAAATAGAACAAAAAAAATCAAAGCATTTGGCTGCTATGAGGATAGCTTATCTAGCTTGCATAAGCAATCAAGCACAAGAAACAGTCTTCCAGAAACTCTCTCTAATTGTTAACCATTTGCAAATGAAAATTTAGTTTTCTAAGAGGGAGTCTTACCAGGCAAATAAATTACTCTTAAGAGTAGACTGCTTGCCCAGTTGTAGATGACCCACAGAAAATACACTCAGTGATATCTTTGAAGGTTTCCTGTCTCATAATATTGTGTCAGGGCTTTTTAATAAAAAAATAACTCTTTATAAAATTTAATTTATATTTTTAGTTTTCTTTTTTATAGGTCTTTTCTGTATATTTTATGGCTTCCAGTTCAGTGTTTTCATGGGATTCCCAAGTTGCATTTATATTTATTTCTTGTGCCTGTTTTGAGACTCTTTTCCTTCTCTTTGTTCATTTTATCCTATTCTAATGTGTTAGTTTTTGTTTATCATATTTTATTTTATTTGGCAATTCTCCCTCAGAAGACTGCATGTTGTCCAATGAGAGACAGAAAGTAGTTGTATCTGGATGGGGGGAGGTAGGGAGGAACTGGAAGGAATAGACAAAGGGGAATCCATAATCAGGATATATTAAATGAGAAACAATATATTTTCAATAAATGGGGCAAAATGAGTGAAATAAATTCTGTGACTTCTCTTCTTAGCCTCTGTCTGTCTTTGTTAGAGAGTAGCATATGGCAAAATGTTGCACTGTGACACATGTTTACCTGTATCATTTAATGAATTCAAGGAAGAGGTGAGTTAGAAAGATCTATCAGAAAGCACGTGAATGGATCTTAGTTTTAATGAGGAACTATGCTTCGACAGGCTTTGTTGATCTTGCGTGACTCCACAAACTATGTCTTAGGGACTCCCACCGTTATTTACGGACCACATCCGAACCTTCTCATTTATCCTAAGTGCATAAGATCAAACCTTTCTGCTGAGTCCTTGGACATAATATTGATCTTAATGATAGAGTCAAAACTGGGCTTTGGACAAGTCACACAGATGTAACAATTTCTCTTTAATCTAATTTCCTAGCAACCTTCTAGTTTTTAGCACCTCCATATTCTGTGTATCTTTCCTCCCAGTTAGCTTCAACTTCTGAAACCCTGTTTCACGTGGGAAGAATTTTCTAGGGGAAATTCTTTAGCTCGCTCAGTTTCTGTACCTGATAGAGACAATACTTCATACTTCATCGTGCTGAGCAAACACCATTGATGATGTCTATCACCCAGCAGGAATTTCCTGAGTGCTAACTGCTGCAGTTAATGATGTGAGGGATTTCCAAACATCGTCACTGCTATCACAATAAAAACTTCAGCCAGTGGCAGCCATTTCAGCTCAAGGAATTCTGAAAAGAAAAAAAAAAAGGTGTTTCAACTACGAGACACCTACATTCGTTTAATGCAAACTCCTCTTAGCTCATTGCTATTTATGCCCTACAAGGGTTGAAGAAATGGCTCAGTGGTTAAATACACTTGCTGCACATGTAGAGGACCCAAATTTCATTCCCAGCTCCCACATGGTGACTCAAAATTGTTTGTAGCTCCAGTTGTCGGGGATCTGATTCTGCTTCCTGTGGACACTAAGTGTGCATACATGCATACAAACAAATATGTATAGACATAAAATGAAAATAAATAACTCTTTAACAACTGATTCCCATGGTTTAACTTAAATCTAAATGTTCTTGTTTCTTTATTAATTTTCCTTAGCCTCTTCAGCTGAAATATTTCAACAGCTCTGACCAGGGAAGAACAGATCTGTTAACCAGTGGCCACCCTACCAGAGTTCTTTAGTTTGACTATAAAAGTAAATAAAAGATAAAGGCTGTTTCTTTTTGTTTTCTCATATGTGTATATATATATATATATGTATATATGTATATATATATATATATCTTCTATTTATCAAGTTATGATATTTCAGGTTTGTTTTTCCAATAATATGGGGTTTAAAATATTTTTAACCTTTCATTTGTGTTTGCATGCTCATGTGTATGCCTCTTTCTTTCTCTCTCTTGTGTGTGTTTATGTGTTTGTGTGTGTGTGTGTGTGTGTGTGTGTGTGTGTATTCATATGGGAGCACATACAGATGTCTTCTTCAACCAATCTCCACCTTTGTTTTTGAAAAAGGGTTTCTCTCTGGACCTGGAGTTCACTGATTTGCTTAGGTTAGTAAACCAAGAAGCACCAGGGACTTCCATGTGTGCACTTCCCCAATTCTGGGACACCGGATGCGTATCACAGTGTTTGTGTGGGTTCTTGGGGTTAAACTCTGGTCCTTCTGCTTCATAGGAAGCATTGTCCTGACTGAGCTATCTCCCTGACACCATTTAAATCTTTCACAGTGGAAATGACCATTGGTATTTATTGATTGTTTTTTTCTTTGCAAGTCATTAATCTTGGCACATCTGATGGATTATCTCATAAATCCTTAGACAAGCCCCCCAGTATAAGCATAACTTTCATTTTCTTTGTGAAGGTGAAGAAATAGAAAATAGAAAGATAAATGCATGGACTAAGATCACATGAGAAAAATAGATTTAGAGTACTCATAGATTTTATTTTGATTGTTTTTCATTCTAATTCATCATCTTAATTTTACTTTCTTACTTCTCTCTGTCATTCACAGTAGTAAATAGAAGTTTAAGGTAGCATAGTAGCATGGAAACTTGCTCCCATTCTCAGTGGAGACATTAGATGCATATCGCTCTCCCAGGGGATGCTGCAATGTCCACATTTAGCTCTGTCATCTTGATTAATTGGGGAGCAGAATGGGTTTTGAAGCATAAATGTTCATCAGTGCTATAAGGTGATATTATATACAGCTTTCCCCCCAAATCCATATTCTTATGTGTATCAAAGTTAAATACTTGTGAATTAAGTGCCATAGGGTTTTAGAGTTAAATTAAGTAACTCAGGGGCAGTGCCCACTGACAAACACATTGCTGGTATATGTGCCAGAGCTGTTGAAAGACATATACTGAACATAAAATAGATGATCAGAACCTTGGACACTAGTGTCCATAAGAGTCTGACTCTACAGAGTTGTGCTACTGATTTCATAAGCTTTAGGATTCCCACAAAGTATTATGGCAAATATCTTGATGAAATATTAAAATGTATGCAATTAATCTATCTGGTTAAAGTTGTATATCATTATGAGACTTCAAAACCAAAATGATTAGGTTCAAACCTAGATTCTATCTTGTGTGGCCTGGTATGAGACTCTAAATTTTTAATTTGGGGATAATGATTTGCTCATTTGTAATGTAGAAAACTTGATAATCCAGCTTCATAGAGTTGGAGAGCGTTTTTAAAGTCCCCAATGTGGTGCCCACTCCCTCTACGCTGTGCTGGGGTTTGTACATGCTGCCATGGTCGCTATGAGTTCATAGGTGAATCAGTCCTGGTATGTTTGGAAAATGCTATTTCTTTGAGGCTGTATATGACCCCTGGCTCTTACACTCTTTCCATCTTCTGCATAGATTTTTGAGGAAGGAGGTCATCCCATTTATGACTGAGTGCTCCAAAGTTTCTAACTCTCTGCACATTGTCAGGTTGTGAGTCTCTATCTTAATAGCCATCAAAGTCCTCAAAACTATTTGATTCTATTCCCCATAGGGGAAAGAGAAGTCAGTTTTCTTCAATTGAGTGACATTGAACATGTTGAACACGCTTCAGGAAGGATGTCCTGCTCAGAAAGATTGGCCAACACCAATCAGACTCCACATTTACGCTGTGATTTTCTTTTCTTTCTTTTATTTTAAAGAGAGAAAGAGCACAAAGTGGGGTAGGTAGAGAAGTGGGATCTGAGAGAACTTGGGGGTAGGAAAGGGTATGATCAATGTGTATTTATGAAATTCTCAAAAAATTAATAGAAGTGCATATTTTTAAAAGTCCCTGGCTTATAGTAAACCTCTGAGAAATAAATATGTAATAAGTGGTAATAAGAGTGATTGTTGTTTTTAAATCTTTTACTGAAAGCTATCAGATATTTTATGTGCTTAATAATTACCAATCTATAATCTTTTACTGTTTTTCTTGTATAGTATCTTAAGCCTTTTAAAAGGGGATTTGAACATTTAATTTTAATTTATATTCATGGATGCTTTGTCTATATGCAATAATTTATACCTTTGCATGCCTGGTCCCCACAAAGACCAGAAAAGGGTGTCAGATGCCCTGGAATTAAGTTATATCTGGTTGGAAACTAAGATGTAAGTGCTGGAGACTGAGCTCAGGTCCTCTGCAAGAGCCTCAAGTGTCTTAACTACTGAATCTCTTTGCCAGACCCCAGACCCTATGCTATGATTGCAGTTTGGATACCTAAGGAAAGTCATGATAGTGTTAATATTTAGAGTTATTATCTCTCTATGAGCTGTATAATGAGGAGCATTCTTCTATTGCATAAGCACACTCCTAAAATCTAGGTTGCTTCCCAAAGCTTTCCATTAACACCAAACAATATAGTTCTTAACCCTAAGAATTTGGTTTAATGAAAATAATATGTGAGGCCATGTTATCCTGCTAGTTAAACATTTAAGTGATTTAAAAAACGTGCTATAAATGTTAGCAGGGGCTGAGAGAACATATGCATCACTGTTTAGATGCTCAGGGTTATTTTTTAAGAAAATTTAAGCTTTAAGAAAACCCCTAGTTATGAGAAAATATGTATTAATTAGAAATGTTAATGATTTTCTTTTAGCCTGATGAAAAGAAGCCACAAACACACAAAAGTCAGAGCAAACTTTGTCACCTTTTCTAGCAAAGGTCAAAGCAGTATGGTCATTGCAAAGACTGGTTTCTTCATATGGCTTTATTATCTTACTTGACATTTGATGATAATATAATGTAACTTTAATGTAATGACAAAGTCTAAACTGGGGGATAAGGTTAGGTTCTATGTCACTGCACAATTAAGCTGTTTTAGTTTCAACTCATTCATAGAAGCAGTTATCAAAACCACTAAGAACTGTATGAGGTTATACAGACCAAACCATGAGAAAGTCTCAAATGTGTGATTAGAACTAAATTTCAGTCATCTAAAGTCTTGCATTTTTATACCCATACACAGATACTCTTCATATGAAAAGACATACCCATGGATAAAAATATGATAGGCATTAAAAACAAATGGACTGTGGATGGACAAATGCCTTAGTGGACAAAAGTGTAAGCACATGTAAAGCATGTGTAAGCATGATGACCTGAATGTGCATTGCCAACATCCACATGGAAAGTTAGATACAGCCATATGTGCCTGTACACTTATATGTATGCAACACACACACACACACACACACACACACACACACACGTGTATTCCCCATTACCTTATATACTCACAAAAGTCAAACAACAGAAAGAGACCTCCATCAATCTTTATGTCATCAGGCAAGCTTCTCCTGTCTTGCTTCATGTACTTTCTTGAGTCTGTGAAGAAAAATTAAGGCAATGAAGATCAAGAGATAAGATGCATAGCTCAGTCATACAATACATACAATAAGTTCATTAAGTGTAAAGATTGCTTCTCATTGGATGTAAGTCAAGGCCACAGTAGTAGTGAGCAGAAGATGACACTGCAGTAATTACAGATGTGAGATGGGATGCCAGCTCTGGGCTGAGAGCTGAGCAGGAGGCAGGGCACGGAAGCTAAGCTGACAGCAATTTGTAACTGATGTCACTGTATAACATCAGAAGCAAAACTATCGAAAAGGAATCGAGAAACATTCTCTCTTCTGTTGGAACAGCTAGGAAACCATTCTAAATCTGAGGCAGGAGGGCAGAGTTAACTGTGAGAAAAATCAGTCTCAGAAATGGATTACACATGCTTAAAACTCTCAGTTCTCCTGTTCCTTAATTATGGGACTTTTGTGAAATAAAAACAAATCCAAACTCATTCAGGACTTTTAAAAAATATCTGACAAAAGAAGCAATGTGAGTGAACCCTGTGCACAAGGCACTTCATCAGAAAAGGCAAAATAAAACATAAGAAACAGCACGCTTCCTTCCAAAAAATGTAAAAATGCTGTCCAATATAAACACACAGGAAAGAGTTCTTATCCTGGCCTCTCGGAATGAATCACACATAAGAGAGTCAACAGATATGAACCCATAACCTAAGATAACAAAACAGATTTAGATACATTTTAAAATGAAAACTCAAGTGATTGATGAGAAAGAGTGGCCTGAAAATAGAACTGCAAAAATTGGACTGCTTGTAAATAAGAAAACAAATAAAACATTTGGAAAGAAAAAGAAATATCAAGAACTTTACAGGGTACTGGTGTGGGAAGTCCTTCTGCATACATGTTGCTTTTATTCGTTAATGAATAAATAAACTGTCTTGGGCCTGTACAGGGCCAATAAAGGAAGGCGGGGAAAACTAAACTGAATGCTGGGAGAAAGGAGGCAGAACCAAGGAGATGCCATGTAGCCACTGCCAGGAACAGAAGAGCTGGAACCTTATTGGTAAGCCACAGCCACATGGCGATACACAGATTAATAGAAATGGGTTAAATTAAGATGTAAGTGTTAGCCAATAAGAAGCTAGAACTAATAGACCAAGTAGTGATTTAATTAGTATAGTTTCTATGCGGTTATTTCAAGTCTGGGCAGCCAGTAATGAACAAGCAGGCTCCTAGTTGGACTTAAGAGAAGATTATGCATAGTTTAAAATATTATTGAATTGCAAAAACATGCAAGAGAGAGAATTACCTAGAACATGGCACAGGAAGGTCATGAAAATACAAGTGAAGGCTGATAATGACTGGGAGTGAGAAACCATGCTTTTCAAAAGGAACTTCAGAAAGAGTGATGAAAGGGTTTTAGAGGAAGCCATAATTGAAGAAATAATAGTTAAGAATTGTTTATATGCCAAAAAAAGCCTGAGTCTTCAGATGAGGCCAAGATGCATCATCTTGTAAAGATGGGTGGTCTTTACAAAACTTTTATCTATATATAGTGAGCATCCATTAAGTAAAATTTATTTTTATTTTGATCAATACCATAAACCATAAAATTGACCATGTTCACCATTTGGAAATGTTTGCTAAGAGATAATTAACTATTTGCACCCTGTCGCTGTGTAACTATTACACAGACTTTATAACTTTTCCACCATGACAAGTTAAAATCCTGTCTTCTCTGATCAATCACCCTCATCGTCTTCTGGTACCAGCATCCTGCTGTTGTAAAGGATGAGCATTTTAGGTACTTCACGTTTGCTTTAGTGTGACTGAATTATTTGATTAGCAGAACATCTTCAAAGTTCATCCATATAGTAACATAAGGGGATTCTCTCCCTGTACACAGCAGAATAATATTGCATTGTCTGCACACATCCCATTTTTAACACTGGAAGCAAAGACTGGTTTCTTCTGACTTTGGGTATTGTAAACCATGCTGCATTGAACGTAGGTATTTAGATGTATCTTTGAGAGCTTGTTTTTTAACTCCTTCAAATATATACTCAGGAGTGGGAATATTGGATCAAATGATAATATTTTCATACTGACCTTCATACCATTTTCTAAGTGGACATAGTGTTTACAGCCCACACAAAGTTTCCACTTTTTATACACCTTCACTGAAAGTTACTTTTATTCTGTTTTATTCATTTATGATCATCTTAAGAGGTGTGCAGTAATATATTGCTATAACATTGGCTGTTTTTCTTATGCCCTTATATGTGACATAATACTTCTTCTATGTCTTATATGTGACATAATTCTTCCTACTGCTCTAGTTGTTGCTTTAGTCTGTCGTTTTAACTGTAAGGCATCATGAGGAGCTTCTTTTCTCATCCTGTCTCTTTAAGATGTTGTAGGACTCTTATATTTTCCTGGGCTATGTACTCTTTTTCTAGATGTGGAAAGTTTTTCTCTATAATTTTAATAAAAATATATTCTATTTCTTTGAGCTGAGAATCATCTCCCACTTTTACATCCTTAATTTGTAGATTTGGTCTTCTCCTGTTGTACCAAATGTACTGCCTCTTCTATATATGTATTTTTAAAAAGCTATAATTTTCTTTTATTGAATCATCAAAAAAGATTTAAAAAATTTAAGCAAATATTGACAATTATACAAGAGAATTTTGCAAATATATATTTATGCTTTTAAAAAGATTTATATTATTTTCGTGTTTGTGTCTGTGTGTATGTCATGTGGGGGTGTCCCTATGTAAGGCAGAAAGGAGCATATGATCCTCTAGGGCTGGAGTTACAAGTGTGTGAACCACCTGATGTGGGTACTGGGAACTGAATTTAGGTCCTCTGGAACAACGTTAAGTTCTCCTCACTGCAGAACCAACTTCAGGCCCCTAAAATTTTATTTTTATGAAATTATGTTATAAACTTTCAAATTCAAATTAAAAATCAAAGTCATATAGAATAATGAACAATGAAATTTACAAGTATATGCAATAAAAATAAACATAAAACATGAGTTTTTCACTCACGTGGGTTTTGTTTTAAATTGACCATAGATGTCTTGAAATTTTCAAATCAATATAAATATATTTTATAGCATAGGAAACTATGAAGGTCAGAAACAACAGAACACATTTGAAATAAATGCCTGAAAATTTCAAATGATAATAAATAACTATACAAGCATCGGTAATTACTCAGCAATAATGAAAAAGGTACTTTTTCAAATTTGTAAAATACTCTTTAAATATATTTATAAATTAGAAATTTGAATGTGAGCATCTCATAAAAGGATCCAGTTCAGTCATTGAAAAGACAAAGGATGAAGATTCTGTCATCATTAGAACTAAAGTCACAAAATGTTTGTTGGAAAGAGGGTTCCTTATTTGTTTCCACCTCCTGGCTAACCTAGATCCAAAATAATCACACAGAAATTGTATTAATTAAATCACTGATTGGCCCATTAGCTCTATTTTCTTATTGGCTAACATTTACATTTATTTTCCGTTAGACTTGTTTATTCAAGTATCCGAAAACACTCTTTCCACTTCCTACCCTCCTCCCAATACTCTCCCGCTCCCCCCACTCCCTCTCCTCCTCCCTCACCATTCCCAAGAGCAGTCAGGGTTTCCTGCCCTGTGGGAAATCCAAGTTCCTTCCCCCTCCCTCCAGGTCCAGGAAGGTGAGCATCGAAACAGGCCAGGATCCCAAAAAGCCAGTCCATGCAGACGAAACAAGACCCAAGCCATTGTCAATGGTTTCTCAGTCTTCATTTGGACCGTGGGGGCTCAGTCAGCCCCCATGTCAGCCACATTCAGAGAATCCGGATTGATCACATGCTCGTTCAGTCCCAGTCCAGCTGTCCTTGGTGAGCTCTCATTCGATCAGTCCCCATGTATCAGTGGGTGAATGCACCCTTCACGGTCCTGACTTCCAGTGTTCCAATATGTGTCTCTGTCTATATCTCCATCCATCGCCATAAGAAGGTTCTGTGGTGACATGCAAAATATTCATCAGTATGGTTATGGGCCAAGGCCAGTTCAGGCACCCTCTCCTCTGCTGCCCAGAGTACAATCTGGGGACCTCTCCTTGGGCCTGGGAACCCTTCCAGAATCAAGTCTCTTGCAAACCCTAAAATGGCTCCCTTAATTGAGATATAAACTTCCCTGCTACCATAACCATCCTTCCTCCCTCCCCCCTCCCATTCCCCCAAGCCATCCCCTCTCAATAACCATCTCCCCTTACTTCCACCCCCTCCACCCCCCCCCCCCCCGTGCACCCAAGTTTGCCTGGCAATCTTGCCTACTTCTAATATCCAGGAGGATAACTATATGATTTTCTTCAGGTTCACCTTCTTATTTAGCTTTTCTAGGATCACAAATTATAGACTCAAAGACCTTTAACTATGGCTAGAATCCACTTATGAGTGAGTACATACCATATTCCTCTTTTTTGGTCTGGGTTACCTCACTCAGTAAAGCGTTTTCTATTTCCATCCATTTGCATGCAAAATTCAAGATGTCATTGTTTTTTACTGCTGAGTAAAACTCTAATGTTTATATGTTCCACACCTTTTTAACCATTCTTCTATTGAGGGGCACCTAGGTTGTTTCCATGTTCTGGCTATTACAAATAGTGCAGCTATGAACATAGTTGAACAAATGCTTTTGTAGTATGCTAGGGAATCTCTAGGGTATATTCCCAAGAGTGGAATTGCTGGGTCCTGAGGGAGGTTGACTCCCAGTTTCCTGAGAAACCGTCACACTGATTTCCACAGTGGCTGCACAAGTTTGCATTCCCACCAACAATGGATGAGTGTTCCCCTCACTCCACATCCTCTCCAGCATAGGCTATCATTGGTGTTTTTGAGTTTAGCTATTATGACAGGTGTAAGATGGTATCTCAAAGTGGTTTTGATGTACATTTCCCTGATCGCTAAGGAGGGTGAGCATGTCCTTAAGTGTCTTCTGGCCATTCGAAGTTCATCTGTTGTGAATTCTCTGTTCAGTTCAGTACCCCATTTTTTAATTGGGTTAATTAGAGTTTTAATGTATAGTTTCTTGAGTTCTTTGTATATTTTGGAGATCAGACCTTTGTCTGATGAGGGGTTGGTGAAGATATTCTCCCAGTCCGAAGGTATCCTTTTTGTCCTACTGACAGTGTTCTTTGCTTTACAGAAGCTTCTCAGTTTCAGTAGGTCCCATTTATTCATTGTTTCTCTTATTGTCTGTGCTACTGGGGTCCTACTTAGGAAGTGGCCTCCTGTGCCTGTATCTTGTAGACTACTTCCCACTTTCTCTTCTATCAGGTTCAAAGTGGACGGATTAATGTTGATGTCTTTAATCCATTTGGACTTGAGTTTTGTGCATGGTGATAGATATGGATCTACTTTCATTCTTCTACAGGTTGACATCCAGTTATGCCAACACCATTTGTTAAAGATGTTTTCCTTCTTCCATTGTATACCTTTAGCTCCCTTGTCGAAAATTAGGTGTTCATAGGTTTGTGGGTTAATATCCGGGTGTTCTATTCGATTCCATAGGTCTACTTCTCTGTTCTTATGCCAATACCAAGCTGTTTTCAATACTATAGTTCTGTAATAGAGTTTGAAGCCAGGGATGGTAATGCCTCCAGAAGTTCCTTTATTGTATAAGATTATTTTGGCTATCCTGGGTTTTTTGTTTTGGCATATAAACTTGATTATTGTTCTCTCAAAGTCTGTGAAGAAGTTTGATGGGATTTTGATGGGGATTGCATTGAATTTATAGATTGCTTTTGGTAGAATTGCCATTTTTACTATGTTGATTCTCCCAATCCAAGAACAGGGGAGGTCTTTCCATTTTCTGGTATCCTCCTCAATTTCTTTCTTCAAAGACTTAAAGTTCTTGTCAAATAGGTCTTTGACTTCCTTGGTTAGAGTAACCCCAAGATATTTTATGCTATTTGTGGCTATCGTGAAAGGTGATGTTTCTCTGTTTTCCCTCTCTGCTTCTTTATACTTTGTCAGAGCGTTTAATTTCTCTGTGGTGTCTTCAGAGTCTGAGATTCTTTCTTCTATCTCTTGTATTCTGTTGGTTATGCTTGTTTCTGAAGTCTCTGTTCGTTTACCTAGATTTTCCATAGCCAGCTGGCCCTCGGTTTGTGATTTCTTCATTGACTCCATTTAAGTTTTCAAATCTTGAACTGTTTCCATTACCTGTTTGATTGTTTTTTCTTGGTTTCCCAGAATTTCATTTACGGATTTACGCATTTCTTCAAACTTTTTGGTATATTTCTCTTTCATTTCTTTACTCATTTCCTCAATCTTTTTGTTATACTTATCTTCCATTTCTTTACGGCAGATTTTCACCTCCTGTTTAAGTTCCTCTAGCATTTTCATAAAGATCCTCTTAGAGTCGATTTCTTCTATTTCTTCTGGAGTAGGGTGTTCAATTCTTCTAGTTTCGTGCTCCCTGGATTCTGGAGATGTCATGTTGCCTTTCAGGTTGTTGGAGGAATTCTTGCATTGGCGCCTGCCCATCTTCTCCTCTCTGGATGAAACTCCTCAGCACTCTCTGGATAGAACTCCCCAACACTCTCTGGATAGGACTCCTCAGCACTCTCTGGATAGGACTCCTCAGCACTGCAGCAGGGATAGCTGGTATTCCCAGGACCCAGGACACAAAAGGGCGGCAGCAGTGGGGGCAGGTAGGGGTCCCGTGGAACACCAAAGACCCTGCCTCAGAAGCTGAGGGGGGAGGAGCTGTGCTCTCTTCCCGGACAGACCGCCCAGGTGGGCACTCATTCACCTCTCTGGGTAGAACTCCTCAGCACTGCAACAGGGATAGCTGGTATTCCCAGGATCCAGGAGACCTAACATTTACATTTTAATTTAACCAATCTCCATTAATCTGTGTATCGCCACGTGGCAGTAGCTTACTGTCAAAATTTTGGCATGCCTGACTCTGGCAGCGCCATGGTGTCTCTCTGACTCTGCCTTCTTCCTCCCAGCATTCTGTTTAGTTTTCCCTGCCTAACTCTGTTACCCTATAGCTCTGCTATTGGTCCAAAGCAGCTTCTTTATTCATTAACCAATAAAAGCATCACAGAGACAGAAGGACCTCCCATACCATTTCTCCTCTTCTGTTTAAACAAAAAGGAAGCTTTTAATTTTAACATAGTAAAATTACATATAAGAAAAACAGTTATCAAGCAAGAATTACAGTTATAATATTTATATCTACTTTATCTTTTATCATAACAAAGGAAAACCCTAATAATTGCTATAAATTTTTCAACTCCATCAAAGACTCTAGAAAGATATAATATTATCTAAGTAAATAGGAAGTACATTGTAAGCAACTTTCAAAACTCTAGAATTGACAGAGATATCTCACTGCCTGAACCCAAAGTTCTTCTGTACCATTGAGGCATCCAATGTTCAGCCCACAGGCCCATAGTATTTAGTAGACTTTTCCATAAAACAGGAAATTTCAAAGACAGTTCCACCTATATTGGCAGTTTGTCTGTCACTTTCTTCTGTGTCCTGCAGAATGTCTAGCAGACTCTTTCATGAAGCAGGAACCCCAAGGGACTGTCTCACCTTTAAGCAAATTCAGTACTCATTTCTCTGTGGGTCCTGTATGTCCAGTTAAGCAATTCAGGCAAGAGTAGTTTCTTGCCCAAATGGTTAAGGAGCCTCTTCAATGCCCATCTTCCTCTTAAAGTAATTGTTGCTGCTAGGAGCAGATATGTCTAACTGTCATGAAAATTCCTAAGTTAGTAAACATTTTCAATGCCATATTCTGAAGGTCTTTGGAAGATTTGAAGAATACCTAACTGAAATATCTCTCTATATATCTAGAAAATCTAATTAACATGACTACAAGCTTGACTATTATAGACGACTATCTATTAATCTATATTTCTTAATTATACATTACATTTCTAAATGAACTGCCTAAAAACAATACCTTAATCAAGGGGAGAAATATACATATAGCAAAACTGATCTTAAATTTGTATCAATAAACCAAGATCCAAAAATCTCTAGAGCATATCCCCATTTGATTGGAAGCAAACATTTATAAACAATATTTGGGAATATGGGCATAGTTTCTCCAAATTGCTTCCTGTTGTTTATTTGGTGAAGTATTTTCTTTTGGGGGGTGTTCACATCAACCTTTCTTGGGGGTCTTGTTTTTTCAAACTATATTGGTCTGGAAGCAATCCATAGAGGTTTTCATCTTCTGAGAAACAAAAGAAGAACGCCTTTTCCAAAGCAACATATCCTTAGACTCAAATTTTGAAATAAAGATACCTTCATGTTGGCTTAACTTAGCAGTCCATACAATAAAATGTCTCTCTGAACTTAGGTCCTTCACAGTCAGAAAATTTAAAGAAGACACAATAATATACATAATCTAGTCTCTCTTTAAATTTTCCATCTTTATGTGGCTTATTTTTCTTTCTGTACTCTGTCTCTTTAAAGACTATTTTTTAAACCATTTACTTCTTTTTAAAACTGTCTATATTCTTTTTTTCTTTCTCCCAAGCCTACATACATTTATTCAACACTGTGACACATTTATAGGTCTTTTTTAAAATCTGGATTTGTCGTTATTACATATCTGTAATTATTTTCTGACTAGAAGCGCTTCTTAAATAGCTAGGTGCTTAAGAATCTAAGCTGCGACATTACTAGGGTACATATGGTACTCTCTACTTGCCGTGCCAATTCCAACATGGCGGAGCTGCTTGCCACTTCCTAGAGCCACACATACTGCCCCACTTCCAGACACACTGCCGACCAGTCCACATTGTCATCATGCAAGCCGCAGCATGCTTCTCACAAAACCCATCCAAATGCTCTGTCTCCTGAAAGATCCAGAGGTTGTAAGTAAGGCCCAAAGAGCCAGCATTTCTAAAAAGAGTGACTTTTTTTCCTGCTAGAGCTGAATCAGGAAAACTTTTCTTAAAGGAGCTGCAGCATGCCTGAAAATTTAAAATGATATTAAATAACAATACCAACATTGCTAATCACTCAGCAATAATTAAAACGGTACTTTCCCAAATTTGTAAAATACAGCTTAAATTTGTTTATAAATTAGATATTTGAAGGTGGGGATCTCATAAAAGAATCCAATTCAGTCATTGAAAAATCAAAGGATGAAGATTCTGTCGTCATTAGAGCTAAAGTGACAAGAAGTTTTCATCTGTGGGTTCTCTGTTGGAATCCACAGAGGGGAGGACGACCCTGGTGCACAGAAGCATCAACCAGAAGCAGTAAGGCAAACATTTATTTCAAAATAAAACTGGTTCTTGTTTTATGTTTTTTCTTCTTTTTCTTTCCTTATTTCTTTATTTTTGCTATTTTTTTCATCAAAGCATTTGACATGTAGTGGTTACTAAGGACATTCAGAATGAAGTGTATTGATAAATGATATTTTCTGCCTACACATAGAAACTTTATTTCTTTTCTCTCCCTGGCTTACTCTGAAGTCACTCTACAGTGGATACCATACCTCATGATGCTCCTGCCTCTGCCTTCTGAGTGCTAGGATTTCAGGCATGCATAAACATCACTGGTGTATGCGGTGCTTAGGATTGAACCCAATGTTTCATGCATACTTGGCCAGCAGTCCATAACTGAGATATATCCCAAGCTCAATAAAGTATAGAAATATAATCCTTCTGCTAGTAATATTGATCAACACACACACACACACACACACACACACACACACACACACACACACTACCACTTAGAACCTATTATTAGCAACCTAAGAATAAAATGTATCAAGCGTCCCCTTAATGGAATCTGTGTTTCCTGAAGTTACTGTTCCATTGGCAAACCATGGTATAAAAAAGTTAAACAAAACATTTGAGAAAGAGAAATAAACAATGAGTTTTATTCTGTTTATTTTTTAGTGTTACCAAAAATCTTTAATAGCTGATAAAATATACCACAGAAAAAGTGCCATAATACTTACTATAAATACCACACCTCTTAAATATGAATATTAGGGGTTTGCTTTATGCCATTGATATTTATCCTATTGTTATATTGTTTTACTATCTTCCTTTTTATTCTCCTCTCATATATTACATCTCAACCATAGTTTCCCCTTCCTCCACTCCTCCCAGGTCCTTCCACCATGTCTCTACTTCCTCAAATGCGTTCTTTCTTCATTTCCCTTCAGAAAACAACAGATCTCCCCAAGATAGCAATCAAACACAGCATACCAAACTACAATAAGACTAGGCACATACCAATGCTAGATGAAGCAACCCAGTAATAGGGAAAGTGTCCCAAGTGCAGGCAAAAGAGTTAGAAACAACTTCCATTTCCACTGTTAGGTGATGGAGGAGGGTTATCTGTCTATTGTGTTATTTTCATTGGTCAATAAAGAGACTGCCTTGGCCCTTTGATAGGACAGAAAATTAGGTAGGCGGAGTAAACAGAAGAGAATGCTGGGAAGAGGGCTGTGAGGCAGAAGCCATGGAGCCAGCCACCAGGTCAGACATGCTGAATCTTTTCCGGTAAGCCACCACCTCGTGGTGCTACAGATTATTAGAAATGGGTTAATATCAAGATATGAGAGTTAGTCAGTACTAACTCTCTAGAGATAATGGGCCAGGCAGTGCTTAAATGAATACAATTTGTGTGTTGTTATTTCTGGGACTAAGCTAGCCGTGTGGGAGCTGGGTGAGGCGAAAAGCAGGCCTGCCCGCAGCCCCTCATGCTACAGTTAGGAGCACCAAGCTTGACAACCATAACATGTACACAAAGCACCTAACTCAGATTCATACAGGATCTCTGATTGTCACTTTAATCTCTGTGAGGCCCTATGAGACATGCTTAGTTGACTCTGTGGGTCATGTTCTTGTGATGTCCTCAACCCCCGCCCCCGCTCTCGTAAACCCCCCTCCTGCTTTTATGCAGTGCTCTGCAATCTCAACCCAATGCTTGGCTGTGGATCTCTATATCTGCTTCAATAAGTTACTCCTCTCTCTCTCTCTCTCTCTCTCTCTCTCTCTCTCTCTCTCTCTCTTTCTCTCTCTCTCTCTCTGTGTGTGTGTGTGTTTGTATGCACACGATATATGCACAGATGCCCAAGGAGGCCAGAAGAGAAGATGGCATCAGGTTTCCTGAATCTGGAGTTACAGGTAGAATTGGCAGCCACTCAGTGTGGATGCTGAGAACTATACTCAGGTCCTCTGGGGGAAGCAGAAAGTATTCTTATCTGCTGAGCCATCTTTTCAATCTCTCATGACATATCACTTCATGTACTCTAGAATGTGAATGATCCTTCCGTGAAGGGCATCTATACTATGTTTGCTACAAATCCACTAATCATATAGTAATTGTTTCTGGTATCACATAGACTGTCATTAGACTGCAATGCTTACGTAGGGTTTGGTGACATCTAAGGTTTTAAGGATGCACTGAGTTTCTGAAATGTATTCTGCAAGGACGAGAGAAGACTCTTTTAAACCAAAGCCTTACTAATTACAAATGTATATGAATGAAATAGCAAGCACCTAGAGTATATTAGAAATAAGATATGAAGGAGGGCTGAGGATGCTAGTATGGGTCAGTGCATTAATTAGACTGATCCAAAAAGTGTTCACTCTTGCAATTTTGTGAAGGAAGTTCAGACCTGAGTGGAGAGCCACTTGAGTCTGTAAGGACAGAGTGCTTATCTCTGGTTACCAGGGCACCAAACAGAGAATGAGTTCGGAGAGATGTGGCAAGACCAAGACACTAAGAGACTTCCTTTGCCTGAGTCGGCCCATCTTTGAATGCATTGCTTTGGTGTTGGTGTCCCTCTTAGCAGCTTTGGTTTTTATCACATAATAATCTTCCTGCAAAGATAAAACACAAATTTTCTTAGTCTGGATGATTTGGGTCATCACAATTAGCTTATTCTTAATGTTCATGTTTATTTGTTAACATGTTCTTTCGTCAAAATATCTACATGAAGCTAAACACTTCACCATTTCTTTATCTGTGGCAGAGTCTAAAAGGAAAGGGATACATCCAACATGATCTTACCTTTCTTGTCTCTAAACCTGGAAGTTGAACCTAGGACCTGTATGTGCTTGCTAGTCCTCCACCAGAGAGCCTTGTCAAGTGCTCCACCCGTGAGCCTTGTCAAGTGCTCCACCCGTGAGCCTTGTCAAGCCCTCCACCAGTGAGCCTTGTCAAGTGCTCCACCAGTGAGCCTTGTCAAATGATCCACCAGTGAGCCTTGTCAAGTGCTCCACCAGTGAGCCTTGTCAAGTGCTCCACCAGTGAGCCTTGTCAAATGATCCACCAGTGAGCCTTGTCAAGTGCTCCACCAGTGAGCCTTGTCAAGTGCTCCACCAGTGAGCCTTGTCAAGTCCTCCACCAGTGAGCCTTGTCAAATGATCCACCAGTGAGCCTTGTCAAGTGCTCCACCAGTGAGCCTTGTCAAATCCTCCACCAGTGAGCCTTGTCAAGTCCTCCACCAGTGAGCCATATTCCAAGACCCGTTCCCCCTATTTTTATTTTGCTTTTAATTTAAGGAAGTGCCTCGCCAAATTGTCCATATTGAATGTGATCCTTCTGCCTCCCCTCCTAGAGAGATGAGATAACATGCTAGCATCACCTGGTAAAGCCCAACTGCTCTAATTTTTCTTCTCCATGTCTCCTGAATCTACTCATTTCCCACTATGGTGGTTTGAACAAGCATGGTCCCCATGGGCTCACATATTATAACACTTGATCTCCAGTTGGTGGAACTGTTTGGGAATGATTAGGAGATACAGTTTTATTGAAGAGATGTGTTACTGGGGGTGGGATTTGAGGTTCCCAAAGTCCAAGCCATTTCCAGTTATCTCTCTTCTTCATGCCTGTAGATCGTTTGTAAACTTTCAACTACTGTTGCAGCACCATGTCTGCCTGTCTGCCTGTTGCCATCCTCCTTACCATGATGGTCATGGATTCACCCTCTGAGACTGTAAGCAGGCCCCCAACTAAATGCTTTCTTTTACAAGTCGCCTGGTTATTGTGTTTTGTTGTGTCAATAAAAGAATAACTAAGAACCAAACCCAGCTTTGATTGCAAACATCCCCCATTAATTGCTTTAATCTTTTGTCAATGATACTTGAATGTTCATCTAAGGTACTGAGTCATGTTAAACTCAAGAAAGAATAGCTGTGAGCTTCATATGTGACATTAATTGCTAGATAATTCAAGAGTTCACACCCAACTGCTCTAAGGAAGCACACATTGGAGAACGACTCTAAGTTACAGCTAGAATAGTTTTCTAAGTGGTCAGTGGCTGCTAATGTTACTGCAAACACTGACACAAAGCGGCTGCTACCTGTATCGACAGGATGCACAGATGTTTTCCTGTATCGACAGGATGCACAGATGTTTTCCTGGACAGCAAAGGCACAGGTTCCCACCAACCTTCTGCAGGCTCTTGAGCCACAGACACATTTTATCAACTGGAAAAGTAGGAAGCTCCACCACTTTGAACTTTTAAGAACATAATAAATTTTGAAGCATAACCGTTCACAACTCAAGATAAAACATTTTACAATGAACAAATTAAAATTATATTAGCCTGGTTTTATGTACTCAGCGAAAAGAAAGAGAAGTTCTTTCAGTTCAAACAGAAAGGGTAAATACATTAATTTAAATTTTATTTGCATTTTAGCAGCTTACAAATGTGCCAAAGCTTTTATCATGTCTAGAGTTAATTTAAATTCCTAAAAAGTGCTATAATATTTATCTTTTATCAGCAAATCATAAAGTGAAGCTTAATCTAATTCATATGTACTTCTACTATCAACTCGAATGCTGTATTAATAAATGAGACTGATCAACTAGAATTGATGACTTCAGGAGAGAAACCTTACCCAAGAACAATTAGAAATGCCATCAGAAGAAAGAACTCACTCCTAAATTTTAGTTCTTCCATACTTTGGGTGAGTTTGAAAATGTAGAAGGTTTGCTTCTAAGACCTGAGGACACACTTCTATAGGATGATCCAATTCATCCATTCTATGAGCTTCTTCCCATGCCCTGCATTTATAAAGCTTGATCACACACTCCTATCCTGGGTTACAGCCTCTTACTTACTCTCTGCTTTTAGAGGGGTGCCTCTGGGCCTTTTTGAATGGATTCTGGGCAAACAGTTCCATAGTGTTTTCTATTAGAATAAGACCTTGTTCAATTGGCCTTACAAACTGCTGTGGCTAAAGATTCCCAAGAATCATGTGATATGGAAGCTCCTGGACAATGCTGTATCTCTCTGCAGCTCTCTGAGGGTAGGTACATCCTTATATTTGTCATGCTGTCATTATGGGAGGAGTCCTCTCACATAACTTATATTTTCTGAACCAAAAGGCATGCCTAACATGCAAAGGAAGGAACTGGAAATCAGTGGCAGCCTGGTGGACTTCTCTGTGGTTGGGCAGTTTAATACTGGGTAAGATTTCTGCCTCATGTTAATCAGAAATTGCTATGATCTAAGTTAGTGGCTGTCAAACACTGCTATGCATAAACATTGAATGGAAAGTCCATAAAAAGCCCATTTGTGGGCCTCTCTCAAAGATACTTAGATGCGGCAGATTTGGAGTGGGATGGGAGATCTATTTCTTAGATATGAGTCTGTGACAAAATCATTTAGACTATGAAAATGAGTATTATATTGGTATAGCCCTACATTTTCTATTACATTTTAAATATCAGGGCACCATGACTGATTTTGAGAGTTTGTTGTTTATCTTATTGCTGCTCTATTTGATTAGTCCAGAGAGTCTAGATTAGCGATAGAGATGCTGAGACAGAGAGGGAGACAACTGTTTCCTGTCATGTGTAAATATCCTGCTCCACAAAAGGGTCACTGAAAGCACGATTATTTAGTGATTTTAAAAGCTTTTATTTTGATTTAGTAATATAACCAAAAGTTTAAAATTTACCTTTTGAGCCAGAATACTGAACACTTTATTCACTGTGACCCATAAGAGAGCCTTTCCACGATGCATGTTTGCCCTTTATTCTCTTTTGTGCATGTGTGCCCTTAATGCGGCCCAGGGATATTTTTCAGTGATGTCAGGCGGCGGTGTTCTGAGAGGAGGGCTGGAATGGTGAAGGATTATTGGGGTGAAGTAAGGATAAAGGAGAAAGTGGGAGAAGATTCTAGCAAGCGTTCTATAAATATTCTGTGTTATACCAAACAGGAAAGACTTGACAATTACCACTCCACCTTCACAAAGAGGTTCACAGTTCTGATACTGTGAAGCATTGCCGAGGACCAGGCAGATTTCAGAAGCCAAATGCCCTACAGACACATCTCTTTGTCCTAGTGTTATCGTGTTATCATGTCTAAAGACGATGCATTCATAGTATTTTTTCACTCTTTTGTTTCTACCACAAAACATTTCCTATCAAAAAGGTAGGCTCCAAATTAATGATAGGTACAAAGAGAAAATTACACCAAGTAAAGGTTTTTACATTCTGTTTAGCCCAAGTAAAACCCGACTTCCTGGTTCAAGTTAGAAAAACATGCATGCAGCTCCTTGGTTGTCAACTGGCATTTACAAAACGACATCTTGATGAATTAAGAGTAAATGAATGAGAACCATATGGATAAATTTCCTTTGAAATACACCCAGGATTAAAAAGTTTAAGAAACACTGCTCTTGGCAAATATAATTTTGTAGTTTTTGCTGGGATGGAAATGTTTGAAAAATAGTCTGAAATGTTTTGTTGAACCAAAGCCCCAGAGAAGTTTTTAATCCCTGAGGCCTAGGTAAGGACAGGGAACTTTCTAGAAGGTGAAGGTAATATAGGCGGTTTCAGGGAGTTTCCTTGACTGTGTTGAAGGGGGGAGTCACTAAAATAAGGGTTTATCCTAAAGTTCAAACTTTCCCATCTGGCCTGTTTCTTGCATCAAAGCTCAGCTGTGATATGTACAAGATGGAGGCCCAGGGGGTTTGAACCCTGTTTTCATTATTTTTCTCCTAAGTAGCCATTGTAAGTGGTTTTGCTTTTCCACTCCCTCTCCATGAAATATTATTACCACAAATAGATGGTGTATCTATTTACAGATACTGTTCTGCTGATTAAGAAGCAGCTTTTGTGTTCATCGCTCAGAATCAAATGTTGTCCTCTTGAGGATGATGTCGCCTTCTGCGAATGCTTGCCCTAGAGCTATGGCTCTCCATACGGGCACTTGATGCGCCAGAGGTAATCTGTCCGGCAAAGTCTCAGGGAAAGCTGATTGAAGTGGTAGCTAGAGGGAATCTTCTAAGCATCCCACATTGTGCTAGACAGCCCCAAGTTGAGGTAGCCTTCTGGCCAGAGGCGAGAAGAAAGCAATGTTGTTTTTAAGGAAATGAGTGCAGCTGGAAATATGCATAGTCAGGCAGATTCACACTGACACAGATTGCATGGTTTCTCTCATTCGTTCCTCCTAAGCTTTTTGTAGATATGTGCAATCATGTATGCACATGTGACACAGTGGGAGAAACAAACTGTCTAGGGGAACGAAAGAATAATAAGACATGACAAAAGGGGAGGTAGGGAGCACGTTAGATACTAAGGTCAAAGAACATTATATAGCTATGTGAAAATATTTTTATGCAACACAGTGCTTGCACAATGAATTGCAACAATGGAAACAAATAATTGTTTGATTTAAAAAAGAATGCTCTGGTCTAAATTGGCGGTAGTGCCATGACTGATAAGTGCCATCTTGCATTTAGACTGTCTGAGTTTGAATATCAGACAATACACTTCTTGGGTAGCTTTCAGTTTGTGTCTACAAGAGGGTACTGACAATAATACCAGTTATACAGAGAATGTGTGAGACTCAAAAAGCAATGTTTATAAACTACTTCATCAGTGCAAGGAGAGTACTCAGTAGGTTTGACACTCATGTAAATCAAGTTATACTAGAAGTAGCAAATTTTAAAATCAAATTGCAAAAGCATGCAACTGCCACAAACACTTGGAAAGTTATGCATTTTTCTATTGATTTTCCTGAAGCACAGAGAGTTGATTTATCCATATTCCAACTTAAATTCAGGATACATTTTCGTAGTGACTAGAAAACTATTACATTTGTCAGATTAGTGATTATCTGAACAAGTATAATGGGAAAGCCCAGATTGCTACTGAAAACAAATGCATTTTCATTACATCACGAAGAAGGAAGACTTGAAGACAACAGTGTAATAAATAATTTTCTTGGGATTCGGTAGACAATCAGGAAGTGCCTCTTTGACAGTCAATATATCCTGGTGGCGCTTGAGGGGATGCTATTTTTAATGAGAATTTTCAGGTTCGTAGCATAGTGAAATGTGAATTAATGACTCTGATGTACTTGTGTTACAAAACAACTTTGCAAAACATACTTGCTGTAGACTCCAGTTGCAGCCTTTCTATAAGGAATGCAGCCTTTGCCCTGACCACCTGGTAATTCTGTCCTTGCTACCTGGAAGAGATGAATGGCCTAACAACACCTCAGAGGTATGTGTGTCACAGCTGTGCTGTGGACATGGACCTGGTATCTGCTCATCAAATAGCACTTCCCATCCTTCCTCTGACCAATCTCATTTTCTGTTTCAGAGGAACTTCTCAAGAAATATATGTATTCTTTCTGGCTATCATTATTTGGAGACCTTCTGTTTTCTGGGGAAGAAACATAGGTAGAGTGCTTGGAGGGAGGGGAAACTGTGGTTGGGATGTATTCTATGAAAGAATAATCTGTTTTCAGATAAAATGGTCCCCCAAAATAAAATAAAACAGGTTGGCTTTGAACTCACAGAGCTTCAACTGCTTCTGACTCCACAGTGTTGTGGGCCACAACAAAAGAGAGAAAAAGAGAGAAATACACATCTATATGTCTATACCTATCTATATATTTCTATGTATCTATGTATATATCATCTCTATCTATCTATCTATCTATCTATCTATCTATTATCTATCTTTCTATCTATCAATTCTATCTATCATATATATACCTATCTTGAACTTCTAAACTTTACCAGGGGTAAATATCAATTCCAACCATAAACAAAGGGCAAAATCTAGTTAATCTATTTAAAAGTCCAAGCCATGTTAGCCCCCAGCATCCTCTGCTGTTACTGCTGCACTATCAGTAGAAGGAAAATGAAAAAGGAGGAGGGTGTGATGGAAGGTCTTCAGGTCTAGGACTCATCTATGAAGAGTCTTCGCATCTCACCACCATGAAAGTTCCATCCAACATCTTATTGTTGTGCTTCTGTTCTGGAAGCACAACCTGACTCCAAAAACTGCAAATGTTTTGCCACAGCAGATCATTTCCTTGGATAAATGGCCATGGTTTAAAGGCTATTTTCCCTCCTCTTCCAGGGAATTTCAAGGTGACAGGTCTTACTGAAATACTTTTGCCCCATGCGTTAATCAACAGTAAATTCTTCATGGAGGGAAAAAAGTGCAGGCCACCTCTGTCTTGGAGAGCAGGCATTAAAGGCTTTGGTTATGAATTCAGTAGCAGAATTTTGACCAGCCCCCAGGCTCTGCAAAGGCAATGGTCATATCTAGAAATAGGTTCTGCCTTGGCTCCTATTATCAACAAAACTGAAAAAATAATTTCCCCTTTGTACCACACATTTATTCAGATGCTTGAGGAGAATAAAGCTGGAGGAGCAGAATTAGCAATCAGTCAAGGCCCCCAGTGTGAATTTTTATGAGGATCCTGAAGAATGAATTGCTCTGTGGATCATGCATTGTATGCACCTAGAGCATGGAATTAACGTAGTTTTGATCTACAGAAGTTTACCTACTCTTCTCTTTGACCCAGTATATTCCTTAGTCTCACTTAAGCTGTGCCCCTTTCTGGTTGGTAGCTCTTTGAGGTCCATATGTATCAGAAATTTCAGAGAACAGAAACTAAATAAATGTTGATTTTACATCTAATTTTCTAGAGAGTACAGGAAAGCAGGTTTATAATGATTCCCTCCAGAGTTCATCTAGTAGCAAAGGAGAAAAATGGCAAATGAAGTACTGAATATCATGATCACAACCATTTTACGTTCAAAAAAAGAGATACAGATGAAACAAGTCCCATTATGGGAATTGGGACTTTCAACTCTAAGATTTTATTGTAAGCCAACTTAAGATCTACAACAGATCTTAAGTTTGACTTTTGACCACATCAATCAAAAGACTGCTCTTGCCCTGCTTCTGCGTTACTGCTTTATTCTTAGTTCATGTGTATGGAAGATAACATCTCATTCAAAGAACATTTGGCTGAAAAAGAGGAGGGTTTCACAGCTAGGAATTATAGGTTAACAGACCTTTCCTTCTGCTGGAGAAAATAAGCTATGTATCCAAATTTTATAAATGCCAGATTCTCTTACTTAGCTACTTAAAAATAAGAATCAGCAGCCGACTCTAGAAGCCTAGAGCTTGTTATGTTGACGTTAGTTTAGAGTGCATCAGTTTATCTTAATGTAGGCATAGAGAGAATGGTGCTTATTTGAAACTATAATACAATTAGAAAGTAAATAATGCTGATGCTGTGGTTTGGGGATTCATGTACACCTGTGAACACACTCCAGATGCGAGCTGAGTGGCAGATGTTCCATTTGCAACAAGAGTATTCTATCTAATAATTATTAAAGAATTCATGTACCAGTTAGTACACCATAGTCTCTAGCTGAGGAGATTAGGCAGAGACATGAAAAACCTAAGAAACAGCACCGGCCCACATGGCAGAGGAAGGGAAGGTGAGTGCTGTGGGATTAGAGGGTGTCAGATGATAAGGATGCTGAGGAAGTTGTTAAGAATGTGTGCCACAGGTCACACAACAGCTCACACAGATATAGGGATGGTAACCATCTAATAGTAAGAGGTCCTTTGTGTTCCCTAGGTAGGGCTTCATGTATGGGACCTCACCAGGACCTCCTGACCTTTCAGTGGAGTACCAGTACATGTCTTTGCACTCATTTGTAGATAAGATGGGTTAGACTAAACCTGTGGTTCTCAACCTGTGGGTCATGGTCCTCTTGGGGTCGCATAAAAGATATCCTGTATATCAGATATTTGTGTTACTATTTGTAACAGTAGGAAAATTACAGTTATGAAAGAGTAACGAAATAATTTGAAGGTTGGTGGCCACTACAACGGGAGGCACTGTATTAAAGGGTTACATGAGGGAAACTGAGAACCACTGGACTAAGCCTTTCCTCATTTGATGTTTTTATTATGAGAATGGCCTCCAAAAAACTAATCTATCCTTCTTTATTTTTTAAAGATTAATTTATTCTTATGCGAATGACTTTTTGCCTATATATATGCACCACATGTGTGTCTGGTGTTTGAGGCATCCAGAAGAAGACATGGCAATGGATCACCTGGAACAAGAGTTCAGGTTGGCTGTGAGCCTCCCTGAGGTCCCGGCCTGAGTGGTAAGTACTTTTAACTACCAATCTGTTGCTCCAGTCCTGTGAATGTACATTTTTAACACAACTCCATTTGGCTTATTACAAAACAATCTCAATCACAGCATAGCACAGCCTTCCATGTACCTCCCTCCTTAACTACCTTTGTGTCCCATGAGTTCAAACAAAAACTTTCTTTCTTTATTTTCAGTATTTCCTTGAAGAAGTATTCACCATGTCCCACTTATACAGATGGCAGCAAAAGGGATCTACCCCCCTTGAAGGGACAGAAGCAGATGTCACCCAGATCCCTGTTCTCAACCATCCTTTACTTGTTTCATTCTGCATTGCCTTCATTCCTTGGTCTCTGTGTCTCAGAACTGTGAATGAAGACAAGCAGCACACATTGCGACAGTGTGTTGGGTTTCATAGTTGATAGAAAATCGAATAGTCCTAACACTTGCCACGCAAGATGAGAAGGATTTAGTTCTTTTTCTCCTGTTAATTCGCAAACATTTTCTAACATATGCCGAAATGCCATTAGATCCAAAGTAAGTACTTACACCTGTAACCACATCGATTTCATGTCTTGCTGAGGATTCAATAGAAGCTTTTGCTGAGGCAACTAATAAGCTCCTGGTGATATTGTCTTTAGATCAATGGAAAACATACACGAGGGCAATAAATGCTTAAATATTTCCTCCCAATATGCTGTTAGAAAACTCCTTTGGTTTTCTTATTGGATGAAGGTACAGTTGCCTTGACAACCAGCTTCTGAACAGACTGCCTCTGCCTCCGTGTTCTACAGCTCTCTGCAAAAGTCAAAGTACGATATTCTTATAAGATGCACATAAATTTACTAAGGAGTGGTTTTCCAATTTGCATATGGTAGCTGTCAGATTCTAGAGAGGCATCAGTAATTCCTGAAAGGAGGACCGTAAATCCTCTCATATTTACAGCCTTTCCTTGTAAAAATGATCATTTTTGTTCAAGAACTTCAAAACCAGTCACTGTGGGCTGATAGTGAGGATTCTCTAACATCATTGGGAGACTAAAGACCTTTCAATGGCAATGCTCTGCTCAGTGACCAGGAGGAATACCAAAATGCTCAAGCTGGTTTCTTCCTGTTACACTTTCTTTTCCAGAGTGCTCTTACCACTTCAGGGAACCCCTGTACAGTGAGAGAGAAAGTGAAGAAAATGGATTGGATTTGGCAGAGCTTTTTCAAATAACTTGCTCAATTTTTTAAAAATGTGGGAAATCATTTTAGCCTGTAGCCACTTGTCTGAAAGCATCACATTCAGGTTCATCTTCCATCGAGGCCGTGAGACTATATCCCCTCTTTTATACATGCATCTTCACATCCTTGAGTATAGCCTTTAAAACCGAATTTTTCCACACACCTGGGCTCACATTTTTTTCTTTAAATATACACTTTCTGAAATAAATACACCATTCTTAGCTCATAGCCACGAGTCTGTACACAGATTCTTATGTATAGATGATTTTCCAAGAGAGTTTTAAACCACATATTATTCTGTAGCTCCCATACATGCTGCCAGCTGCTTTCTTTCCCCTTTCACTTTCTGACCCAACTCCGCAGCTCTCATTCTCTCTCACAACAAAGCTTTCCCAGGGGGTCTCTCCTGGGACCTCACTTCTACTGCTGCTCCAACCCCCATCTCATTGGCTTGCTTAGATCAGGTGGCCTTGTGAATATTAACAAACATGCTTTCCTTTACCAGTTTTCTTGTTTTGGCCATTGTTTTGCAGATGAATTCAAAGTTGTTCAGATTGGGTTTGAACTCTTGAGCGCAAATGGTCTTCCCATCTAAGCCTCTAATGTAGCTGGGACTACAGATATATATCACTGAAGCTGGCTTCTATTACCTACTTAATCAACTAAACTCGTACTTGGTTAATACATCAGAATATCATGTACTATCTTATATAATAAGCTAAAGCCAGACAGGACGTAATTATAAATACAGTAGAATTTTGAGAAGATAGTTCAGAGGTCCCATCTGAGGTTAGTTAGGACTTATAATTCCTTGGCAAGCTTCAATGAACACTTGATTGTGAAATCAATTGGATGCAAAGTAAGCTTTTTATGTTTTTTTTTTCTAAAATGATACTCACATGATACATCTCTTCAGATGCTGAATACAGATCATTTGAGAGGACTGAAGTCACTTATCAGAGCATCCTTCAGGTCCTTCAAGCCATGAAACTTACTAAGCAATGCATTGTGGAGTACAAAGCACCATCAAGTCCTCAGTGTAGCGGAAACCATGAGTTCACTCATTGGGGCTACAAGGCCAAGGCCGTGCTTTACAAAAGCAAGCTGTTCATAATCATGCAAGTATTTTGAGAATTGATTTTCTGTATGAACAGATTTTTGCCTTGTTTATCAGTGAGATAAACAGATATCTCACTTCTTAGCCACAGAAGATGTGAACAGAGGCACACTAATCTTAGGAATGCTGGATGGTTTCTTGGTTGTGTATTTTGTTTTCATTGTCTTATAATTCACATATTTTTTTGAAAATGTCACCACCAATTTATTCAATGAGATAAAGAATTGATTTACATCTTGTTTACAATGTTTAATGAATCTCTCTCCCTCTTCCCCTCTGCTTCTCCCTGGAAACTATCTCTTCAAGCCACAGCACACTTTCCCACTGACTGAGCAGTCATTGGGTTGTGCCTCACTGCTGGGAACAGCTCAGGAACACGTGACAAGGCTTTACCTCAGCTTCTTACTGCCTCATCAGTTGCTTCTTGAGACTCAAGGAGGAAAAGTGTCACCTGCACCTGAGTGACGTATTCAGTGACCTCCTGAATCATGTGACCTAATAACCTTGGGGATCAAATTTTCAAATCTTCTCTTCATCTTAAGCTCTTTGGAATCTAATATTTTCAGATGTTCCTAATATTCTCTTATGGAGAGAAGTATTGCTGTTTTTTCAATTCCTGCAAGTAGACTCCACCTTCCAACTGATATTTGTAACTCATTCACTTTGTGAAAACTGAGAAAATAAAACTGGTAATGCTTGCTCTCATTTGTATTATGTTGTATTGTGTGCGCATGTGTGTGTGTGTGTTTTAATTGTCTCATTTGTCTGTTTATAGCATAGGTTTGTTTGATTTGCTCCAGCTTCCAGAATGTGTCAGGCCAGATTCAGGGCCAGCTTGTCCTGTGAAAGAGACTCTGAGCCCGTCTCCATCTCTGTCATTGGAGTTTAGCAGACTTAGGGCTTGGATTTTCCAAGGGGTAGACATGAGTGGTTGGCCAACAGGGACCTGCCTGCTGATGTATCTGATCTAACCTGACTGTGACCAGTAGTAAAGTGGACATTTTGAATCACATCATGTGCCCCCAATCACCTCATAACTTCATTCTAAACTCAAAAGGTGATGACACATGAGTTTGGAATCCTCTTTAAGCTCCAATGCTTTACATTAGTTGAAGAAACTTACTTCATGAACCCCTTCTTTCTCTTCTCCCCTCCCTGTATTTCTCTTTTTCATCCATAACAAATTTCTTAAGTGTCTGACCAACAGAACCAAAAGAAACAATAATATGGAAACATGGAGGACCCCAAATAGCCTAAGGTTATTTGGAATAAGAGCAATACTGGACATGTCATGATACCCAGTTTTTTAAGTCACACTCCATCCATAGTAACAAATTTAGAGTCAGAAGACCAGACACAAAGCAATGGAATAGAATAAAAGACCAAGAAAAGAACTCATATAACCACAGTCACTTAAGTTTTGACAAAGTTTTCTAAAGTACATGTTGGAGAAGACAACTTTTTAAACAAATGGTCCCGGGAAAATTGGGTACTTCCATATGTCAAAGACTGAAACTTTATTTCACTACTGTATTTTCAATGTCTTTCAATGACTCGTGTGTATGAACACTCAGTTTTTAGCTGTTGACTGTGTTTGAGAATGTTATGAAGCCTTTAGGAGGTGGAGCCTTGATACAGAAGGTCTGTCACTAGGGGTGTGCATTGAGGGCTCATAGCCTGGTCCCACTTCTTGCTCTCCATTCCCACAGTGTGGATGCAATGTGATCTGGCAGCTTTCTTAATCCTGCCTTTATGGCTTCCTTGCTTTTTGTCATGTCTTCTCTGCCATGAAGGATTTCACTTCCCTAAGACAAAATGCATCCTCTCTCCCTTAAGCGGTTTGTGACAGAATGTTTTATCATAGCCAACAGAACAGAAACTGCACTTGGCACAAAGACCAATTCAAATGAATAAAAGGTCTTAGGGTAAGGCTGTAAACTTTGGCATTGATATAGGAAAACATAGGGGAAAATCTTCAAGGTTTAGGCACAGGCAACAACTTTTTGAGTAATCCTCTAATAACTAATAAAGCAATGGCAAAATTTAATGAACAGGATTGCATAGTATTTTCAATTCTGCATAGCAACAGAAATAATTAACAGAGTGAAGAGACAACATAGAGAATGGAAGGAAATACTTATCAGCTATTATTTTCATGGGGGTTGCTATCTAGCCTAGGCAAAAAAAAAACCCAAAACCAAACGTTCAATTAAAAGTATGCAAATAAACTGACAATGTAGTTCTCAAAGAAGTGCAAATAACCAGCAAATGTATCAAAAATGCTCAACAGTTTAACCACAGAGAAAAGAAAATGAAAACTACATTGGGATTCTATCTCACTCCAGTCAGAATAGCTACCACCAAGACACCAAAAATAATAAATGGGAGGATGTTGGTGGCAAATGGGGTAGGAGGAATCCTTATATACTTTGGTGGGAATGAAAATGAATGCAGTCATTCTAGGTACTGGTAAGGAAGTTCCTCAAAACTAGGACTAGAGCTACCATATCATCAAGCTATATAGTTTTGGGGATAGGCATAAGGTATCCATATCAGCATAAAATAGAGAAAAATACACACCATGCTCATCACCATATGATCCACAATAGTTAAAAATTGTGTCATCATCTTAGTTGTGGAACTGGAGGTGTCTGTTCTTGCCTGGTTCCACAGCCACTTTTAAAATAACCATTTAGAGGATTAATATTAACTACATATTGTCCAGACTATTACAGAGTTATTATTAATTAGTTATTACAACTTAAACTAACCCAAAGCTTATATTTTACTACAAGACTTGTGTCCTTACCTCACATCTTGCTTCTCTGGCAGCTACTTGTGTTTCTCTGACTCTAGTTTCTTTCTATCTGTCTATTTGCTTGAATTTCCCACCTGGAAATATTCTGCTTGGCTATTGGCCAAATCAGTTTTTTTTTATTAACCAATAGTAATAAGACATATTCACAGCATACAGAAGGGCATCCCACATCATTTCCCCTTTTTGTCTAATTAAAATGAAGGTTTTAATTTTAACATAATAAAATTATATGTAACAAAATGGTTATTAGCAAGAATTACAGTTACAATATTTAGTCTATTTGTATTTGACAATGTTAAAGAAAGTATCCTATCATCTATCCTATCTTTCTGAATCTAAAGTGTCATATGTAATTTGTCTTTTATCATAACTAAGGAAAACTATAAAATATAACTATCTAGTATTCAACTTTATTAAAGACTTTAGAAGCCTATAATATTACCTGAGTAAACAGGAAATGTATTGCAAGCAACTTCCAAAGCTCTAGAAATAAAAGAGATATCTTATTGCCTGGACAGTCACTCAACATTCTTCTGCAATATTGGGGCATTCATCTTTAGCCTACAAGCCTAGAGTATCTGGAAGATTTCTCAGTGAATCAGGAAATTTGAATGACTGTCCCACCTATTTTGACAAAATTCTTCAGTTGTTTTCTTGTCTGTTCTGTATATTGTCTGGCAGACTGTTTTATTAAGCATAAACCCGGAAGGACTGTCCCACCTTGTTTGGAAAAATTCCACAGTCATTTGTCTATGAATTCCACATGTCTAGTTTATACAGACTATTGTCAAGCAGTCCAGGCAAGAGCAGTTTCTTCCCCAAACTGCTAATCAAATCCTTAAGGAACTTCTTTATATCCATCATAATCTTGAAATAATTTGTACTTCCAGGAGCAAATGTGTCTCACTGTCAAGAAAAGTCTAAGTTCTCAAAATATTTTAAATGCCATATTCTGTGGGTCTTTGTAGTGTTTGAAGATCATTTATTTATTTGAAATATATCTCTGCAGATCTAGAAAACCTAACTAACATGACTATAAGTTTGATTATTATAAATGGCTATTGTATTTCTTAACTATACATTACTGTTGGTGGAGACTGCTTGTTTGTTCCTGCCTACCCATACCCATAACAATCACACAGAAACTGTATTATTTGCAATACTGTTTGGCCAATAGCTTAAGCATAGTTCTAGATAGCTCTTACATCTTAAATTAATGTAATTTATTAATTACATTTAATAATAATTAATTTATTAAATTAATGTAAATTAAATTCTATCATATTATATTTTACCATGAGGCTCATGATTTACTGGCAAGGTTCCAGTGTGTCTGTTTCCTGTGGAAGCTACATGGCATCTCACTGACTCCACCTACTCTTTCTATATATCTTTTCCAGCCTTGGTATATTCTGTTATGTCATTGGCTGGAAGCAGATTATGTATTAACCAATGGCAATAAAACATATTCATAGCATACAGAAGGGAATTCCACATCACATTACATTTTTGAATGAGCTGCATAAACATAATACCTTAAACAAAAGTAGAAATATACATTTACATTTATTATAACAAAATTAACCACATATTTGTATCAATAAACAAAAATTCATACCAGTGTAAAGTATTCTGAGAGTAACAGTTGTTTTTTGGATTAAAGTAGATTCAATAATCTATCTTTTGTCATCATTTCTCTATTATATCCCATTTTTTCTTTAAAAAGAGATTGACTATGACCATTAATCACTTATAGCCAACTCCCTTTAAGTGAAAGCAAACATTTATAAACAATGTTTTGAGAATTTTAGTATAGGTTTTTATACTATTTCCTACTGATTGGGGTCACTGATAATCTTATGGGGTTCCTGGGAAAATTTAGAATTCTGATTAAATCTTGGCTATAGTAGTCTGTGAGGCCATATCATCTCAGCCAGTTGCCTTGAAACTTTTCTGGGTGTTAGAGCATCTGGGTCATTATTTCCATTGGAGACCTCCCAGGGGTCTTGACCAAACCATATTAGTCTGAAAGTAATCCACAACTTTTCAACTTCTGTGGAAACAAAAGCAGAATCTCTTTTCCAAAGCAGCATATCATTGGCCCCAAATTTTGAAGTCACAATATCTTTATGTTGGTTTATCTTAGCAATTACCACAGTCAAATGTCTCTCTGCATTAATAGTCAAAATTCAAAGAAATCACGATAGTATATATAATCCAACCTTTTGTGTATTTTCCATTTTTACAAGGCTCATTGTAATTTTATTATTCTATTTCCTTTTTGAGAATCTGTTTATTATCTTTAAATTATTCTTTTATATATGACTCTGTCTATCCTTTTCCCTCTCTTTCACAATCCCATACAAATTTATCAAACACATTGTGACCCGTTTAGAGACCTTTTTGCCTGAATCTGTCTTTATTTATGTATCTGTAGTTATTTTCTGACCAGGAGAGTTTTTAAAATGATAAGGGACATGGCTAAGACCAAAACCAAAGTGTTGGCTGTTGGCTTTGTCCCATTCAGGTTTTAACCTGGCTGAGGTATGTTCACCAACAGCTCTGAGAGCCACATTCACTGCTCCAAACTCTAGGGATGAAGCAGGTCCATGCTGCCATCAAGTAGCTTGTAACCTGCTGCCTACAAACCCCATGCGCCACAGCAGGAACTTTTAAAAGACTTCTATGCTGCCAGTAAGTACCAGGAAGCCATCTCTTAAAGGAACCGGGCATCTGCTTGCCACCAGCAAACAGCTTATCTGAAAAAAATGTGGCTACCAAGAAACTGTGCTTGACTCCCATTTTTGTGGGCCTAGAAGCCTTCTATTCTGTTTTAAAAGCTTTTTTTATTTATTTATTAAAAATTTCCACCTCTTCCCCGCCTCCCTTTTCCCTCCCCCTCCTCATCTCCCCCTCCCCATCTTCCCCTCCCTACCTCCCCCTTCCTCTCTAGTCTTAAGAGCAGTCAGGGTTCCCTGCCCTGTGGGAAGTCCAAGGTCCTCCCCCATCCATACAGATCTTTAAAGGTGAACAGCCAAACAAACCAGGCTCCCACAAAGTCAGTCCATGCAGCAGAATTAAATCCCAATGTCATTGTCCTTGGCTTCTCAGTCAGCCTTTATTGCCCGCCACGTTCAGAATGTCCATTTTGATCACATGCTCCATCGCTAACAGTCCTGCTGGCCTTGGTAAGCTCCCATTAGATCAGTCCCACCGTCTCAGTGGGTGGACGCACCCCTTGTGATCCTGACTTCCTTGGTAACGTTCTCCCTTCTTCTGCTCCTCATTTGGACCTAAGGAGCTAAGTCCAGTGCTCCAATGTGGGACTCTGTCTTTATCTCCATCCATCGCCAGATGAAGGTTCTATGGTGATATGCAAAATATTCATCAGTATGGTTATGGGACGAGGCCAGTTCATGCACCCTCTCCTCTGCTTCCCAGGGAACGATCTGGGGACCTGGGACCCCCTCTAGAATCAAGTCTCTTACAAACCCTAAAAGTTTTTTTAGGGCTTATGTGTAACCATGCCAGATGATGGGCACCATTTGTAACTAGGGGATTCTCTTCCACCTGCCAGTTACTGATTATCCATTCTAAGATTTAATATTAATTACAAACTACTTGACTAATGGCTCAGGCTTATTACTAACTAGTTTTTACATCTTAAGTAAACAAATATCTATTATTATATATATTGTCACATGGCTGTGGTATTATCTCACATCTTGCTTCTCTGGTGACTGCTTGCATCTCTCTGACTCCATCTTCTTTCTCCCTTTGGCTTTCCAGTCTAGCTATATTCTGTCCTGCCTTAGGCCAAAACAGTTACTTTATTAGTCAATAGTAATAAAAATATATTCAAAGCATACAGAGGGGCATCCCACATCCTAGTTTGCTATATGTAGGTGTAAGGAAAAAGAAAATGTAATGCATGTGTACAAATTTGTGTGTATATGTGAATGTGAGTGTTTATATGTGTGTGTGTGTATGTGAATGTGAGTGTTTATGTGTTTGTGTATAATGGTAACAGGCCCAGAATGTTGTAGAGCAATACACACACACGCGCGCGCGCACACACACACAGTGTGTGTACTATACTATATATACTACTTACTATTCCTGAGTATATTTATATTTGGATCTAGCTATAAGAAGAATAGAATCACATGTTGAAAATGGACAGAACATTGGAGGTCATTTTGTTAAGCAAAGAAAACAGAACCAGTTCAGATAACAAAATTACATTTTATTCTCATATTTAATGTAGAATTTTTAAGAAGACATGAATGTAGGAAGCAGATTATTTGTGACGAGGACACAAATGAACAAGGGAGAAGAAGGAGAGAAGGGTAATGACGTGGGCTTTTACAATCTAAGTGTAGGTGGTATGTATGAAGATACCATTCTTCTGTACATTCAACATAAGTATTCAAATGTTTTATTAGACTATTTTGGTGGGTCTGTGTCTGCTGTCTCCATTGATTTTGTGTTCATTTTATACACAGAAATATGTCATATTACAAATGATAAGAAAATCACTTCTTTTATTAAATGAATGCATACATATGGCATCTTAAAATCAGCTAGTACTTAAAGATTGATAAAGAAAAAATTACAAATTTGATTCTTATGTCTCCAGACTTTCTACTTCCTCCTTCTCACAAGAATTATATTTTGTTCTAGTTTTTTCTTCAGCACATTATTTTTACATTCTATTATACATTTTACTCACCTTTATACATTACTATTAATTTCTAATTATTATTTATGTTCGTGATTCTAGGAATGATTTCTTGTGTACCAAAGTTCACCTCCTCTACCATACGTTAGAGTTACATAATTAAAAATTTATTAAAAACCACATTCATGTCTTCTTTAAGTTTTTCTTCACACTCGGTGGGTTTGGGTAGTTAACTAGTAATTTACAAGTTTAAGATACATCTTGAACCCAACTTTTTCTTGCTAACTATACCCATTTCTATGTAATTTCAGGATATTTAATTTATCATATGGACTTCTGAATAGCTCCTAATTAGTTTTCTTACTTTGGCTACATAGAGTCTTTCCATGACTCACTTCGGTCCAGACTGAAGGCCAACAATACACTATCATCTGATGCCCTTCAGTGTTAGTCCTGTGTCCTGCAGACTTCTTCTGTCAGGGTCTTATACAGATGCACCCTCCTTTCTGCTCTGAATGACATCAGTTTGTCTAACATACCACAATATCCCCTCACGCGCTCTTCCCTCTAATTCAGATGCCCATTGTGACTGTCTCTGTTCAGTTAACCTCTGCTTGTCCTTGGAGTTCCGAGATAAGCTACTTCTTTCCTGGAAATCCTTCTCTGATTTCCCACCATGATTGCTGTACCTATCTGTATGCCACCAGGACAGAATGTATAGAAATCTTTTAATTTTCCTCGTGCCTTTTATTTATCTTGCTATCATGTTAGTAACTGTGCCAGCTACCCTTCTAAAGGGCAGGGGTGGTGCTTTGATCTTCCTTTTCCAATTGCTTAGCCAGGAAATAGTAATTGTGTGTCCATGAAAAGCAGGAGGGGAGAATAAATGAAATATTAGCTACCTGGATCTAGAAGAACATTTGAGAAAAGGATGAAACTAAGAGGCACCATCAGAGCAATTTAGCTGAGCATATCATGCTACCATGTACACTGTAAACTAAAAGCAGAGGCATGAAAAATGCCAATATTCTTGTTTCTTTTGTTCAGTCAATGACTTTATAAGATCTCTTAAAGTTGTGCAGTTTAGTCCATGTCTATGGTGTTGTTGTTGTGTGTGTATGTTTAGAAGGGTAGGAGACTTTCATAATAAATAATATCATAAATAATATTGCACATGGCTTCGTATGGCTTTTCCCAAGTTTTTTGCTTCATTACCTCTTTTTGCTCAGATATTTAAATTGCTTTTGCTATACATTTTGGATTTCTCGTGTACTTTTAACATATATCTAATGTCTTTTAAGTATATTTTTTTCTCAGAAACTAAAAGAATTTTTATATTTATAAAGCTTATTTTCTCAGAAACTAAAGGTATTTATTTGATATCAAACTGACCACTAAATTTTAAGTATTTAGAAAGCATATTAAAGTCACAGGCTGAGTATTGAAAAGTAAATGCATTTGACAAGGTTCCTCTCAAGTAGTCTTCATGAGCTCACACATTTTCTTTCTTACCGACGGGATTGGAAGGACACAGGTTTGACTCCATGCATACACTTAGAATTCCCTTTAGCTCCTGCCATTTGCATATGGAGACTTCTTGAGGACATTACTTATACAGTTTTTGTTATGATTATAATTAGGGCCCAAAAATTATTGTTTGAACAGTCTTAAAATGAGAACTAAGGAAAATAGATCACTGAGGCGATAAGAATTTATTACAGGAAAGCATCCTTTGCTGAATGGCTCCTATGTCCCTCACATTAAAGGCTGTGCCTGAAAGACTGTTCCAAACCTGCTGCCTGCCGAGTGAAAAAGTGCTTCCTGATGGCTGTGCTGACTTTATTTCCCTTTGATTTTCATTAAGGGCTCTTTATCCTGTGTCATTGGAATGAAGAAAAGCCATCTGAATTATCCGACTGTGGCTGTGCACACTCTCACTAGGTTCTGCGGTTCATTTCTGAAGCAGGAGAGGACTCTCCCACTCAGGTCCTATATCTGTTTCTTTTCAATGCCTTTTCTCTCCTATCCATCTTCATTTTCTTTTCTAATTGAATTAAACTTTGGGAAAATGTTAGGACGTAGAAATGTACCCTCCACCGTATTTGCTTCAGGTTTTGCAGCCAAAGCTGACCTAGAACTCCATTCATCAGATGGATCCATTCTAAACAAAGAAAACACGAGTCATATACCTGAGAGTAGAATCATTTTCTCCCTGACCAGAGTGGCGGTGCAATGGCACATAACAGCTTTTTAAGATTTTTGACACTAGGAGCTACCTCTTTAATGTGCTCTGAGTTGTTACTGGCACCCCATAGGTATTTAATAAATATTAATATTGTTAAGTTTAATAATAAATGAAAAGGAAAAACCCTGTGCAAACCCTGTGGGGGATGCACACGCAAAGATATGATTCATTGTTTCCAAAGGCAACCTTACTTGATTTCAGACATCATCTTAAAGATTTAACATCTTACCTGTTTCATTTTAAAATAATATAAAAACCATTCACAGCCAACTTCTTCATTTAGTGCTGAGGAAAATTTCAGTTTCAAATCAAACAGGAACACGGAGGCATAAAGCAAAGCTGTAGATTCATGATGTACAACTGTATGTGCAGAATTAGGGCCAGATGGGGATGTAAAACTAGCCTCTAAATCTCAACATGTATTTCCTTACGCTTCAGAATAAAATGGAATACCAATCAGGGACCGGGATCTACAATGTAACTGATCTGCAGCCTCTCAGCACTTGTTCACCCACCTCCTGCTAACCGTGAATGTGTGCTCAGAAACTGACCATCCTCGGTGGAGGGGAAGAAAGGCACATGAGCACTACTTCTTCTACTGCAGGGAGATGAGGGAGGGGTTCTGCAGGAGTACTCACTACTTGCTGCACTGCAAGGCAAGGAGGGGAAGCTGTGTAGGAGCACTCACTGCTTGCTGCACTGCAGGGAGAGGAGGGGAGGCTGTGTAGGACCACTTTTTACTCACTCAGTTGATAAATACAGAAATCAGAAGCAAGTCTCTCTCAGTTAAGTCCACTTTCATCTTGTTGAGTTTAATGACACTAACTATGCTCATTGTGTGTGACAATTGTTTATTCCCAGAGATGAGGGGTCTGTAGGCTGTAAGATTATCTTCCTGAATCCCACTGGAGATGGCTTATAGCACAGTAAAGAACTGACTTGTGTAAATTACATTCAAGCCCTGGCTTCACAGAATCAAATGGGCTTTTTTCCCATCAGAGTTTGGAATTGAACTCAAGATCTTGCACTTGCTAGCTGAGTCCTCTAGTACCAAGGCAAATACCCAACCCCAAGTGAAATTTTTCATAAAAATGAAGAGTCCAAGCCAGACGGTGGTGGCGCACGCCTTTAATCCCAGCACTTGGGAGGCAGAGGCAGGTGGATCTCTGTGAGTTCGAGGCCAGCCTGGTCTACAAGAGCTAGTTCCAGGACAGGCTCCAAAGTCACAGAGAAACCCTGTCTTGAAAAACCAAAAAAAAAAAAGGAAGAGTCCATAAAATCAGACTGATTTTACTTACATCCTAGCCTCCCTGAATATTGTCTTGCTAGAAAGAGAAACTTCTGTGTACAGTTCATTCTAAATGATCTCATCTACTTGTTTGCTATCTTGTCCTCTGCATAAAAGGCTTATAATTGGTTGAATGAATATGGTCCCTATAGGCTCATATATGATTATATGTCCCCAGTTGGAACTGTTTGGGAAAGAGTAGGTGTGGACTTGTCGGAGGAAGTGTGTCACTGGCTAGGAGGGAGGTGATTTGAGATTTCTAAAGACAAGTGTTAGTCTTAGGGTTTCTGCTCTGCTTCAAATTTGTAGATCAGGATGTAAGCTCTCAGTTGTTCCTGCTGCCATGTCTTTGCTCCATCATTGTAGACTCTACCCCTCTAAAACTATAAGCCCCAAATTAAATGTTTCTCTTACATTTGACTTTGTCATCGTATTTTTATCACAGCAATGGAAAAGACACTAAGACAAGGCTTAATTAAACTTTTTTTTTCCTGCTTGGCTAATGAGATTTGCCACCAAGCTAGAAAATCTGAGTTTGATAACTCGGAATCCCCATGGTGGGAGGAGGGAAGTGATACTTGAAAGTTATCTCCTGAGCTCCTCATCTGAGTCCTAGGGCATATGCATAGACACACGCATAAACACACACAATGAATAATTGGAGCTAAAGAGAAGGCTCATTAGTTAAGGGCATATCCTGCTCTTGCAGGGTGTCAAAATTCAGTTCCTGGGATAAACGTTGGGCAGCTCATATCTGCCTGTAACTCCAGCTCCAAGAGATCTGGCACCCTCTTCTGGATCCCCCAGACACATGTACTCATGTGCACATGCCTACATACAGATACACATATACACATAATTTTAAAATAATAAAAGTAAACCTTTAATATATTCAGCTTCACTAATGATACCTGTGTCCACAGGAGTCATTGACACATAAAGCACTTCACTCTTACAAGAAATGTAAGAAAATTCATTGCAAAGCAATGGCTCATATCACTCTCAAAATCCGAGTAAAATATATGATGGGTCTGGAAACATCTAAGCTACATTCCTCATAACACTGACTGTGTTGTCATACAGGACCAAAGCACCGGACCAAAGCATGGGTCAAACAGAACAGAATTATAGCTGAAATTTTTCAGTTCCTAAAGTAGTACTCCATGATTCAATTTTGACACGAGAGAGGTTGGGTTACCTCGTGTAACATCCCAAACAGTGTCAAAGTGCATTATGGCAATTGATGGTAACATTAAGCAGGCTTGAAAGTTATTGCCAGAAATGACACCACAGTTCATGACCACACTGACTTGCTACAGCTAGGCATCTCTCTGGAAAGCATTGCTTGTCAAAGATAAAATACCCTGACGTGCTCACATGCTTCAAGTGTGAGTTCCACGCGGACCACAAATTGGGAGCCTCGCTGCGGCTACCAAATGTGCTCAGCTTGCTCTTTCCCAATTAGGCTTGAGACAAAAGTGATTTGAATCCCATATTTATATTCCAATCATAGCCGGTGGATTAACTATAGGTGAAACAGAAGTGACCCCATGTAATAGTGCAGACAGCCTTGAAGTATAACCCCACCAGCGCCCCCATCATAGAGTAAGTAAAACACCTCAAAGCCCTTTTAAAAGTTGGTCCTTTGCTTTGTGTTTGGATCCTTTAAGTAAAGCTGTCAGTGGGGAATAGGGCAAAATGTGTGTTCAATATTATCGCAATGCTGTTCCAGGGGGATCAGAAGTACATGTGACCTAGGAAGGGTCGATGAGACAGAGACAGACAGAAAAAAGGCAATTAAAGCTATACTAACTCAGCATTTTCTAGACATTCCCATAGCCTTATACATCTGACACCAAAGATATAGGAGGGGAGAGCCAGGCTGAAGAGCTTAAAGATGTGAAATCATGATCTGGATATTTCCTTTTATAACAACCATTGTATAGTGATCGTCTGACAGGGTTGACACCAAGGAAACTCCCTGTAACAGCAGAAGGTAATCAGGGGATCAAAACATAGGACTCAGCATACTTGTGTGTAGAAGTTAGCTTGATTCAGGAATAACCAGGCTAACTAAAAGATAAACAATTATATTTGTATTTATTATAAGGGGGAAAACTCACAAAACAGGAACGAGATGTCCAAGCTCAGGTGTGCCACAAGGGAACCACAGAGAGAAAGCACCTGGGCTGAGTGTCTGTTTTTCTCTGGGTCCCAAAAGACACACCCTAACTTGGTCCCGCCTCTTGAAGATAATTGGCTAACAAAGCTTCTCCATCACCTCCTCCTTGTGTCTAAACAAGAGCAATCCAAACCCAATGCAAAATTATAAACAATAGGAACAGATATCAAGTATAAAAATATGGTTGCATCATAAACAATATTAAGCAAGGAACATGTAATGAATGTTTTAACAAACATTTCTATTCCAAAGAGTCTACATCTTGCACTGAAAATAGTCTTGGCTGAATCATAAGAGGAAGGTAACTGTGACGATCTAATCTTCAACCCCATCGAAGGCATGAGAAGGGAGATATTACTTGACTTGAGCAATATGTGACAGAGACAACTGACTACCTGAGCAATCACCCAAAGTCTCATATGCAACATTGAAGCAACCTACTTTGGCTAAGGCCTAGTGTAACTGACAGACCATATTCAGAGGTAGGAAATTTTTTAGAACTGCCTTCCCCTGTCTTGACAGGGTTTGACCATCCTTTTCCTTATGTCCTGCTTATCCAGTCCAGATACCATGTATTTTGCCAGTGGTGAGGCATGGGCAGTTCTTTACCCAAAGGACAATTGTGCCAAGAAGAAAACAAACTCCGAGTGGATTATCGTTGGTGCTCAGTATTCTCTTGGGAATAGATTGGTGCTGTCAGGAGCAATCATGTCTTATGTCAATAGAACCCTAAGTTATTTAAATGCTGTGGTCTACAGATCCTTGAAGTGGTTGAAGATTTGGACAGAATATAATCTCTATGTATCTAAAGAACCTAGTTAATCTGACTATATGTATAACAAACATGAACAACTATTTACCTATAATATTCAATACATGTATAGCTTAAGGACTAAAACTTCATGTCAGAATATTTAATAATCTGTAAACAAAAGTGCATCAAATGAGGACAATGACCTAAAAATATAAACAATGTATAAGTATCTTGATCAGAGGTAAGAATAATATACAATGCAATATGAAAATATATCCTAAAAGTTGCATCAATACACAAAACGTCCTAAACAGAGGAAGAAACATGCATTTATACAATCTGACAGAATAACTTTGCTTAGGTGTACAAATATTGTAAACAGAAATAACAAATATAATTTGAACTTGTATCAATACACAAAAAATTATACCAATGTAAATTACCCAAAAATAATAACTCTCAAGTATTCACTCTATTACCCACTATTACTATACTTTTTCTTTTTTATCTCTGAACCTTCATAGTTTCCACCCCAACCTTCTACCTGATACAAGTAATAATCAACAATCCAAAAACAGTGTTCCAAACCCTGAGGACAAACTTTTTTGGGAGAGGGAATGTTGTCCTCTAGAATTGCTTCCTGCTGTCATGGGTGCGATGTTCTCTTTATGGGATCCTGCAAATGTAAAGTGATGGTTAAGTTTCAAGATTACTGTCTAGTATAGTTGCAAATGATTTCTGTGCAGTCAATAAGGTTTTTTTTTTCCAAAGTTCTGGCCAGAACATCATATGAAGGTGCACCATGTCAGCAGTTGGTATCCAAAAACCTGTCTTATGGCAGCACTATCAGCATCGCAATGTCATCTCAACCAGGTGGAGTTGTTGCTGTGGGGCCCCATCTTCTTTCTGGAAACTTCAGAGATTACTGCAGGGAAAGAATCTGTAGGAAACTCTGTTGTTCATTGTGGAAAGCTTAAATATTATTCATATAGACATACATTCAATAAAGGATACAATATAAACAAAATAGACATGGAGAAACTAAATTCCTAAAGTCTTTCTTCTGTCCCATACCAGATGGCTCCTCCATGAGACAGAAACTCTGAATGTTTCTTTTAAAAACATGCTTGTATATAGAGCCATTGTGCAACTCCAAAGTTTTTTTTTTCTCCTGTGGAAACAAGAGCAAAACCTCTTCCCCAAGATAGCACATCTCTTGATTTCCATTGTGAGGTCAACACATCTTTGAAATACACTGGCTGATTTACTTCAGATGTTCTTTCTATTATCCAATGTCTCTCTACTGCCTTTGTTCCTTTCTCATTAGTGTTAAGAAAATTCAAGGTTAATAAAGGATTATGCAATCTATTTCTGGGTATATTTTCCATCCCTTTCTGTTTGTTTAACATAACCTTTATAGTTCGATTTGACCTTTCTATAACTGCCTGACCTGTAGGATTACTTGGTATACCTATAATATGCTTTATATTATAACTAGAAAAAACATTTTATTTTCTTAGATACATATGCTGGACCATTGTCTACCTTTATTTGTGCAGCAATACTCATGATGGCCATAACTTCTAATAAATGCATGTTTACTGAGTCAGTCTTTTCTGAGCTCAAGGCAGTTGCCCATTGAAAACATGAATAAGTAGCTGTAGTGTGGTGCACATGTTTTATTTTTCCAAATTCCATAAAGTGGAACACATCCATTTGCCAGATCTCATTCCTTTGAGTACCCTTAGGGTTACTCTCTACAGGCAACAGTGTTTAGTTATAGAAAAAACAAGTAGGGCATCTCTTTATAATCTCCTTAGCTTCTTGCCATGTAGTAGAAAATTCTTTCTTTAAGCCTTTGCTATTGATATGATGTTTATTATGAAATTCTGAGACCTTCCAACACACTCTCAATCATTATTCGATCAATTTCTTAATTACCTTGTGCTAGAGGACCTGGCAGACCCATATGGGATTGAATGTGTGTTGTGTAAATAGGACAAAGCCTTTTCCTGATTATGTCTTGCACATGAATGAATAATGAAGTAAATTTTGTACCACCTGGCATAAATTCAGTGGTTTCAATATGAAAGACAACTCTTTCTGCATATTGTGAATCAGTAACTATATTAAGAAGTTCTGTAAAATCTCGTAGTACTATAAGAATAGCATATAATTCTGTCTTGTGAACAGAATTATAAGAACTTTCTTCCACCTTACTTAATTCTTCTGATTTGTAACCTGCCTCCCCTAATTTATTTGCATCAGTATAAAATGTATTGGCTCCAGCTATTGGTGCATCATGCACAATTCAGGGAAGAATCCAAGAAGTTCTCTTTATAAGGTTAAGTCTATTGTTTTTGGGATAATTACTATTAATTTTTACCAAAAAATTAGCACAAGCTCTTTGCCATGGTTTATTGTCTTCCTATAACTTTTTTTATTTCATCAGTAGTAAAAGGTACTATAATGTCTGCTGGGTTTAAACCTGCTAATTGACAAAGCTCAGTTTATCCTTTATAATTAATTCAGAGACTTTTCTCACATAAGTTTTTAATGTTTTACTTGGTTTATGTGGTTAAAAACAAACCATTCTAAGATAACATCATCCATCTACATTAAAATTCCTGTTAGAGAAATTCTGGAAGGCAATATGACAAGAATATAATTAAGATTTGAATTTACTGTATTCACATGTACCTCTTGTAATTTCACCTCAACAATTGTCAATTCCTTTCCCACTTCAGCTTTTATTTCTCTGGAACTATTCAAGTCTTTATCACCATCTAAGGTTTTGTTTAAATGAATTGTGAGACCAGATGTAAGCCTAACAGCTGGTTGTAGACTGGAAATAGCTCCTAACAATATTTGAAACTCATTAAGAGTCCACAATTGGTGTCTCCTATTTTGTGCCTTTTATGTTCTAATTTTCTGTAAACCTATTCTGTAACCTAGGTAATTAACAGAATCTCCCCTTTAAATCTTTTCAGCAGCAATTTGTAATCCCCATTTAGGCAAAACGTTCTTTACTTCTTCAAACATTTTTTCTAAAGTATCTGCATTTAAATAAAATAACAAAATGGTATCCATGTAAAGGTAGATTATAGACTTAGAAAATTGTTTACATATGATTTCCAATGGCTAACTGATAAAGTATTGGTTCAGGGATGGTCCATTGATACTTCCTAGTAGGCTGATAATTATTATAAGTAGGCACTGTGAAGGCAAATTTTTCTCTATCCTTTTATTGTAAAGGTATAGTGAAGAAACAATCCTTTAAATCAATAATTATGAGAGGCCATCCCTTTGGTAACAAAAAACTCAGAGAAATTCAAGACTGTAGAGATACCATAGGTTGAATAACCTTGTTGATAGCTCTAAAATCTGCCGCCATTTTTCATTTTCCAGATTTCATTTTAACAACAAATACAGGAGAATTCCAAGGGCTGGTAGATTCTTCAATATGGTGAGCATCTAGGTGCTCTTGTAGCAGCTGTTCAAAAGCCTGCAGCTTTTCTTCTGTTAGAGGCTACTATTTAACCCATATTTGTTTTTCAGTTAACCATTTTAAAGGCAGGGCTCTTAGTACCTCTGAAGGTTTGTCAGTTGCTTTGTGTTCTTGTACAGCTTGAATGACTGGTGACCTTTGTCTATAATATCTTCTAATATCTTCCCCAGAAATGTAAGCTTTGGCAGCTGCAGGAATGTTAATCTGGGTATTCTATTGCTGCAATAGGTCATGACCCTACAAATTTAGTGCAATATTAGCTATATATGGTCTCAGCCTCCCTCTCTGTCCGTCAGGCCCTATATATTTGACCCATCTCATGCTCTGTTTCACTTGAGATAGGGCTATGATTCCTAGGAACTGACCATCTACCTCTTGAAGAGGCCAATTCAGTTGCCAAGATATGGGGGTAATGATACCTACATCCGCACCTATGTCTGGTTTGCCTTCAATAAATATGCCATTAATACACACTCTTAGCTTTAGTCTTTGATCATTCATAGAAGTCTGCCAGAATATATGTTTCCTATGTCCTACTGGAGTGTTTGATCCATCCTCCACATCTATTCCATCATCCAGACCAGTATGGTTTTTTACAGTAAGCACTGCATTTTGTAATTTTTTTGGTGAGCGATATTCTCTACAGTAACTGGGAATGATTGGATCATGTTCATCATGGGGGCCTGCGAGAGGCCTCCCCAAGGATTTTGCCAATGGTACTGGGTTGCCTTGCCTATCTTTTGTTGACCTACATTTATTGGTCCAATGTCAGCCTTTGCCACACCTCCTCTATATACCTGAAGTCTGAGTCCTCCTATTCTTGCCATTCCCAGAGGAGACATTATTTCTAGGAATTCCTTGTTTACAATCGCTTCTCAGATGTCCTATTCTACCACAATTAAACATTTGGTATTTTGATGTTTCCTCATACCATTGGAAATTATTTCTCCTATTCAAGCTTCAGTACTATAGTCTATTGTCTCAACATTCATTGTATGCAAGAGCCATTCATCCATTTAGAGCTGATCTGACCTTTAAAAGTCCAAGAATACTTTTGCATTCTAAGTTAGCATTCTCAAAACCCAAAGATTCAATTTCTACACATCTAGCTTCTGGGTCTGTTACTCCTATCTGTACAGCCTCAGTAAATCTTTGTAAAAAGTCACTAAATGGTTCTCTCTGACCCTGTTTAACCATAATATATGATTCAATTCTATTTCCTAATTCCTGAACCCCGTCCCAAGCATTTAAAGCTGCTGTGTGCTACATAAGGACAAGATGTACTCATTGTAAAGAGCCTGATCCTGAGAATCAGAGTAAAGTCTCTCACCCAGAATTTGATCTTGGGAAATCTCAAGTCATTTTGCTTTTCTCTGTTGCTCTAAAATTTTCACTTCTCTCTAGTAACAGTTCCAAAGCAACTGGGGTCCATTTTCTAGGACCACTGAGATTAACTGAGTCTAATCTTGTGGAATTGCTTTGTTGCTTAAAGCCCATGTTTTGACCATTTCCCTAGAAGGACGAATGTATTCCATAAGATACAATTATTTGTTTAATTTCCTTTACATCAGCAATATGCATGGGCTCCCATGTATATTTTTTGACTACCTTAGGATATTTGGTGCCAGTTGCTCTTTCTCATGATATCACCGGAAAGGCAGGTAGAACTCTGGATAAGTTATTTTGGAGTTTGATGCATACTGATAAGGTTACAATTTGTCTTTGTACTTTTTGTCCCTGGTCATCAAAATCAATAAATTCCTCAATCTTTGCAAATCTTTTTACCACTGCCTTTTGTAAAGTCTGCATCTTTTGTCCAGTGTTGTGTTCTAATGCCCTTATTGAAGATTCTAAGGTGTAAAGTCTGTCCAGTATAGGTAATGTCTCATCCTTGGACATAATTTTATAGCATGCATATTACCTTCCTGGAGAGATATACCAGTCAATCTATCATAACCTTTTGACAGAGTCCAATGAATACATTCAACAGTACTAATTTTCTCAGACAATGTCTTAGCGCCCTCTGTCACTGACTGGATTTTGTTTGTCAGATTGGTTTTATCCTCTCCAGAGTGCTGAATTTCCCTTTTAGTTGATCATTATCAGTCTGTAAAGACTGTATCATTTCTACAATTGCCTCATTCTTGGCTCTATTATAAAACCATGTTTTGAAGAAGAAAATATGAAGGACAAAACTAATCCCAAGAATCAAATAGTGGGTTGTAGGAAGAAAAATTATATAAACTTTGCATAACATTGTACATGGTAAATGTAAAAAAGCTTCTGAACTCCTGGATTCTTAAATTGTCTATCATCATGCCCTTAAAAATTACTAATTTATAATCTATATTTTAAATTATAAATCTTACTTGTGGTTGAGTTTGAGCTGAAGTAGTTGCAATAACCGTTACCTGCCAATAGGTGTTATGGTACACTTGTAGCTTTGTGGTCTGGTTGAATGTGATTTTAGCATTAAATGCTGAAAGATATGCTCAGATAAAAAACAGTTATTTAGTATAAATTATAGACTGTGGACTCTGCAGAAGTTCCTGATTGGTCCACAGTCACATGAGCACAAAGAAAGCAAGAATGCTGGGAAGCCAGCGTACCATACTGGACCCAGAAACTAGCCACACAGTCACGGGTGGCCAAGGCTCTCTGAGACATTTAAGGAGAAAACATGAAGGATTGCAGCTAATGGCTACTCAGGGATGCTGTGCAGAAATTCTATACTCAAATGAATGGCGTGGAGCCTGACAGCAGCTGGCTAGAGCCACATGAGTCCTGAGCCCCACGATTCTGGGTGCCAACTGTAGAAGTTAGCTTGATTCGGGAAACAACCAAGCTAACTAAAAGATAAACAATTACATATGCATTTATTATAAGGGGAAAAAACTCAAGCAACAGGAACGAGATGTCCATGCTCAGCGTGCTGCAAGGAAAACACACACACACACACACACACACACACACACACACACACACACGAGAAAGAGAGAGAGGGAGAGCGCACCTGGGCTGTGTGCTGGTTTTTCTCCAGGTCCCAGAAAGCCATACACCACCTCTTGAAGATAATTGGTTAATAAAGCTTCCCCATCACTTGTGCCATTCTGAAAGAACAATTTTCATTTTTCCATCTTATATTTCAGTATTATCTTACACATTCATATCAGTTCATGTAAGATATTATACACATTTTCTTTAGGCTCACGTTTTCTAATGACTACAAAACATTTGGTCTCTTTTGTAGATTAAGCATTTGTAAGTTAAACCTACAATTTACACAATCAACTAACATTAAATATCGTATTTAATATAACATTAAATATCCCATTAAAGTCCATTGTGGGCATTGTTGAAAGCAAACATCAAACAATGAAAGGTCTGAAATTCTCTCCTCATGGAGAGCATCCCCTTGAGGGGAGGCAGAGCATAAATAAATATGAAATAAGGTGATGGTAGTGATGAGAATTTTAAAGAAAAAAACCAATAGGAAAAGGTGATAGAACAAAATCAGCGAATAAGAGTCCATTAGATGAAAGATGAAGTCAGGAAGATATCTCTGACAATGAAGTCAGGAAGATATCTCTGACATGGGGAGATTTATGGAAAAGCAATGAAGTCAGTTATGGGATCTCTTAGAGAAAGCACTGAGCATCAAGAAGAGGAATCTCAGAAGCCCGGAGGTTTGATCATGTCGGAGATTAGGAGGAACAAGTGAGCAAGTCCACATGGAATATTCTTCTCAATGAGAAAGAAGAATGTAATGAGGTCATTGTCACAGAGGAGACCGGGTAGGTAGGATGGAAGCTTAGGACATAATGTAGGAACGATATCCACTATCTGATTAGTCTGAAGGTTTGAGAGCAGCGGACAGAGGGGGCCTACATGCTGAGGAACTGTGCAGAGGGCAGGCCACAGACACGGGTCTGCAAGACGAGAGTTTGCAACAGTCATCAACAGTCATCAGGCAGTCACGGCAGTACCAGCCCAGAGAGGGAAAGGAAGAGTGGAGAAATCCAGACTTAGTCACAGAATAATTGTTACAGATGTAGGACAAAGAGGGGAAGTTAAGGATGGCCTCAGAACTTTTGTTCTACATAAATGGTACAATATATATTTAAAATGAAACTCTCACGGAAGTATAAGAAATGAGAAACTCAGCAGTAAAGGTGTTCTTCATTTGTTTTAGAACAAGTTCCATACATTTTGTTCTTATAAAACAGGCCCAGTAAACTAGAAAAGAGACAGACTATAAGGGATGCCAGCTATCTCAAAATTCACCCACTATGAAACATAAAGTTTTGTCGTTCCTTTTTGATTGTTTTTGATACAGTGTCTCCCTCCGTAGCCTGGAATTTCAGGTATTCTCCATCATGTCAGCTCCCGATCTCCTAAGTCAGCCTAGGAAACTCACTTACCATGTTTCCCTATTCTTTATTGTCACTATAATTATTTTTATCTTTTCCATCCATGCAGTGCGTGCCATGAAAGCTGTGGACCTTGGTGTTTATGTGTACAGGCTGTATGTGGAAGAGGCCCTTGGCCGAACAAAGCTTAACATACTTGGAAAGTCCTACTTCAGTTAAGGATTAACTTGCTTCAAGCCAGACCCAAAAGTTATACATGAAAAAGCTATTATTTTTTGAGTTTTTTTTCAACTGTCTGAAATTTATTAAATTATAAGAGTTTCCATTTCCGCCCCTCCTCCCAACACCCTCCCACTCCCCCCACTCCCTCTCCTCCTCCCTCTCCATCCCTAAGAGCAGTCAGGGTTTCCTGCCCTGTGGGAAGTTCAAGTTCCTCCCCCTCCCTCCAGGTCCAGGAAGGTGAGTATCCAAACAGACTGGATCCCAAAAATCCAGTATATGCAGAGGAAACAAGACCCAGTGTCATTGTCAATGGCTTTTCAAAAAGACTCTGGGCCAGCCACATTCAGAGAATCTGGTTGGATCATGTGCTTTTTTTTTTTTTTTTTTTTTTTGCTATGGACCGTGTTTCATCTTAGTCACTCTGAGGACAGCGAGGAATTTTGAGTTAGAGCGACTGCCTCTGAAGAAACTCTGTTCCTTTCCCTTCAGATGAGTTAGGAATATGATTCAGGTTAAAAGAAAATGCACACAAACTGTGAGGTGGGTCTAGGCATCATTCTTAGGATCTTTAGTTCCAAGCCTTATTACTTGTGAAATGAGATAATTGTAATAGCATTTCATGAAGTATATGAATAGTCTATCAACATCTCTCTCTACATGTATCATCTATTACCAGCATTCTGAATTTTAAGTGATTGAATATCAATGTCAATGTGATTATAGAAGGGCCTGGACCGTAATAAGCCATCAATAAATAGAATTTCCATTGCAGTTTGTTCATTCCGAGGCAGGCTATGCTCATTCATCTCACTGAGATTCTCCATTTCCTCCTCTGACTAGACTTTCTTCCTTTCTCCATAGCTCTCTCCCTCTCACACCTTTCATTTCTCTGATTCAACTGGTTTGTCTTATTCCAGGGAACCTTCCACTCTTCAGGCAGATGAGTCTACCTGTACCAGCCCAGGTCTGTAGTCTCCTCAGCACCCAGTATTGGTCTGACTTATCAAAAGATCTCAATCAGTATGTTATTTGACTGATGGATAGTGGTTCTATGAATATCACATACTACTTATTTTCTCAGTTGTTTTGAAGACTCATGACTAGGCTAACAAAGACATCCAGAAGAATGTGCTTGCCATAAATCTTAGGCTCTCTTTAGCATTCCTGTAAGTAAGTATTCCAAAATACGTTATGTGAAGTTCTGAGGATTAGAAAACCATCAAGTGGCCGTGGAGGAGACAAGGCACATGAAACCCACTGTAGATTGTATATCCTTTCCCTTTCTACTACAATGGCAGTATTTTAAAAGGTGATTTTAATTTATGCCAGGTGTCTTAAATAAAAATGGTTACAGTTACATTGTAAAATCCCAAAGTAACAGAGCACAGATAATCTTAAAACTACAACCCAGAGAGCAACAAACGGAAGAGCAGGAAATCGCATTGCCTGACTCTGTAATAAACACCAACAACTCACCACAAGGAAGCCAGAGACTCGACCCTGCCAAGAACACCACTCACTGTTCTGTGAACAGTTTCCTGAGGACAGTCTCAGCATTTATATTCCACAGCCAATGACAAGACAAGATCAAGATTACCCACAGCAAAACTTATGACTGTAAACCTGAAAAAAAAAAAAAAGCAATTCCACGATCTGATAGCGTAGGTTAAAGGAGCCACGTCTGAGACATCAATAGGGCTCTAGAGTTCCCAGAATCCTAAGCAGGTACAGCTAGAAGTTTAGCTCTTCCATTGGAGAGCAGTGGAGTGAACCATCGAAAGGACAGCACGCATTTGAGATGTACAGTCATCTATCATTCAGCTTTCCATAGTACAGAACAGGATGTCAGGTAGACAGTTCAAGGAAAGCACGACTTGTGGATTTCAGTGACAGATCTGTGGATCTTTGATTGGATGGGATCCTAGAATACAGTTTTCGGGTGGAGTGGTAAAATCAAATTGTTTTTACAGTTGTTGAGTATGGGTGTGGCGAAGATCAGATTCCCGGAACTACCAAGTTCCTGGAATAGGAGCGCCCCCCCTAGTGGTGGTGTCCTCTTTCATAATCACTGTTACTGGCCTGAGAATTGTTATCTGCACCCAAGCAATGGCTGCAAGTGTGTAGTGGCCCTCAGCAGAGGAGCTTCTGGGAACCCAGAAGAGCCACACAAAGATGTCTCCTGCATCTCTTGGCCCACTATGGGTTTTGCCTCCCATTGAGCAACTTTCTATAAAGTTAATTAAAGAGAAGGGACAGGGGAGAAGGATCACAGACATCATTGCCGTCAATACCGCTGTCACTGAAGCACAGGCATGTACACTGAGGAGTTTGGAGTTAATACTGAAGTTGGTTCTTCTGCAGGTGAGCAGGGAATGTCTCCAGCTGACTCCTGCTGTACACGCACCTGCTTGTATCAGGATCTATCTAAAAGAGGTGCACACACACAAAAATACGGCTTTTAAAAAGTCGTCTGTGGAGAGAAAGCCCATCAGAAAAGCATTAGAGAGCAAACAAAGGCTCAGCTCGGTGCATCCACTAAATAATTCAGTTGAAGAACAGCAGAGAGAGGTAATACATGGATTAAAATAACAGTAAGCAGGCGGGCAAAATCAAGCCGAAACAAGTGGGTCATCTCTTGAAAGGATTAAAAAGAAAGACTATTTTTCAGTATTAAAAAAAAACAAAACTACCATGTCGATGTCTTCACAGTTCAGGCTAATTGTTTAAATTCTACCGAAATGGAAGCTGCTCACTCCTGATGTGGAGGAGGAAGGCTCTGTGGTTTTGATTAATCTATTTGGCCCTAGGCAGCCGCTATTGATCCTGGCTTGACTGAGCTCATGATATTTTTATGATAGTCAGGGATTTATTTCTGATGAAAATGTTCCCCAAACATTTATGCCTTTCCAGATATCTGGGTGGGGCGGGGGATTTTCATGTTCTTGCAGCCAGACTGCTTCCTCAGGCCGGGACACTCTTTAGCTGGAGACCATGTAATTTCTTTTAACCCCAGAGAAATGAAGGGTACTGCCAGTGAGCCCTGCTTTCTTTAGAAGCATCTTGACGTTTTGAAAAGTCCTGGGTTAATGACCATCTGTGACACTAAAGCGTGCTTTCTTTAGCCTTTCTTCTGGAACTCAGAGTGAGTCACAGTTAGAGGCCTGATCACCCAGATTCCTGATCTCCACTTCATTAAGAACTAATTCCTCAAGAACACTGTAGGTTAATCCAAACCATCATTAAAATTTGCTACATTCATTACTTCTTCCATACCAATTTCTTCCTTGATTTTAGGCAGGCAAAATTCAGTGTTATACAAAGTTATCAGAGAATCTGCTGCAATGGTTCCTGATGAACAACTGCGCTTGTGTGTTGGTCATTAGTTCCAACACAGAGTAAGCACACTGGCCACAAGAAACCTGCTCCCTAACTTACAGAGAGATCTCTGCATAAAAGGAGAGCCAGGTCACCTTATATTTGTAACCACCTCATCTTTATGGGCTTGTATTAGGATTAAAAGCTAGAACAAGCATCTTTGTGTTTTACCCAAGAAACATTGCACGAACAAATTAGAACTTTGCATTGAGGGTTCCATGAGTTTTCCTCTGGAGATTGCCAACTAATTGATGATGAAGGTGTGAGCTTGCAGCACTTAGGAGTACAGTTTTACAAGATCCCTGAAGCCTGGAATTATAGAACGTTGACAACCTTCAGATCCAAGACCCCTAATTGTTCACAGCTGATTGAGGCATTTCTATCCTTCAGGCATGCTTAGCTCTCATGCCTATAAATGCAGTTCCCAGGAGACATTCCTCTGAGGGCCCATATCCTCACCAACCTTTTACTGTGCAGCCTCAGGACCAACACTTCATGGTGGAGGAAGAAGCGGTTCAGAGTCTACAGGTGTTTTATATAAACATGAACCCACTGACTTCAGATCCAAGGTAACTGCAGTGCTGGCCGCAAAGCAAAATGCATCTGATTCTCTTTTTGGAGAGCTGCTGGACAGAATCCCAGAGCCTTGCCCATGATTACAGAAAATTCACCAGAGATCCAGCCAAAAAGGGCTTTACCTCTAGGGTTAAGACCTAACCCCCCCCCCCCCGAGATATGCATACAATGATCTCATGCAAGTTGTTTGAACTCATTAGCAATTGGCCAAACTCACAGCTCTGAGTTGATGTGGTCAATCAACAAAATGTTTGAATGCGTATCAAAATCCACACATCTACTGTTATAAGTTTAGTGCCCATTAGGGCCCCTGCATTCTTTCCTGTGGGATTTCAGACTGACACAATAGAATTTTTTAGTATGCTAAAGATTCTAGTGCTGACAGATGTGAGAAAAACACAGGCACAAGAGAAAAAGTGGAATATTTTCACACTTAAATAATGTATGTCGTTTTAGGAACTGACTTGGATACTTGACGGCAGGAATTATTTTTTGTTTTGGTTTGCCCATCTTTAAGCTGCCACTTGTTTATGAGCACAATTATTATTCCTTTGGATAATCTTAGATCAAAGATATCCAGATACCAAATCCTGATTTTATATCCAAATCTGTTCTACATCAGGCACACAGGACCCACTTGAAAGCCCTTCTCAGCACCCTTTAGTAATACAGTCAAAAGGAAAAAAAAAACCCACTCAGCTGACATATGTACTTCTCAATATCAAATCAAAAATGAAGTTCCTCTCCCCTGCAAGCAGACCATATAAAACTGTCTGTCACTTGATAGAAAAGACTATACCCTTTAAAATTTTTAAAGTAGCGGGGAACTTATTTTTCAAAGAGTTTCATCATAGAAATCAGTGGGTGTCATTCTGAAACTTACTGCTCTCTTAAAAAAAAATGTTGAGATTGTCTAAACTGATGGCACGAGCACTCCAGGGAATGGTTGAGGGGAAGGTATGAGGGCAAAAACTACCAGCGGCACCTGAAAGAGTCCAGAGCAGAGAGAGAGAGAGAGAATAGTAGACCGAACATGGCCAGCAGACTGGGCGACTGGGCTTGGCCATGAGAGAAGAGAGAGAGGCAGAGCAAGAAACGAAGACAAAGAGAATCCAGGCAAAGGAAACCATGAGAGGGCAAGAGAGAGGACGAAGAGGAAGACAAAAGAGAGGGAGCTTAGCTAAGAAACAAAGGTTTTGAGAAGAAATGTTTAGCTGGACAGGGGGAAGCCCTTGAGCTGGAGATGTTTAGGGTAAAGGCAGATCGAGTAGAGCCACACAGCATGGACTCCTAAACCTAGGAACAGGCTTGTGCCACTGAGGGAGCCTAGAGGCCAACAGGGACTGTGGTGTGCTAATGGACACCACAGGCAGCCATTTATCCCTTCTCTCAGTGATAAGGGGGAAAAGGCTCCTTTGATAGAGGAGAATTAACTTGCTTCATAACTTCTTGAGGAAAGCTGGCTTTAGTCTAATTGCCAGAATTCGGGGGCAATGGAATTTCCTTTGAGCCTGACAGAAATGACATTATTAAATATAATTTTAATGTTTTTTAATTCATTTTTTTCATGCACTATATTTTGACTGTGTTTTCCTGTATTCCAACTTCTCCCAGAACCTTCCTTACCTCCTTGCCCACCCAACTCTGAGTGATCTTTCTCTCTTAAAACAAAACAAAACACAAAAATGGAAATCAAAGCAAACAAGCATGGAGCCTAACAAAGCCACAGCAAACCACTGAGTTTGTTTTGTGTTGACTGACTCCTCCCAGGCCTGGGGCCTGCACTGGAGTGGAACTGATATGCCCAGTCCCACTCTTTTGGAAAACAACAATTTTTCTTTGCCAAGAGGAATCAATTGCAAATAGCATCTTGGCTAAGGGTGAGTCTCAGTGTTTATTTCCCCCTTTCAGTGCTGGGACCCCATGGCATTACATAATTAATATTTATCACCCCCACACAAGGTACAAATGAAAACAGGGCACACCAGTGTAAACATTCGGTGGCCTAGAAGAGCTGCTTATGACATGCATGTGCTGGTGTGTCATGCTTGTCGTGAAGCCTAAAATATGTGTTGGAAATGTACAGAAGTGGAATTGAAATTTTATCCTAAAATTTGTTCATATTGAGTAGTGATCCATATATTTCCTTAGAAGTTATGTAGAGCTAAAAGTTACCGAACAGAGACAAAGACTCTGACTCAGCAGATAATGCTGCTGCGAACTAGCTTGATCTGGGAAAGTTGAATTCTGTTGCGGTTCTGCATACGATGGCACATTCACCTTCTGCTGAGCTTTGACATCACCTTACCAATATTATATTTACTTATTGATTATGGGAATGTGGCCCTGATATGCTATGGAGCGTTTGTGGAAGTGAAGACACAACTTTTGAGAGTTGATTCGCTCTTTCTACCAAGTGGGCTCCAGGGATAGAACTCAGATCTTTGGGATTGACAGTAAGTAAGTACTTTTATGTACTTGTGCTACCTTCCCAGTTCATGGGAAACAATAGAATCAAGCCACACCAGCATGGACTCTGAAACCTAGTAATGCACTTGTGATACTGATATTTCTGAATGTCACTTCTGAACCAAGAAGTGGAAATACATTTAGGTCAGTGGTTGTCAACCTTCCTAAGGCTGTCACCCTTTAATGTAGTTCCTTGGGCTGTGGTGATCCCAACCATAAAATTATTTTTGTTGCTACTCATAACTGTAATTTTGTTACTGTTACGAATTGTAATATCAATATCTGTGTTTTCTGATGGTCTTAGTTGACCCCTGTGAAAGGGTCCTTTGATCCCCAAAGGGCATAAAATCCACAGGTTGAGAAGCACTGATGTAGACGAAGACATTGAATATCTGTCTCTTCCATTTCCTTCAACTTTTGGCTGATTTTCCACAGACATTTAAATTCTTCATGATTTTCCCAACAAAGTTTTATAGGGATTATTTTGCCAATAACATATAATAAAAATGACATATTTCCCATTCTGTTTGGGTCATTTTTAGTTTTGGCTCAAAGTTAGCACTGGAATTAAAGAGCAAAGCAAACCTGTGGTAGGAGCAGGGTAGGACTCAGGAGAAGCACACTAAACAACTGAGCCTGCTGGCGTTGACGACGAGTTCCGTGGTGGATAACATTACAAAAAGTAGCCTTTCTTATAAAGAGAGATCCCATGGGGAGTCAGTAATGACTTCCAAGGCTGCGTGGTTTGCAAGATCAGAAAGAAAGGAAAGCACAGAAAGAAAATAAAAATGCCGCCTTCACAATATTTGCTTGACTTAAAAATGAAACGTCTCTGTCATCCTTCTGTGATGTTTCTCAGTTGAGTCATTCATGAAATAAACCTCGTTTATCATAAATAATAGAAGGGGTGGTACAAATCTAACACACACATAATGCTATGAATTGCGTGTTAAAACTGATAATATGCTGTTCCATAGTGCGTAAGAACACTGACAGGCAGTTGGTTAGAAAAAAGAAAGTCCTAGGGGAGGTTATGAAGCAGAGAAGTGGGTGTTATTCACTATCAGACCTGAAAACTCGATTTTAATACATCTTTTTACAGTAGAATTTTCCATTTATTTCATTGCTGCTTTGTGTATAAGTACTGAATTTCTCTCCCACAGGGGAAATACATTTTCTTGAAGAAAACGGGAACTCGAAAGCACCGTGAATTCTCAAGCCGTAAAATGTGAGCATGTTCTTATTCAGAGAAATTAGGCCATCAATGGTCAAAACATATTTCAATCCAACAATTAGTTGTAACAGTTGAAAGATGTGAAGGATTTTTTTAGCATGTGGAAATTACTAATAAATCAATATCATATTCTACAGCCATTCTAATAGACGAAAACCAGCTTTAAAGCTTGAGTGTAGAAATCTGCATTTATTTTGCCCTATCAAAAGACAAAGGAAGAATCTGGCTTTTACACACAAAACTATGGTTATATGTTGATATGAGAGCAACTAATAACATATGGGAAGAAACTGAAAGCAAGCCTTCTGTGTAATGTCTTCCATTCTGTGCATTTCATTGCAAGATAAGGAAATGAACTCCATATTCCTGGATAGTGAAAACTCCACTAAGTTATACACATGATGGGACCAAGCATTTGGGTTTTAGCTCTGAAATTTTAGCACTTATAGAGGTAGGCATTTGGCTACATGCTATTGTTCTCCTAATGTACTTCACAAACGTCTCAAAAGTTTTTTTTTTTTAATTCTCAGCACTCTTCTTATATTCAAATTGGCTATTCATTGAACTTCATGCTTATACAAGGAAGAGGCACGGAAAAGTGGTATGTTTCATTTTAGTTTCACAATAACAAATCAAGTCATATAAGACTCACAACTGAATATACCAAGTGAGCGTAGAATTACACAAGGCCATGTAGTGGAAAGCCTACCATAAAGTAAAAATAGTCAAGAACTCTTAGCGATGCTTACTTTGGTTCATAGTCTTATGTCATCATTGACTCATGCACAGATTAGCTGATTATTATTTCTATAAGAAATTCAGTGGGTCTTTGGACAACACCATTGGCAAAAACCAGATTTTGTAATGTTTCCACTTTCTAATATCTTCTTAGAAGTTGAAAACTTTTCCCTTCTCTAGTATTTTTCAGCTTTTTTTCCCCATTTGCTTGCTATTACCATTTGGCCTTTTGTTTTTATAATTTTTTTTAAATGTTTCAACGGGAAGAGATGCCAAGCAGAGATGTCTTTTCAGGACAGAGAGGTGCTGTGCCAGCAAGCAGTTCCAGCATCCCTGCGTGGTGGTGGCCTGGCAGCTGTCAGGGGAAGGGGATGTCAGACCTTTTCTGGCGCTGCACAGAGTCATGTGACTCATCTTTCTGAAGACATTTAGCAGTATTGTGGGGATTCCGCTTCAACCTATAGATTATGGGTGCCCGCGTGATGAGAACTCAAGAAGACCTTTAGAGGAAGTATGCCACTAAGAAAGCCAACTGAGCAATTTTTGAAAAATAGAACAAATTTGATAGAGGTTTATGTAGGTAGCATTAAAGGAATGATTTGGTTGTGTGGACCCCACGCCAGGACCTTGTTTTGTTTTGTTTCTTAGCTCCTGTCTGCTCTTTAGTGATGTCTCAGAAACATCATATCCTAAGCACGAACAAGATTCTTGCAGGCTGTTGCTTTGAAGAAAAGCGTGGTAGAAGATCAACAAAAGGTCATAAGGCATCTAAGGAAGCCACAGGGAGGGGGCCGAGCAGCATCTTTGGTGCATGTGATTACATAGACTTTTGAACGTGTTGCTTAATCTTCCATGTCTCATATTTTCCCCATTCATAAAAATGACAAGAATTATCCTTGCCACCTGTCTACCTCAGGGGACCAAGGGAGGACTAATGAAATGTCTGTTAAAGGCTTTGAACTTTCCAGTATAAAGCTTTTTATGACCCTATAAAACACAAAGCAGTATCCTGAGCTTCTATTTTTCCTGGCGTTTGCCTCAGTCTCTCAAGTCCTTTGCGCCCTCTTGGCTCCTGTTGCTCCCGGATGGCCTCCCTTCTGCTGTTTGAGGGAGTTGAGTAGAGAAGCGCCAGGCTGCTGCTGTTTTTCACTCTTGTCTTGGGAGACTTTTCTTTTTTCCATCTTGGATAGAATATCTGAAAATCTTGTTCCCGATGCTTGCCTTGCTGTGCATGTTAGATTGCTTTGCAGGCATGGAAGCCTGGGTCAACAAGAAGAATCAATGTGGGGTGCGTCAGAGCCGACATTCCAGGATGACACGTTAATCGTAAGAATACATTGTTTCAGAGCCCACTTGGCATCCTACAGAATGTCTCCCACTATTGTAAAAGGGAAGACAGCCCTGCCAAGCGGCAATTTTGTAACTTCTAAATGTTTTTAAATGTTTATATCCTATCACCCTCTCTGTCACTTTTAACTTTTTAGTTTTCCTTGAAACTGAAGCCAAAAATAATTTCTTCACTGTCAAAATCAAAGCCAGAGTCTCTAAGGTAGTTACCCTCTTCACATTTGATGGAGAGGCTTTTAAACGTCCTTGATCTGGGTTCTCTGACACTGCAAGTTAGCAGAGCTGTGAGGATCCCAAGATGAGTCAATGCTGAGGTTATGGATAGATCACAGTGGGGGGCTACTCCAATTTACTGCTGAACTGATAAAACAGTTCAAAGAAACCTTAAGAATTTTTGCGGCTGGCTCCTCCATCTCTAGCCTTTGATTTTTTTTTCCTTTCAGTTAAAGAATAAAAATGGAGCTCTAAATTCTGAGGAAAATCTTTTGAGGCAGAAAAACATAACCTTTTCTCTCCCTAGCATTGTCTCAACAGGCAGAAATAATTAAGTAATCCTATAGCTTAATTGAAGGTTTGTGATGTGTCCAGTTAACATTGGTGGATTTAAAAGATGTGTGGGATTTGCTCCAGGGGCTTTCAAAATTTTGATTGTCCTTTGTCAGGATGGAGTAGTCTAACAAATCCATCATTACTCATGGGCAACAAGAAACTACTCAGATGAGTTTAGGGCACTAAGAACCCCTTACACCCACCCACCCACATACACACACAGACACACACACACATACACAGACACACACACAGACACACACACACTCACACATACACAGACACACACACAGACACACACACACTCACACATACACAGACACACACAGACACACACACACAGACACACACACACAGACACACACACAGACACAGATACAGACACACACACACACAGACACACACAGATACAGACACACACACACTCACACATACACAGACACACAGACACACACACAGACACACACACACTCACACATAAACAGACACACACCCAGACACACACACACAGACACACACACTCACACATACACAGACACACACACAGACACACACACACAGACACACACACACAGACACACACACAGACACAGATACAGACACACACACAGAGACACACACAGATACAGACACACACACAGACACACACACACACATTCACACATACACTTCCTCTTTGGCGCATTAACCCTTAAAGTTCTCCTCCTTTGTCCTTAATTCTTAAGTTTAGCTTAAAACACTGAGCCCATGAAATATGAATTTCCTTGGGGAGCACTAAGGATCCACACTGTCATTTTTCATTTGCTTTCGCCTGGAATGCATTTCTGATTTTCAGGAAAAAATTCTCCTTCCAGTGCGTATGACCTTACTGTAATATAGGAATTCTAAAAATTACTTTCCTTGAGTCAGATTTAGGGAAAACAGAGGGTCAACAAAATTATTTTCATTAGAGAATTTAATTTATAAACAATCATCTGTTTTATCCTAATGTATTTACTTCATATTCATTTCCTTCTTAGTCACCAAATCATTTTCATGAATGTTCATAACAAGAATAATATGCATTTAAATGGGACAAAACATAAATAGTTTGGCTAGTGAAATTCTAAATAGTTATTCAAATGTATTTGCTGTTCTCCTTAGTTCACTATAAATCTATCAAAGACATTTTATTATGGAACAGAAGACACAAAAGCTAATCAAAAGTATATATGTAGTGGAGCAGGAGACTCAGGAGGATAAGTTCAAGGACAGCCTGAGCTACATAATAAGACTCTGGGTCAAATACAAACAGAAACCAGAGGAGGGGCACAGGAAATGCAGTTTAATGGACTAATGCTTGCTCGTCTTACACAGTGAGTGAGTGAGTGAGTGAGTGAGTGAGTGAGTGAGTGAGTGAGTCTTACACAGCTCTACAATGATAAGAAAGGAAAATATATAACTATATGGGGTGTGTAATACATAAAATTGGACTACAAAGATTTATTCTTTCCCAAAAGAGATGTAAGTAGAATGATAATAAAACATTGAAATGCAGATGATATTTAATTTTGTACATAGCATTTAAGGTGAGAACCACAGCAATTAAAACCTGTGGATGATCTGGGGTTTGACTGAGGAACAAACAGAAACCAAATGTTCATGTAATTATTCTATATTTTCTACCCTATAGAAGTTCTAAGCTACTTTGTCTTAAAGGTGTGTTGTGCAATGCATTATTGGAATGTTTAAAATTTGCTAGACTCATTAAATATACGTTATGTGGGTGTCAGAAACAATAAGAGTATAAAGTGAGAGAGGCTGAGCAGCAGAGTTATTCTCCTTAAAGATTTTATAGTTTCTAAGAATATAAACAGTCAATCAGGATTTAGCATGGGCCAATATAAGAATAGAAGTTAAAAAAAAGAACAGAAGGATCCAGAAAAAGACAAACGGATCAATGGAAAGCAAAACCCAAACCGAGACATGAGGGAACAGCCATTGACTCAGGTCTCACCCTCATAAGTCACCTACATCTCTAGACTTGTGGTGGTATTGCTAAAGTCTGCAAATTGTATATTTTTTATGTTTGCTTTTTATTTATTTGTGTACCAATTAGATATAATTTTCTAACTTTATATACATACACACAGTTTATTTTATATATAAAGTTTTTGTTAAATATATATTTATATGTATACAAAATTAGAAAATACATACATAGGAAGTTTCCAATATGGAAATGCACTCCGCATCTCTGGAGATGGAGAACTGTTAGATTTCAGATCATTTTGACCCTATGCAAATGAAAGAAACAATCCTGAAAGGCTTTATAGTTGGCTCCCAGCGCGCAGCAAGGTCACCGTTCAAACTGAATGATCCCTGCTTGGTTTCTATAACTGTTCGTTTCCCAGCAGCAGGACAGCCACTTGAGCTTCAGTTTCAAAATTAGAACCAAGCTTTCATGGGGTGCTGGAAGCCTGGGTGCAGAGATCAGAAAGAGACAGCATCGGAAAGTCTTAGTGATGTTAGGGAGGGCGAGCAAGTACGAGGACAAAAATGGTTAGATAATTAAACTATAAAAAGAAATAAAATATTTAGTAAAATGGATTGATACTGTAAGGGAGGAACTGAAAGCAAGTAGATTCCTTTTCATAACCCTAGTCCTGGCCAGTTGCAGAGAGAACAGATTTCTTTCAGTTATAGCCTTGATGTCATCTCAATGAGAACACTTAAGATGCTTGCATTTCTGATATATCTTTAAGTTAGTTTGATATAAAAAAATCCCACTTTTATAAGCCTTTATTTTATGGGTCACCTGGTAGCTGTAGTTATTTAAATAAGTGAAGTAGACAGTAGAACACTTCTAAATTTAGCCTTTCTGAGTATGTAGAAAAGAATTAAAAGAGAGAAGAAAGACCTTGCAAATATCTCCCACAGTTGCAAATCCCAGTGTATGCAGTGATGACAGAGATATTCAAGCCGCTAATATTTGGGCACCAGCGGATTAGCCCTCAGTAGACTTACAAGTCTGAAAGATTTGCCCATGCTGGACACATTATTTTCCCATCAGCATATTAACCACTAACACAGCTGAAAAGGCAAACAAACCACAAAGATCTGAGAAGGGGACGGACTGGGAGGCCAACGAAGCACGTTCCACAGTCAGCAGCCGGCACAGTTCGGCTCTCCTTCCTACTGGATTATCTCCAGTCCACCCTCAGCTGCTGGAAAGGCCTGCAGTAGACTTGGTTGATCCAGACGTGAAACACGTCCAGCTGTGTGTGTCTGGAAGTCTGCTATTTCACCTGGTGTTTTTGGAGAGCCGGCCCACTGCCGCACTTCTGGATCAATCACTTGTAAGTTAATCGCTTTCCCAGGTTCCTGGCACAGGCAATAAAGAATAGCATGGTCAGGGGAGTTCACAGAGCACACACGTTCCTGTTCACTCAGGGCTCTTGGGCTCTGAGGCAGTCAAAGTTGGATACTAAGTTGTCTAGATCTCTACTTGGACCTGACTATTTTGCTTAATTTTTTTATTGATAACTTTTGCTGTCCCTGGAAGGAGGAACTACATAATGGTTTGGAATAATTCTCCAGACGCTAAGGTTTCTGTGGCGCAGACTCACATTCGTCTAAACAAAGCTGGAGAATTGTCCCTGAACGCTTAGTGAGTCCTTTACCCTCTGTCTCAGGCCGCCCCTCCATGTCATGCTTATCTAAACCCAGCCGTACTTGCATAGTTTTCATCCATTGGGTGTTCCACTGATCATGGCAGTGAAGTTGTATTAAAATTCGGCAGGACAGTGGTATAAACCTCTTTCCTTTTTGTATTTTAGAAGTTTGTAATCCTTGATAAATGCAACAAGTATTTTAATTACTGTATCATATTGGAGCATATTTCAGATAGACTTTTAAGGAGGCAATGCCTAGAGAGACTAGGAGTTTACTATGGAGGGCTATGATTTTCTATTGCTATGATTAAACACTCTGACCGAAGCAATTTTATTTAGGGCTTTGGAGTCCAGAGAGGTGGGTCTCATGTCAGTGTCAGGAGGGACAAGGATGGCAATAGACAGGCACCACAACTAGAACTGGAAGTTGAGAGCTAAGTACTTATATCTGGAGCTACAAATAGGAAGCAAGGAGAACATATGTCTAGAATCCTCAAACTCTCAAAGTCAGCCCTCAGTGTTGTACATCCTCCAGCAAGGCCATACCCACTGAACCTCCTCAACCAGCACCCCTCATGGAAACCAAGCACGGAAATGCCAGGACTTATGGGAGTCATTCTCAATCAAACAATCACAGGCTAATGAACAGACAAACATGAGAACAACTAAAGTGGGGAGCAAGAGATAAGAGGGGTGTTCTGTGTAAGCAATGCAAAGTTAGAGTTAGCTATGGACAAGGTGAGCCAAGTAAGTAGTCTGCTGCTACGAGGAAATGGGACAAAAGAGTGTGGCAGAGGACTATGATCCAGAACAAAACTATAGTCATTAATGAAGCATAACCACTTTTGATGTGCAAGGCTACATTTCTGGAAGCAAGGATGGAGTTTGTGTCTGATTGATTACAAGTCAGTATAGCTAAACACCTTGCATTGACATGTTACACCCTGTACCCCCTTTCCCTAATCTCCTTTATGCATTCCCCGCACCTCTCCTTGTGAATTGGCTGAATCATTTACTTTTTTTTTTTTTGCCATGGAGGTTTTCCTCTCAGTTTGTTGATGACTGTCTAGAGTTTTGTTTTTTTTTTTTTGTTTTTTTTGTTGTTTTTTTTTTTGTCTCTGCATTTTCTTGTGTGGACTGGAGGTTCCACTTCAGGCAAAACCTCAAAATCTGTCTTCATGTTCTTCTCAGACCCTATGCGAAGAGCTCATCCAAGTTCATACAAAGACTGACTGACTAATGTAATATCTTAAGAAATTGTCTCCACCTATGAACACCTGATTTTTGAAAAAGAGGAAAAAATTGTACAACGGGGGAAAAAAGAAAGCATTTTCAACAAATGGTGCTGGCATAACTGGATGTCGACATGCAGAAGAATGCAAATGAATCCATATTTATCCCCATGCACAAAATTCAAGTCCAAATGGATCAAAGACCTCAACATAAATTCAGTTTCCACTAGACCTGATAGAAGAAAAAGTGGGAAGTAGCCTTGGATTCATGGGCACAGGAGATCACTTCCTAATATAACACCAGTAGCATAGACATTGACAGCAGCAATTAATAAATGTTATCTCCTAAAACTTCTGTAAGGCAAAGTTTTTATAAAGCAAAGGATACTGTTAATAAGACAAAATGGCAGCCTACATAATGGGAAAAGATCTTCACTAACCCCACATCTGACAGAGGGTAGATCTCCAAAATACATAAAGACCCCAAGAAACTAGATATCAAAATACAAAATAATCCAACTTAAAAATGGGGTACAGATCCTAAACAGAAAATTCTCAACAGAAGAATCTCAAATGGCCAAAAGACATTTAAGGAATTGATCAAAGTCCTTAGTCATCAGGAAAATGCAAATCAAAACAAATATGAGGTAGCATCTTACACCTGTCAGAATGGCTAAGATCAAAAACACTGATGACAGCTTATGCTGAAGAAGATGTGGAGTAAGGGGAGCACTTCTCCCCTGCTGGTAGGAATGCAAACTTGTATAGCCATTTTGGAAATCAATATGATGGCTTCTCAGAAAACTGGGAAACGATCTACCTCAAGACCCAACAATACCACTCCTGTACATATACCCAAAGGATGCACAAACATACCACAAATACAGTTGCTCAGTTATGTTCATTGCATCATTATTTGTAATAGTCAAAATCTGGAAGCAATCTAGATTCCCCACAACGAAGAATGGATAAAGAAAATCTCGTACATTTACACAATGGAGCATTACTCAGTGGTTAAAACAATGGCATCTTGAAATCTGCAGGCAAATGAATGGAACTAGAAAAAAGCCACCCTGGGTAAGGTAACCCAGACCCAGAAAGACAAATATGGTATGTACTCATTCATAAGTGGCTGTTAGACATAAAGCAAAGGATAACCAGGCTACAATCCTCAATCCCAGAGAAGCAAGGAGAAAGAAGGACCCTAAAAGGGACACACATGGAGGACCCCAGGAAAGGAAATAGTAAAGATCTCCTGAGTAAACTGGGAAGGGGAGTAGACAGGGTGGGGGGGGATAGGAGGTGGCGACATGAGGGCTCAAGATGGTCCAGTTGGGAGAGGGGCAGAGAGGGAGAGCAATGAAAGATATCTTGAGAGAGGAAGCCATTATGGGGTTAGAGAGAAACCAGGTGCCAGGGAAATTCCCAGGAATCCACAAGGATGACCCCAGCTAAGACTCCTGGCAATAGCGGAGAGGGGGCCTGAACTAACCTTCTCCTATAAGCATTATAGGAGTGGCTATTATTATATTATTATAATATATTATTATATTAGTGGCTACCCTAATTGTTGTCATAGAACCTACATCCAGTAACTGATGGAAGAAGATGCAGTGATCTACAGGCTGAGCTCCTGGAGCATAGTTGAAGAGAAGAAGAAGGGATCATATGAGCCAAAAGGGTCAAGATCATGATTGGGAAAACCACAGAGACAGCTAACCCAAGCTAGTGGGAGTTCACTGACTCTGGACTGACAGCTAGGGATCCTGCATGGGACTGAACTAAGTCCCCTGAATGTGGATGATAGTTATGTGGCTTAATCTGTTGAGCGGAGGGCCCTGGAAGTTGAACCAGGACTTATCCTAAGGGCATGAACGGGCTTTTTGGAGCCCATTACCTGTTATGGGATACCTTGTTCAGCCTTGATACAGTGGGGAGCGTCTTGGTCCTGCTTCAGCTTGGCATGCCAGACTTTGCTGACTCCTCAAGAGAGGTCTTCCTCGTCCAAGTGGATGGGGTTGGGATTGGGGAGGTGAGGGAGTGGGAGAAGGGGAACTGGAACTAATATGTAAAATTAAAAATTTTTTAAATGAAAGAAGAGTGTTTTTAACCTACTAAATTATGATATGATTTATTGGGATATTTATGCATTGTTTTTCTGTGCAGACTTCCAGAAATTAGCATAATATACACACAGTGGAAATATTAAATATTTGCTAGGTGTATAAATAAACAAATGTACAAAAGAACTTTGCAGCTCAGAATCTATATGCTATTTTTGAAAGGTTAACTTCAGAACAATATTCTTTGGCTCCAAGCCTACTTACTATGTGAATTCTTCTTGATTTGTAACTATGATCAAATCAAGCTGATTTAGAATGCTGACAATAGTCTGTAAGGGACAAACACAGATTAATGAATACATTTAATGAAATATATTTCACTACTTCTAACATCTTAACTTTAAACAACAAAGTTTATACTAATAGGTTGTCGACACATTTGGCTTCACAGATACCTGCTATTTAAAATGCTATTTTCTTCTTTGAGACAGGGTCTGATAGTGTATCTTGTCATGGCTTTGAGTTCTCTTTAGATCTGAGACTGGCCTCAAATACCTGATTTTCTTACCTCTATCTCCAAAATACTGATGTTCCAGGAATGGGTTACTGAGCATAGCTCAAAATACAATTTACTTGACACTCCCAAGGCACAGCCAAAATCATGGAAAAACATTCAGGGAATGGTTAAATAAGTGTGTTGACCATGTGACGGCAAATATTGAACTATCTACTCTCTTTACAATTAAATATCAAAAAATGTTTCAAGATTTCATTTACTGAAATAACATATGCTCAATTTAATGTTCAATATTCTGAGCTACTGATGACTTTCCTAATATATAAAAAACTATGACATTGATAATTATATTGAATATGTTTGTCATTAAATGGGATCATGGGTGCTTGGATACAAGTAAAATGAAGTCTACAGAGAGCCTGTAATTCATCTCAAAATACCTTCTTCTACATGTGTTTAGTTTATTTGTAATACTTAAAATAGCTAAATATTAGAGGAGTCAGTCTGAATTACAGATTAAAATATGGAGTACAGGGGAAGACTGGCAGTTAAGAGTGCTTGCTGCTCTTCCAGAGGACGTGGGCTCAGTTTCCAAAACCCACATCAAGTGCTCCCAAACACCTGAAATTCCAATTCTAGAAGTTGTGATGATCTGAGGCTCTCCTCTGGCCTCCTAGGGCATACACACACACACACACACACACACACACACACACACACACACACCCCACATACACACATATACATAAATAAAAATAAATTTCAAAAACCCAGAGGCTATGGATACAAAGCAACCACTGACCCACATTCTCATTGAACTGCCAATGTGTTCATTGAGCAGACTTCAAAGTCGAGCTCACTGTTCTGAAGAGGGAATTGAATAATTAAAAGGTTATCCTAAAGCGCAGTGTTACAGGCGTATTCTCAGCGCTGACGGTCTCTTACTTCCAAACATGGTCTGACAGAGCAGTATGACCCACTCTTCTATCTGGAAATAGTAAGGATTAGAAAGAATACTAAGTTAAATGCAACTGAACATACAGAGTTTTAAAGCTTGGCCCAAGAGAAAGAAGAAGCCAATGACGAGAAAACAAGGATTGGCAGCCCATTCATACTTCCACTGGTTCTAGTGTGAGGCAGTCACAGCTCTCTTAGAGTCTGGCAGGAATATCACATCTTGGCCATTCATATAAGTACTGGTACATAAGTAATTGTTTACATAAGAACAGATGTCACGGTGTATAGATGACGCAGACACTAGTTTGCAAACCATCAGAACCCTGATCTGGAGTTTAAAACCGGTTACAGAAGAGTCTTCTCTCATAAAGATTACTCTTGTACTATGGGAAAGAAATATTAGAATTCCCTTTCACTGTGACTACTTGTTGGGAACTAATCTATCTCTCCAGAGATTTATCATTTTCTATTAACTCAAAGACTGGCTTCGAGAGCAGATCACGGACATGGTGGTGGCTGTGAGAACCGCTTCCCACATTCATTGTCACAAAAGTTGGTTGTGAAGGACTTTGGATGGGATAAATGGTGCAACTTTTAGGATAACCCCAAAGTTTATTCTAAACCACAAGACCCCACAGAAGCAGCTTTATTTATCAGCTTAGCTTCCAAGCCAAGGCAGTAGAAGAGTATGCTTATGGACGAGAAAATCTAAAAGAACACAACTGAGAGAAACGGAAATATTTGCACTTGATGGTGATCGGACTTGACTTTTAAGTAAAGAGGAGAAAAAAATCTTCATGCCTTGCTTTTCTCATGTACTTTGTATCCCATATAATGATGGGGATAAACTTTAGTCACGAAGCTGACCCAGGTACCAGAGGAATGTTTGTAGTGCTACACAGGAAGTGTCATGAGACTCAGGGTTCCATGTGCAACGGTCTATATGAGTGTTTGTTGGAAAGGGGATACGTTTTTGTTTTGTTTTGTTTTTTGACACAAACTATCGGTAACTGCTGCCTCCTTCTGAAAGAATTTTTGATTCATATTGAGGTTGCCTGTTCTCTAGCATTTGGAAAGATATGGGGAAATTTTAAAGAAATAGAAATACAAAGGAAAGATGTAGTGGCATGTCATTTGTATTTTAATAAATAAACTTACCTGGGGATGGGGAAGTAAAACAGCCCCAGCCTTACAGACCAGGCAGCAACGAGATACATCTTTAATCTCAGTAGCCATACTAGTTTGCCATAGAAACCAGGTGGTAGTGGTGCAAGCCCTTTATCCCAGCTCTAGAGGGGATTTTAAAATGGGAGGAGACAGCTCTCAGACACAGTGCCATTCTGAGATTCCTGGAGGCAGGATCACCATTTTCGGACTGAGGTTAAGGTAAGAGCCAGGGGCAGGCTGTATTGCTTTTTTTTGGCCTTTAGCTTGAACCCCAAGTTTCTGAGTTTTTACTAATTGTGCTTCAGAAATATCTCTTGAGTCATTATTAGAAAAATCTGGGTCTTAGCAGTTTTTGACAGCTCACCCTGCTTCTTCAAATTGCTCAGAGTCATCCTTTTCTGTGAGGGGGTGTGTACACCAAGGAAGATTTTGCAAAGTAGCTTTTGTCTGTGAACTTCTACTTGAAACTAGGTATTAATTGTTCTGGGGGAAGTTTAATATGGGCATAGGCCGCTGTTAATACTGATTATCAGCTTGATAGGATCTGGAATCACTTAGTAGGCAAACATTGGGGAATGCCTGGAAGAGAGTGTCTTTGTGAGGAAGCACCATCTTAAAAGTGAGCAGTGCCATTTTCTTTCTCCTGTCAGTGTCTTTTCTTGGGGCATCATTTTTTTTTCGTTTTTTTAAATTAATTAATTTATTTCTTTATAAAAATTTCCACTTCCTCCGCTCCTCCCCATACCCTCCCATTCCCCCCACTCCCTCACCTCCTCCCTCTCCAGTCCTAAGAGCCGTCAGGGTTTCTTGCCTTGTGGGAAGTTCAAGTTCCTCCCCTCTCCCTCCAGGTCTAGGAAGGTGAGCATCCAAACAGACTAGGATCCCAGAAAGCCAGTACATGCAGACAAAACAAGATCCATTGCCATTGTCAATGGCTTCTCAGTCACCCCCATGTCAGTCACATTTAGAGACTCCGGTTTGATCACATGCTCATTCAGTCCCAGTCCAGCTGGCCTTGGAGAACTCTTATTAGATCAGTCCCCTTGTATCAGAGGGTGAACGCCCTCCACATGGTCCTGATTTCCTTTTTCATGTTCTCTCTCCTTCGGATCCTCATTTGAACCTTGGGAGCTCAGTCCAGTGCTCCAATGTGGGTCTCCGTCTCTATCTCCATCTATCGTCAGATGAGGGTTCCCTCTAGTCCTGCCTTTCTTGCTCACGTTCTCCCTCTATCTGCTTCTCATTTGAACCTAGGGAGTTAAGTCCAGTGTTCCAATGTGTGTCTCTGACTCTAACACCATCCATTGCCAGATGAAGGTTCTATGGTGATATATAAAATATTCATCAGTATGGTTATGGGCTAAGGCCAGTTCAGGCACGCTCTTCTCTGCTGCCCAGGGAACAATCTGGGGACCTCTCCATGGGCCTGGGAACCCCTCCAGAATCAAGACTCTTGCAAACCCTAAAATGGCTCCCTTAGTTGAGATATATTCTTCCCTAGTCCCATATCCATCCTCCCTCCCTTCCCATCCCATGCCCCCAAGCCATCCCCAATCCTCCCCATCTCCCTTCTCTCTAACCATCTCCCCTTACTTCCACCCCCACCATCCCACCCCCCATGCACCCAAGTTTGCCTGGCAATCTTGTCTACTTCCAATATCCAAGAGGATAACTATATAATTTTCTTCATGTTCACCTTCTTATTTAGCTTCTCTAGGATCATGAATTATAGGCTCAAAGACCTTTAACTATGGCTAGAATCCACTTATGAGTGAGTACCTACCATATTCCTCTTTTTGGGTCTGTCTTACCTCACTCAGTAAAGCGTTTTCTATTTCCATCCATTTGCATGCAAAATTCAGGATGTCATTGTTTTTTACCGCTGAGTAAAACTCTAATGTATGTATGTTCCACACCTCTTTTAACCATTCTTCTATTGAGGGGCACCTAGGCTGTTTCCAGGTTCTGGCTATTACAAATAGTGCTGCTATGAACATAGTTGAACAAATGCTATTGTAGTATGATAGGGCATCTCTTGGGTATATTCCCAAGAGTGGAATTTCTGGGTCCTGAGGGAGGTTGACTCCCAGTTTCCTGAGAAACCGCCACACTAATTTCCACAATGGCTGCAAAAGTTTGCATTCCCACCAACAATGGATGAGTGTTCCCCTCACTCCACATCCTCTCCAGCATACACTATCATTGGTGTTTTTGAGTTTGACTGTTCTGAAGGGTGTAAGATGGTATCTCAAAGTTGTTTTGATTTGCATTTCCCTGATCGCTAAGGAGGTTGAGCATGACCTTAAGTGCCTTTTGGCCATTCGAAGTTCATCTGTTGTGAATTCTCTGTTCAGTTCAGTACCCCATTTTTTAATTGGGTTAATTAGAGTTTTAGTTTCTAGTTTCTTGAGTTCTTTGTATATTTTGGAGATCAGACCTTTGTCTGATGAGGGGTTGGAGAAGATCTTCTCCCAGTCGGAAGGTATCCTTTTTGTCTTACTGACAGTGTCCTTTGCTTTACAGAGCTTCTCAGTTTCAGTAGGTCCCATTTATTCATTGATTCTCTTAATGTCTGTGCTACTGGGGTTCTGTTTAGGAAGTGGTCTCCTGTGCCTATATCTTATAGACTACTTCCCACTTTCTCTTCTATCAGGTTCAAAGTGGTCGGATTAATGTTGATGTCTTTAATCCATTTGGACCTGAGTTTTGTGCATGGTGATAGATATGGATCTACTTTCATTCTTCTACAGGTTGACATCCAGTTATGCCAGCACCATTTGCTAAAGATGCTTTCCTTCTTCCATTGTATATCTTTAGCTCCCTTGTCTGGTGCAGGAGAATTATCTGTATTCCTTCAATCATATTTTAATAAAACGCTGATTGGCCAGGCAGGCAGTATAGGCAGGAAAGCCAGAAAGGAAGTAGAGGTGGAGAAAAGAGACTGGGAATATTCTAGGAAGCTCCCTCTGCCACTCCTGTGCAGACCACCAAAGAGGCAGCATGTAACTTGCCCAGCTGAGAAAGGTACTGAGCCGTATGGCTAACAAAGATTAGAAAAATGGGTTAAGATAAGTCAGAAGAACTAGTAAGTAGCCTGACCTAATGGGTTAATCAGTTTATAACCTAATGTAGACTCTGTGCTATTTTCTTTGGGAATTGCTGGATGTGGGGTACTGGGCAGGACAGAAATCCCAACAAGCCAGCCCCTCATGTTACATATGGCGCCCAGACATGGATAACTGAATCCATAGAAAGCCTGAGAAAGCTTGGGAAAGAATAGAGTAAAGCATGTTTTGTTGGTAGCAGCAATTTCTCGCATCTGCTCTGCTTGCTAGAGGCAAGCAAATGCTCTCATCTAAGAGAGGCTTCCTGACTCAGCTTTAGCTGCAAATCTTTGTAGCTCATTAAGAGGCCCTGCCACGAAACACTTAAACGGTGTTGATGAAAAGATGAACGCATGCTTTTCGGTTTTCAGTCGTAGCAGGAAAAAAGCTCCGCTGTTTTAAAATGCCGGCTTTCTGGGCTGTCTTGCCAGGGCAATCTCTGACTCTTTCAGGCAGGCAGTCCGACTGAGTGTGGTCTGTGAGCAGAATGCTGCGGCTTGCTTGCTAGCATGGACCTTGAACCGCCATAGCCATGAGCCTGGAAAGCTAAGGAATGGGCTGGATCTAACTGTCAAAGCCATGGTTTTAGACTCATGTGGTCAGAAAAAGAGAGAGAGATACAATAAAGAGAGATTCAAAGACAAAGAAAACCTCTAAATATTTTACAGTGTGTTAAAAATATATGCAGGCTAAAAGTTAGAGAAGTTCTTAAAGTCAAAATAAAAAAAGAAAGAAAGAAAGTAGTTGGGTGTGGTGGTACACACTTTTAATCTGAATGCCTGGGAGGCAGAGGTACATTGACCTCTGTAACATCAAGGGGCAGAGGTATATTGATCTCTGTGAGTTCAAGGTGTGGTAGCACACGCCTTTAATCCCAACACTGGGGAGGCAGAGACAGTGGAACTCTGTGAGTTTAAGGACAGCCTGGTCTACAGAGTTATTCCAGGACAAAGATATACAGAGAACCTGTCTCAAAAAGTAAAGGTAAAAATAAAAGAAATAGAGGTTGAAATAAAGCCACATAAAGATGGAAAATACACAGAGAATCTTGATACTGTATGCTATTATGCTCTCTTTAAATTGTTTGAATGCTGAGGAAGGAACAACAGCTGCTAAAAGACTTTTGTTTATAAATGCTGCTGAACTAACCCAAGATAGGCATTTTGAAAATACTTTGGCTTCAAAACTGAAGTCAAAATGTATGTTACTTTGGAGAAGAGATTTTGCTTTTGTTCCCACAGAAAATGAGAGGCTATGGATTCATTCTGAGTTAAAAAAAATCAGCTTTGATCAAGGGAGACCACATGAGAAATCTCCAACAGGAACAGATGGCCCAGATGTCTGAGTTCTTCAACCAGAACAGGTTCAAGACTGCTGCCTGAAATGATTGAGACTCATAGGATACTCCAGTCAGGACTTGATTATAACTCTAAATTTTCTTTAGGTCTCCATAAGATTATCAGCGTCCCCAACCAGCAGGAAGTAGCCTGAAATACTATGTCCACATTCCCAACAAATGGATTATGGGTATTTTCCTTTGTTGTTTTTTTTTTAAAAAAAGGGAAATGGTGCAGAAGAATTATCTGTATTCTGTCAATAATATTTTAATAAAACGCTGATTGGCCAGGCAGGCAGTATAGGCAGGAAAGCCAGACAGGAAGTAGAGGTGGAGAAAAGAGACTGGGGGTATTCTAGGAAGCTCCCTCTGCCACTCCTGCGCAGACCACCAAAGAGGCAGCATGTAACTTGCCCAGCTGAGAAAGGTACTGAGCTGTATGGCTAACATAGATTAGAAAAATGGGTTAAGATAAATCATAAGAACTAATAAGTAGCCTGACCTAATGGGCCAATCAGTTTATAACCTAATGTAGACTCTGTGCTATTTTCTTTGGGAATTGCTGGCTGTGGGGTACTGGGCAGGACAGAAACCCCAACAAGCCAGTCCCACATGTTACACTTGTCAAAAATCAGGTGTTCATAAGTTTGTGGGTTAATACCTGGGTCTTCTATTGGATTCCGTAGGTCGATTTATCTGTTCTTATGCCAATACCAAGCTGTTTTCAATACTGTCGCTCTGTAATAGAGTTTGAAGTCAGGGATGGTAATACCTCCAGACGTTCCCTTATTGTTTAATATTGTTTTGGCCATCTTGGGTTTTTTGTTTTTTTTCATATAAACTTGATTATTGTTCTCAAAGGTCTGTGAAGAAGATTGATGGGATTTTGATGGGGATTGCATTGAATCTATAGATTGCTTTTGGACCAATTGCCATTTTTACTATGTTGATTCTCCCAATCCAAGAGCAGGGGAGGACTTTCCATTTTCTGGTATCCTCCTCACTTTCTTTCTTCAAGACTTAAAGTTCTTGTCAAATAGGTCTTTCACTTCCTTGGTTAGAGTTACCCCAAGATATTTTATGCTATTTGTGGCTATCATGAAAGGTGATGTTTCTCTGATTTCCCTCTCTGCTTCTTTATCCTTTGTGTATAGGAGGGCAACAGATTTTTTGGAGTTGATCTTGTATCCTGCCACATTACTAAAGGGTTTTATCAACTGTAGGAGTCCTTTGGTAGAGTTTTGGGGTTGCTTATGGACACTATCTTATCGTCTGCAAGTAACGAAAGTTTAACTTCATCCTTTCCAATTTGAATCCCTTTGATCCACTTATGTTGTCTTATTGCTATTGCTACAACTTCAAGCACTATATTGAAGAGACATGGAGAGAGTGGACAGCCTTGTCGTGTTCCTGATTTTAGTGGAATGGCTTTGAGTTTCTCTACATTCAATTTGATGTTAGCTGTGGGCTTGCTGTATATTGCTTTTATTATATTTAGGTATGATCCTTGTATCCCCAGTCTCTCCAACACCTTTATCATAAATGGGTGTTGAATTTTGTCAAATGCTTTTTCAGCATCCAATGAAATGATCATATGGTTTTTTTCTTTCAGTTTATATATATGATGGATTACATTGATAGATTTGCGTATGTTGAACCAGCCCTGCATCTCTGGGATGAAGCCTACTTGATCATAATGGATAATTTTTCTAATGTGTTCTTGGATATGGTTTGCCAGTATTTTATTGAGAATTTTCGCGTCGATGTTCATGAGTAAGATTGGCCTGTAATTCTCTTTCTTGGTTGTGTCTTTGTGTGGTTTTGGTATTAGGGTAACTGTAGCTTCATAAAAGGAGTTTGGCAATGACTCTTCTGTTTCTATATTGTGGAATACATTAAGGAGTGTAGGTATTAGCTCTTCCTGGAAGTTCTGGTAGAATTCTGCATTGAAACCATCTGGTCCTGGGCTTTTTTTGGTAGGGAGATTTTTGATAACAGCTTCTAATTCTTCGTGATTAACAGGTCAATTTAGATTGTTCACCTGTTCTTGGTTCAACTTTGGTATATGGTACTTATCTAAAAAAATGTCCATTTCTTTTACATTTTCCAACTGTGTGGCATATAAACTTTCATAGTAAGATCTAATGATTCTCTGAATTTCCTCTGTGTCTGTGGTTATGTCCCCCTTTTCATTTCTGATCTTATTAATTTGCATGTTCTCTCTCTGCCATTTGATTAATTTGGATAGGGGTTTGTCAATCTTGTTGATTTTCTCCAAGAACCAGCTTTTGGTTTCATTGATTCTTTGGATTGTTTTCTGTGTTTCTATTTTGTTGATTTCAGCCCTCAGTTTGATTATTTCCAATCTTCTAAACCTCCTGGGCGAATCAGCTTCTTTTTTCCCAAGAGCTTTCAAGTGTTCTGTTAAGTGTCCAATGTGTGCTTCCTCCGTTTTCTTTAATTGGGCACTTAGTTCTATGAACTTTCCTCTTAGCACTGCTTTCATAGTGTCCCATAGGTTTGAGTATGTTGTGTCTTTATTTTCATTAAATTCAAGGAAGACTTTAATTTCTTTCTTTATTGCTTCCTTGACCCAGGGGTGATTTCCTAGTTGACTGTTCTACTTCCATGAGGTTTTTGGCTTCCTGGGGGAAGCATTGTTGTTGAATTCTAACTTTAATCCACGGTGGTCTGACAAGACACATGTGGTTACTAATATTTTTTTGTATCTGTGGAAGTTTGCTTTGTTACCGAGTATATGGTCAATTTTCCAGAAGGTTCCATGAGCTGCAGAAAAGAAGGTATATTCTTTCCTATTTGGGTGGAGTGTTCTATAGATGTCTGTTAAGTCCATTTGATTCATTACCTCCAATAAATTTCTCATTTCTCTGTTGGGTTTCTGTCTGATTGACCTGTCCATTGGTGAGAGAGGAGTGTTGAAGTCTCATACTATTAGTGTGTGTGGTTTGATGACTGCCTTGAGTTCTAGAAGAGTTTCTTTTACATATGTGGCTGCCTTTATATTAGGGGCATAGATATTCAGGATTGAGACTTCTTCCTGATGAATTGTTCTAGTTATGAATATGAAATGTCCATCTCCATCTCTTCAGATTGATTTTAGTTTGAAGTCAATTTTGTTAGATATTAGAATGGCCACACCGCTTGTTTCTTAGGTCCATTTGTTTGGAAAACCTTTTCCCAACCCTTTACTCTGAGTAGGTGTCTGTCTTTGTGGATGAGGTGTGTTTCTTGTGAACAGCAGAATGTTGGATCCTGTTTTCGTATCCAATCTCTAAGTCTGTGCCTCTTTATAGGTGAATTGAGTCCATTGATATTAAGTGATATTAATGAGCAGTGGTTGTTGACTCCGGTCATTTTTTTTGGATAGTAGAGTGTATGTGTTTTCCTTCTTTGAGCTGTGGTTGTGAAGGGTCGGTAGATGTTTGAGTTATTGTAGGCAGTGTTGGGAATGTTGGATTTCTTGGGTTGTGATTTTCCTTCTAATATTCTCTGTAAGGCTGGATTAGTAGCTATGTATTTTTTAAATTTGTTTTTATCCTGGAATATTTTGTTTTCTCCGTTGATAGTGAACAATAGCTTGGCTGGATATAGTAGTCTGGCCTTGCATCCATGGTCTCTTAGTTTCTGCAGTACCTCTATCCAGGACCTTCTGGCTTTCATGGTTTCCATAGAGAAGCCTGGTGTAAGTCTGATACGTTTACCTTTATAAGTTACTTGACCTTTTTCCTTTGCAGCTCTTAATATCCTTTCTTTAATCTGGATGCTTTGTGTTTTGATTATTATATGGCAAGGGGATGTTTTTTTCTGATCCGGTCTGTTTGGTGTTCTGTATGCTTCTTGAACCTTCAAAGGAATATCGTTTTTTAGGATGGGAAAGTTTTCTTCTATAATTTTGTTGACTATATTTTCTGGACCTTTGATCTGCAATTCTTCTCCTTCTTCTACTCCTATTATTCTTAGATTTGGTTTTTTTTTTATTATGTCCCATATTTCCTGAATGTTTTGTGATGAGAATTTGTTGGATTTGCTGTTTCCTTTGGTCAGAGCGTTTATTGTCTCTATGGTGTCTTCATAATCTAAGATTCATTCTTCTATCTCTTGTATTCTATTGGTTATGCTTGTTCCTGAAGTCTCTGTTTGTTTACCTAGATTTTCCATATCCAGCCGGCCCTCGGTTTGTGTTTTCTTCACTGCCTCCATTTCAGTTTTCAATTCTTGAACTGATTCCATTACCTGTTTGATTATTTTTTCTTGGTTTCCCAGGGTATCATTTATGAATTTACTCATTTCTTCAAACTTTTTGTTAAATTTCTCTTCCATTTCTTTACTCATTTCTTCCATTTTTTTTGTTATATTTCTCGTCTATTTCTTTAAGTGAGTTATTCATACCCTGTTTAAGAGACTCTATTGCTTTCATAATGACACTGTTTTCCACTTCTTCCGGAATAGGGTGTTCAAGTCCTTCTGTCATAAGATTGCTGGGATCTGGTGTTTTTATGTTGTTTTTCAGATTGTTGGAGGAATTCTTGCCTTGGTGCCTGCCCATCTCTTCCTTCAGATGCTCTCCAATGGCTCTTCCCTCCGCTGGGTCTTCTGATACCAGATTAGTGCCCCTTGCTATCCAGGTATCACTTTGTCTGCAGTTCTACCTTGCTGCAGGCAGGCTATTAAAACAAAGGAACTCCCTCCCGTTTGCACTCACTGCCCGTTTGGGCCGCGGTGCCCACCCAGGCTGAGTTGGAGGAATTTAAGCCCCGAAAATGGGAGAGAGGAAGGTTAGGGGTTCCACGCAGAAAGCCGGGATGGCATATGAGGAGAGAGGGTTTAGCTGGGGGAAGCTGCCCCTTTGGAGTATCCAGGGAGATGAGGATGGCAGGAAGATTGTGTGTTCCCTTTCCAGACTTGTGTGATGGTCAGGAACACACTTACCCCTCCATTGTATCTTCTGCTACAGGATCATAGCCACTCGCTGGTCAGAAGTCTCCCTGCCTGCAGTCTTACCTTGCTGCAGGCAGGCTTTTAGAACAAAGGGACTCAAGTGGGTGGCTTTATATTAGGGCCATAGATATTCAGATTTGAGACTTCCTCCTGATGAATTGTTCCTGTTATGAGTATAAAATGTCTGTCTCCATCTCTTCTGATTGATTTTAGTTTGAAGTCAGTTGTGTCGGAAACTAGAATGGCCACACCCGCTTGGTTCTTAGGTCTGTTTGCTTGAAAAACCGTTTCCCAACTCTTTACTCTGAGTAGATGTCTGTCTTTGTGGTTGAGGTGAGTTTCTTGTAAACAGCAGAATGTTGGATCCTGTTTTCGTATCCAATCTCTTAGTCTGTGCCTTTTTATAGGTGAATTGAGTCCATTAATATTAAGTGATATTAATGACCAGTGGTTGTTGACTCCGGTTATTTTGTTTGTTTGTTTGTTTAATAGAGTTTGTATGTGTCCCTTATTTGAGTTGAGCTTGTGAAGGGTCATTAGATGTCTGAGTTATTGTAGGCAGTGTTGGCAATGTTTTATTCCTTGAGTTGCGATTTTTCTTCTATTACTTTCTGTAAGGCTGGGTTTATGGCTACAAATTGTTTAAATTTGTTTTTAATCCTTGAATATTTTGTTTTCTCCATTGATAGTGAATGATAGCTTGGTTGGGTATAGTAGTCTGGATTTGCAACCATGGTCTCTTAGTTTCTGCAGTACCTCTATCCAGGACCTTCTGCCTTTCATGGTTTCCATAGAGAAGTCCGGTGTAAGTCTGATAGGTTTACCTTTATAAGTTACTTGACTTTTTTCCTTTGCAGCTCTTAATATTCTTTCTTTAATCTGTATGTTTTGTGTTTTGATTATTATATGGCGAGGAGGATGTTTTTTTTTGATCAAGTCTATTTGGTATTCTGTATGCTTTTTGAACCTTCATAGGAATATCATTCTTTAGGTTGGGAAAGTTTTCTTCTATAATTTTGTTGAATATATTTTCTGGGCCTTTGATCTGCAGTTCTCCTTCTTCAATCCCTACTATTCTTAGATTTGGTTTTTTTTATTGTGTCCCAGATTTCTTGAATGTTTTGTGATGAGAATTTGTTGGATTTGCTGTTTTCTTTGATCAGAGCATTTATTTTCTCTATGGTACCTTCAGAATCTGAGATTTGTTCTTCCATCTCTTGTATCCTATTGGTTATGCTTGATTCTGTAGTCTCTGTTCGTTTATCTAGATTTTCCATATCCAGTCGGCCCTCGTTTTGTGTTTTCTTCATTGCCTCCATTTCAGTTTTCAATTCTTGAACTGTTTCCATTACCTATTTGATTGTTTTTTCTTGGTTTCCCAGTGTATCATTCACGGATTTACTCATTTCTTCAAACTTTTTGTTATACTTCTCATCCATTTCTTTACTCATTTCTTCAATCTTTTTGTTGTACTTCTCATTCAATTCTTTAAGGGAGTTATTCATATCCTGTTTAAGGGACTCTATTGCTTTCATAATGGCACTTTTTCCACTTCTTCTGGATTAAGAGGTTCAAGTCCTTCTATTGTAGGGTCGTTGGGATCTGGTGTTTTCATGTTGTTTTTCAGATTGTTGGAGGAGTTCTTGCCTTGGCGTCTGCCCATCTCTTCCTTCAAATGCTCTCTATTGGATCTTCTGATACCAGGTCAGGTTCCCTTGTTGGGCAGGGACTTCACTGACAGAAGGCCTACCTTTCCTCAGGCAGGCTATTGAAACACAGGCACTCCCTCTTGCCGGGTTGCACTCACAGCGCAGGTCCAGTGCTCAAGGCAACTGAGCTGGGGAAATCCCCTCTTCTGATGGATGTCTGCTAGAAGATTACTGCTCCTTGCTGGCCAGGAATGTGGCTGAGCTGACACAAGGCCTGGCTGTCCTCAGGCAGGCTATCAAAACACAGGAACTGCCTCTGCCAGGTTGCGCCCACAGCCCAGGCCCAGCGCACAAGGCAGCTGCGCTGGGGAGATCTTATGACCCCTGGGGGAAGGGGGGAAGAGAGGAAGGTGTACCTGGATGAAAGCTTGAATGGGAGTCGGGAGAGCTCAGCAGGGTGTAGCTACCACTGCAGGGTGATCAGGAAGTCAAGGGGGTCGGGGAAAGTCTGAATTCCTCCTTGCCCGGCCTGTGCCTCAGGCCAGGAACACTCACCCCTCCTCCAATGGATGTCTGCTAGAAGATCACTGCCCCTTGCTGGCCAGGAATGTCTTCTTGGGGCATCTTATCATGACCACAGGGCAAGCAACTGAGGACCGCTAGTGGTCATGAGGAGTGTAACATTTCTGTGGTAGACCTGACTGGACTATGTTAGTGTAGACCTTTCAAACCGGTTTATGGGAACAACATGAAAGTTTGGCACTCTGGGCTTGAAAATCTCTTGAATGTCAAAAGCAGATCTCAGCGACCATTCTGCTGGAGGTTTGGAAGATAAGAATGCCAAAAAAAATGTGGACAGTGAAGGCTCAGCTTACAAGAGTTTACAAGGCAATAAGGACTCTATCAGGAACTGGACTGGGGCCATTTGCCGATGTCTTGGCAAAGATTGGGACATACTCTGCTCTTGTCCTCAGAATTTGAGTGACGGTCCAATTTCTTTGGCAGAGGGAATTTCAAGGCAAGGGAGCATCCAGGCTGTGGCCCGACTTCTGTTTGTTCCCTTCCAGGTGAGAAACCGCACAACGTGAAGACAACAATATTAAAATGAGAGTTTGGCCAAGGAAAAGAGCACAAGCAGGCTAAATAAAATTTGCAACTGAGATGTGAAGTGTAAAGGCTAAACAGAAAAATCCTAATCTGTGCTGGGACACGGCAAATGTGCTCTGAGTGAGAGACCCTCCCCATCGCAGCCCTCACCTTGTGAGAACACAGACTTATTTGAAATGAAAGAGCCTGAATGGAGGATGGTTAAAAGATTCCCTGCTATCAGACGGCACCTGTCCTGGGACCATGCATAGAGGCTGGAAGACAACATGCAGGAGCCAGCTCCCTCCTTCCACTGTGTGGGTCACAGGGATAGAAACCAGGCTCTATGGAAAGAATCTTTACTTGTTGACACATCTCTTTGATCTAATTTATTTTTTTATTTTGATAAGAAGATCAACCAGTTCTTAAGTGTGGGCTTTTATAGTTGAGAAACTTGTATTGCGATGCCAAAGTCAGTTGCCCAAAAGTCATTTTAATTTTCCTCCCCATTGCATCTTCTCCACAGCCCACTGTTCCCACCACCCATAGGTACTGTCCTGTTCATTCGTCCATCTTCTCCACAGAGCTAATCCACCCCTATCTCCCTGCTCTCTCCCTACAATCATCAGAGCTCATCCCCACAACTTATTCCATGAGAGCCACTTGGTAAATGCATTAAAAACAGTTAACAGTTACAAAACCCACACGTCAACTTACTGGCTCAGAAGATTCAAAAATGCATCAGCAACCTTATTTAATTTTTTTTCACAGCCTAAGACTTCAGAGAGATTACTGGGTTGGGGGGAACTGACTCTCAGAACACACAAAACCTTAACACATATTCACAAACATACAGCTTTCTGTTTAGTTTGCCTTATCTATTTTATATTTTGACTGTAAAAAGCACACCCAAGAGAGTCACGTATAGATTCATCTTGAATTAATCATGAGAATAAGAACTTTTATAAAATCCAGCATCCATTCGTTTACTCATACAAAACATCGCTTAACAGACCTAAAATTAAGTGATAAGCAGGTATAAGACTCAAGTAGGCAAGGCAGCTTTAAACTAGGATGTCCTACATTCACATAGTCTGCATTGCCTGCCTCAAAGCAGATGATGGACAGATATCCTCTGACAAGGGAACTGGAGCAGATGGTTGGCAAGTAGAATCGTAGGATTTGGCTACAGTTTTAAGGATTCTTAGTTCAATGGTTTTAAAAAATCATCTCTAGCAACTGAAGTTACCTTTTTCAAGTGGAATCTTAATGTAAAAATGTCACATAAAATATTAACAGAAATGAAGTTGTTTTGGTTTAAGCAACTCAGAGACCAAACCTCATCAAATTTTACAGAAGAGATCATTTAGACCAAGAGAGAGAAAAAAAATCATTTAACTAAATCATTAAGGCAACCGAGCCAAAGTACACAAAGGCCTAATTTGTCATTTGGATCCAATGGTTATGTCCGTTTTCAGGACAGCTGTGACTAGGATGGTCCCCTGGTCTGGGAGCACAGTAGGCATCTATTTCCTTGCAGCTCTGATTGAGATCAAGGTATTGGCATTGCTGGTTTCTGGACTTGAACTTAGCTTCTCCCTGCCGTATCCATGTGTCCATGTGCTCTTTCCTTGGCACATGCTAAGTCTCCCCCTCTCTCTTTCTGTCTCTCTTTTAAGAAAAAGAAGGATTGGAGTCTACCCATATGACCTCATATCACCTTAGCGAACACTTTCTAGGCCTTGTTTCCAAATACAGTTATGTTTTGATGTACTAGACAATAGATTTTTATATATAACTGGAGGATGGAACCCATAGCAAAAGTTGATTTATTTCTTCTGTTTCTCTGTCTCTCTCTGTGTCTGTCTTTCTCTCTGTGTGTCTTCCTTCTCTTTTGTTCTTTTCCATTAGACAAATCCTTCTTGAGATATCATTAACATATAAACTAGCAAAGTTTTGAAATATGTACATATTGTGAAATAATCACTTAATATTAATTCTTGATTAATTTTTTTCAGTACAGAAGTAATCCACAACAGATTTGATGACAATTTTTCTAATTGATAGTACAGTGATTTCAAAGGGTGAGAAATAGAATAGTAATAATAGCTACTTTAGAAATAACCATGGATATAAAAAACTGCAAAGGTATAGTGGACTTGGAGTTCATTCCATAAGTTACTCATGTGCATCAATTTTTTTCCTAAAATAAAAGAATGATGTTGCAATAGGGTTTCCAGGGAGCTGCCTGTAGCCAGAGCCTTTCTGTTCAACTAGAGCAGAATGTACTGTCAGCATATGAACACCCATGCCAACAACATGCTCCCTTGCTTTGTTTGTTGTTTCTTTTTCAAAATGAGTTAAAGCATATTTGTTTATTTTAGTATGTGCGTGTATGTGTGTTCGTGTGTGTGTACCACACATGTGCAGTAGCCCATGGAGGAGGAGGAGTTAGTTCTGTAGAACTAGAGTTACAGAGAGTTGTAGATTGCCATGTGCATGTTAGGAGCCAAGCTTGAGCCCTCTGCAAGTATAGCAAGTTAGCTTAACTACTGACCCAGCTCTTTAGCCTCAGGTTGATTTGTTTGATTTTTGGACAGTTTCTCACTCTGCAGCTTTGGCTTGTCTGGAACTCACTATGCCGACCAAGCTGCCCCTGAATTCACAGAGACCTGCCTGTCTCTACCTCCTGCTGCCGGAATTAGAGGCTTGTACCACCAGATCAAGCTGGTTTGTTTATTTTTAAAATCATCTTTCTTTCAATATCATTTACATATAAAATTACAATCAACATCTAATGCATATATACACTGTGAAATAATCACTAAATTTGAGGTAACTGATATATCCAATATTTCCACAGTCACTCTGTGTGTGTAAACACTGATTTATAGTCTGTCTTCAGGAAATCCCAAGGACACACTGTACTACTTACAATGAAGCATCCTTGTTGTGCATTAGGTATGCAGAGTTGGTTTATCTTCAATGAACTCATTGAGAAAAATCATCCCATGCTCCTTCACCAGTACCTGCCAGTGATCACTCTATTCTGCTTCTTTAAGTTTGACTATTTTTAGATACCACACTTAAATTAGAACACAGAGTATTTCTAGGTCCTGTTTACCTAGTTTAGGATAATATTCTCTCTCTTTATCCACATTCTTCCCAATGACAGAATTTTCTTCTTTGTGAATATAGAATTCTTTATGAACACACACATATGCACATATATATATATGTGCATATATATAATACAATATAACATATCTTCCTTTATTCAACACTTGAACATATAGGCATTTCAGTATCTTAGCTAATTCTGAAGTAATTCTGGAAAAGCAGGTATTTCATAAGCATCTAGAAGTAAGACTGTGTGATTTTATACTACGATATATGTATATACACCACACGCACACACATACACACACACACACACACACACACACACACACACACACTGATCAATCCATTCCCAATAGTGTTGTAGAAGGGTTCAAGATCCTGTCCTTACCAACACTGATTATTATTTTATTGAGCTTTCTTTCATACCAAGCTAACTGTACAGTCCTGAACTGATTCAGTTTATAGGAGGCTGCTAGCATGGAGCATGACCTTTTGAGCTATGCGTGCAGTAAATCTGGGCCATGTTTGTTATCTTGAGACCTCGCCACTGTAGGTCATCAAGGAAGAAGTAGAAAAGAAGTGGGAGGCTGCAAGTGGAGACTGGGAGGATGATATCAGATTTGCACATGCAATTATCATTGTTTCAGATTATCACTGCCACCGACACTAAACACTGGGAGCCAGTGGTAGGCTGGCAAGGTCTGTTGACATTTGACCTAGCCTCGCTGGAGCTCAGCCAAAGCCTAGAACCATGTTCCTTCCAGGACCCTCCACAGTTGCTGCCCTTTGACACCAAGGGTTCTCAGCTCAGTGTTTTCAAGGTCCAGAGTGCTTGGCATCACCTAAGGGGAAGATGCGGCTGTTTCTCAGTGCTGTACTGTGTTATATATCTTCATCAAGCTTTCTTTACTTTGTTACAAATCATCCTGGTCTTCTTACAGGTTTGGAGCAGTCTACGGCTGTGGCACTGGATACTGTTTTTAAACTTATGGGATGTAACATGATGGGCTGGCTTGTTGGGGTTTCTCTCCCTCCCAGTACCCCATAGACAGCAAGTCCCAAAGAAAATCACACATAAGACTCCATAAGATTATAAACTGATTGGCCCATTAGGTCAGGCTTCTTGTTAACTCTTGTAGCTTATATTAATCCATTATCATTATCTATGTTAGCCACACGGCTCAGTACCTTTCTCAGCTTGGCAGCTCACATGTTGCTTCTTCGGTGATCTGGGCAGGAATGGCAGAGGAAGCTTCCTACTTCCCAGAATACTTCCATTCTCTTTGCTCCACCTCTACTTCCTGTCTGCTTTTCCCACCTATACTTCCTGCCTCGCCAATCAGCGTTTTATTAAAATACATGATTGACAGAATACAGATAGTTCTCCTGCACCAATGGGACACAAAATCTGACACACATACATTTGGAACCCTCAGTTTGGTGATGCATTTAATTGTAAAGAAAACCAGTCTCTTGACATTAATGTCTGATACACTTAGTCACTATGGTTCTAATGGATCATGGAGACTAGTACATCACTGTTACATAGCAAACTATATATTAGCACATTGACTATTAGGTATCATCCCTCAGTTTTGCTTCTGTGTGTTTAGGGATGGGAAGGGAGAGGGAGAAAGAGAGAGAGAGAGAGAGAGAGAGAGAGAGAGAGAGAGAGAGAGAGAGTAGGTGTGGTACTGTGCACACATACAGAGGACAGAAGGCAACACTGGACGTTATTCTTCAGGCAGTGTCTACTTTGAAAAGGGCCTCTCACTGGCCTGGAATTCACCAGCCACACTGGCTGCCCAGAGAGCCTGCAGGAACTGACTTGTCTCTGCTTCCCTAGTGCTGGGATTGCAAGCGCACATCACCATGCCTGGTCTTCTTGTACAGCTCATGGAGATCAAACACGGATCTTTGAATTTGCAAAGCAAGTGCTTTACCGGCCAAGCCATCTTCCAACCAGTTAATTTTGCTCTTGTTTATTGTGCTTGTGGTATTGTGTTCAGAGTGTACACCAGAAACCCACAGTGGAGAGCAACACCAGGGAGGGGTTCCTTTATATTTTTTCTAATTGTTTTACTATTTTAGTTTCATGGGCTAAATCTTTGATCTATTTAGAGTTGATTTTGCCAGGTGTGAGATAGGTGTCCAATTTTATTTCTATCTGTATCTATTCACTCTTCCAACAGTACTTTCTTCTTTCCACTAAGGATTCTGGTAACCTTGTTAAATTATCCACTGAGAATTATAATACGGGTTCATTCTGGGTCCTTCATTCTGTTCCTTCAATCCACTTGCCTGGCTTTGTACCAGTGACATGCTGTCTTCATTTTCATAGTCCTTTAATCTGGTCTCTACAAACACAGTCTTCAGCTTTCTTTGGGTTCACACTGCCTTGCTGATTCAGGAGTCACTGTGGCTTCATGAAAGTTTTAGTATTATTGTTTGTAATAATTTGTACTTCAGTGTGACTGACTAATGAGGGGCCACCTTGACTCTCTTTCATTTCAATAATGGAGATTTGTTAGCTTGAGGAAATTGGTAGTTAGATATTTTTTTAGACAGTAAGAGAGCATGGAAAACAAAACTTCCTTGCTCTTTTGTCACGTCTCACTTCTCCTTATTCATATTCTAAAAATTTAAGTCTTAGTATTAACACTATTATTGTAATGGAAAAAGCAAATTTCAGAGTTTTAATGGACCTTGGGTACAGGCTCAACCGTAAATTGCTTTATGAATTATGAAAGTGTTTTCTGTCACATGTTGGCTATTGTGTTAGTCCATTCTGTGTTACTGTTAAAGGCTGGCTAAGTTAAAAAGGGGAAAACTAGACTTGATTCACATTTCTGGAGGGTTTGCAGCAATGGTTTAAGTGATTTCGTTTTCGTTTGCTGTTGTTGAATCTGTAATGTAACAATTCAGCCATTAGCATCCTGTTCTTAGAGATGCGATGCATGACTTAAACCCAAGCTCTGTTACCTTTGGCTATGGACTCGAGGAAAATTACTTTCCCTTATCTCTGCCCCAGTTTCTTCCTATGTAATCAAAGTACCTACCCAGCAAATCTCCTACTTGGATTAAATAAATTAGTACATGAAAAGTGCTTCTCATAGAACTCAACACTGCACAAATGCTCCTTAAGCAAAGCTATTATCGTTACATCTGTTGCCATTTGTATTCCTTTTATACCTTGTGCATGCTCCCCAAACAGGCTATATTCAATATACAGCACTCTAAATATTAAATATAGATGTATATATGCATACACATAGGCACCATATAATAAAAGAGCAATCTTTGACACGTAATCACTATAGTAATATAATGGCTTAAGTGTCATAATACGCCTACAGGTACTTTCAACTCAATAGCACCTAAACATTTCTAGATTTTCCACCCTTGTTCCTATACTAACAGTTTATAAATAAATACACAGTAACCTCAGAGGGAGGCCTGGCATGTCCGGTTTATGCAGTCGCCAGCTGGGTTGAGGGCTGCTGGCTTTGCGTCAAGAGCTAGCTCTCCTCTGTCCATCATTAGTTGGTAGGAAATGCCTTCCTTATTAGTCATCACAGCCTGGGGATTTTCGAGTGATGGTGTTAGCACTCTGTGAGAAGCAGGTCTGGATTAGGAGCTTCTTCATGCTTCTTTGGCCCACGTTGGAATCTATCAGTGAAGTGACAACTTTGTTCATGGACAGGATACGTCACCAATTTTAAAGGCTCTCCAATGTCAGTATGGATATAATTATATAATTAAAAGCAGCAGCCTGTAAATGAGGCTGGTAGGCAGAACTAAAATATTAGAGGAGTAACTGGATGGAGGAATGTATCTACAGAAGGCTTCCTATGTCCCTAACATTGTAGGAATGTGGTACAGTGACATCTCCTGCAATCCCTGACATTAACGACAGTGTTGAAGAGACAGAGGTTTAAAGTATAAAACAGTTGAGGAAATAACACTGTTCATGTCCCAATGCTGCATTGACATAAACAGTGCTAGTGAAAAAAAAATACTTGGCAATCACAGTCATGCGAACTTGGGTCAGATATTCGAATATGGTAAAGCAATTAGCGATGATGCTTGAGAGCTCAGAACCCGACTTCCAGAGGCTCCACTTGAGAGCTTGGGTCACAGCCTTTTCTTTGTAGCCAAATCTGAAAAAATAAAATGCCAAGGAAAGCCTGCTGCTGATATTAAACTTTTCTTTAAGAAAACTTGGAACAGTCAAAAAATGAGCCTGTGCAGGCATGCCCAGAGGAGCGGTCAAGAGCACAGACCGTAGAACTCTGTTTCAAAACATTTTATTAGGTGTCATTAGGAATGAAAAGGGCCCCAGTGAAAGTTAGGTGAATGAAGGGAGGTAGAAGGGGGTGCACAGGGTGGGGTGATTCCCCAAACAAGGATTGGACACCGGAGTCTGCCTTTTACCAAGTTTCTGTCTGAATGATAGCCAGTAGCCTCTGCAGAGAGGCAGCCTGTCCTGCAAGACTCCTTGCAAGCTCTCATTTTGTCCTCAAGACACCACATCTCTGTCAGGGACTGATCTCAGGCTTTCCCAACAAGAGTTGCAGCATTGGCCTGCCTTCCCTGATGCCACTGATGACGGGCACACTGAAATTTTATATCCCGAGTTTTAATGACTATTTTATTTCATGTTTTAGAATGATAATTCAACCCTAACTACACTTGATTTTTCTATATCCTGAATTGTCCTTCCTTCCTTCCTTTCCTCCTTCCTTCCCTCCCTCCCTCCCTCCCTCCTTCCTTCCTTCCTTCCTTCCTTCCTTCCTTCCTTCCTTCCTTCATATCTGTTTTTGTTCAGATCATTTTTTAGTGGTGAATATTGAAAACTGAAAATCTTAACCTGGGCATGATGCTATATATTTGAAATGCTATCACTCTGGAAGCTGAGGTGGGAGAATTGCAATCTCAAAGCCAGAGTGACAGTCATAGTGGGTGGATGGCTGAGTTTGTGCTGTGGAAAGCCCTGATTACAGAGCAAGCTGCTATCCAAAACAGAGGAAAGGGAAGAGAGGCAGGAAAGAGAAAAAAAGAAAAGAAAGGAAACAAAAAAAATACAGAACTGAAAATACTAGCCATTAAAGGTTTCTTTTATACAAGATTTCTTCAGTGTTCTACAAACAACCCAAAGGGAGACACACAGATATACCCACGGAGAGAGCTTTAGTAAACTTCTTAAAATGGGTTGTATTTGACTTGGTTGCCAGTGACAAAGGGTACAGGGGCTGCATAGAATCTGGACTGGAGAAAAATTCCGATTTCAACTCTTTTTCTAGAGATCTAGAGAGAAAAGTGGAACATTGCTTTCCTTTTGGTCTATGCGGCCAAGTACTCATTTCTTACGGAAATAACCCATTACTTGTGGTGCCAGATGAAGAGTTGTGTGACACCCAGATCCTAGACTGTTCCCCTTTCTCATCCGAGTCTCTCCCATTAGTGTGAAGAGCCTATGACTTGTTACTTGCCCCAGCACCAAAAATGGGAAAAGGGAGTTCTTTTCATTACAGAAGAAAAAGCCAAGTGAACAGCAATGCTTGTGTTCCACAAGCACATCTAATAGATGCCATGTAACATAAAGGGGGGCCTGCTTGTCTGCCCTGTCTGGTTCCCATGGCTGTTTAGCCCCAAAGAAAATCATAGAGATCTCTATAGTTATAAAGCTTATTGGCCCATTAGCTCATGCTACTTATTTGCTCTTGTAGCTTATGTTAACCCATTGTTCTTATCTATGCTAACCACATGTTTCAGTACCTTTCTCATCAGGGCAGCTCACATCTTGATTCTTTGGAGTCTGGGCAGGAGTGGGAGGAATCAGCTTCCTCCTTCCCAAAATACTCCTGTTCTCATTGCATCACCTCTACTTCCTGTCTTGTTTTCCCACCTATACTTCCTGCCTGGCCAATCAGCATTTATTTAAAACATGATTGACAGAGTACAGACAATTCTCCTGCACAATTCCCCCCCCTTTTTTTTAAAGACAAAGGAAAATATCCATAGTCCATTTTTTGGGGAATGTGGGCGTAGTATTCCAGACTACTTCCAGCTGGTTGGGGGCACTGACAATCTTATGTGGACCTAAAGAAAATTATCATCAATTCCTGACTGGATTATCCTGTGATTCTTGATCATCTCAGGCAGCAGTCTTGAATCTGTTCTGGATGAAGGACTCAGACATCTGGGCCACCTGTTCCTACCATAGATTTCTCAGGTGGTCTTCCTTGATCAAAGCTGATTTTTCTTAACTCTGAATAAATCCACAGCCTTCTTTTTCTGTGGAAACAAATTCAAAATCTCTTATCCAAAGTAACATACCTTTTGACTTCAATTTTGAAGCCAAGGTATTTTCAAAATACCTATCTTGGATTAATTCTGCAGCATTTATAAGCAAATATTTTTTAGCAACGGTTGCTCCTTCCTCAGCATTCAGACAATTCAAAGAGAGCATAATAACATACAGTATCAAGATTCTCTGTTTATTTTCCATCTTTACGTGGCTTTATTGTAACATCTATTTCTTTTAGTTTTACTTTTATTTTTTGAGACAGGTTCTCTGTATATCTTTGTCCTGGAATTCCCTCTGTAAGCCAGGCTATCCTTGAACTCACAGAGATCCATCTGTTTCTGCTTCCCCAGTGCTGGGATTAAAGGTGTCTGCCACTATATCTTGAATTTACAGAGATCTGCCTGCCTCTGCCTCCTAAGCTTTGGGATAATATTCCTGTTCTCATTGCATCACCTCTACTTTCTGTCTGGTTTTCCCACCTATACTTCCTGCCTGGCCAATCAATGTTTATTTAAAACATGATTGACAGAATACAGACAATTCTCCCGCACCAGTGCTACACACGTCCTGCATCTCACTTCACAAGTAACAGCATGTTTTAGAGGTACTTTCTTTTCCCAGTTTCAAACAATCACATAGTACAATAGGTTGTACTCTTTCACCTCTTCAAGTCAGTGAATACCTGCCATTCTGGACTCCCAACCAATAAGAGTGCTTAAATTTTTTTCCCAAGTGTTGAGTGTGATTAGAAACTTCATAGACTAAGGAGATTCCGTAAAATGGGAGAGTTTTCAGAATGCCCAATAACCAAAAGTTACTCCAAAATCTAACTCATAATGAACCCCAAGTATTTCTGGCCGTGACCGTGCATATTGTCTCAGCGAACGTCACTGAACTTGATTCTGGACACACAACATGTTCACCTTGCCATGTGGTAGTGTTGCATCACTCAGTACTAATGGATCCTGCCCCAAACACCCCAATTCAGAGTAAGTTTTACCCACAAACAATGCCTTATACTCTTATAGAAACATTGGTTCAAATTATGACAAGCAAAGGTTGTGTATGTTTTCCTATTCTCACTTTCCAGTGTGTAAGTACTAGATTACTTTATCTTTGAATTGTGTTGGAATGTTTGATTTCTTCAAGGTTGTCATATGAATTGTTGACATGGGTTTCACAAGAAATCATTAAATGAATTTTGTCTTGGGATTAGGATAGAAGGTCCAACCCTTTCTGAAATGCCCTTAAAAATTCTTCTGCCATTTTGTAATACATATTTATGTAAAGTAGCATTCTCAGCATCAATGAATATAAAATTAGACTATCTACAAACTCTGAAATACATTGAAGATACACTATCTAAGATACCAACTATTCAGCTAAGATTTACTTCTTTTATTTTCAAGACAGGGTTTCTCTGTAGCTTTGGAGCCTGTTCTGGAACTACCTGTTATAGACCAGGATGGTCTTGAACTCACAGAGGTCAGCCTGCCTCTGCCTCTCGAGTGCTGGGATTTATTCTTTATTTAAAAATAAAAAAATCATATCCACTTCATTAGTGTATAATTTCTTCCCACTATTCATAAATAGTAAAATGATAAGTGTAAAAGAGTTGCCAATTCTTTTCAAATAGATACTATTATGATTTATTATCAGTAAATGGTTGATTTATATTTCTAATTTGTATATCTACATAATGTAAAATTTTCTGAACTAAAAAGATACCAGGAGCAGAAAACGTTTTTTTTTTATTGTTTTTATTGAGCTCTACATTTTCCTCTACTCCTTTTTCCTCCCCTTTATCCCTCTCCCATGGTCCCCATGCTCCCAATTTACTCAGGAGATCTTGTCTTTTTCTATTTCCCATGTAGATTAAATCCATGTATATCACTCTTAGGGTCCTCATTGTTGTCCAGGTTCTCTGGGATTGATTTCTAGACTGGTTTTCTTTGCTTTATGTTTAAAAGAACACTTATGAGTGAGTACATATGATATTTGTCTTTCTAGGTCTGGGTTACCTCACTCAGTGTGATGTTTTCTAACTCCATCCATTTGCCTTCACTTTTCAAGATGTTGTTTTTTTCTGCTGTGTAGTACTCCATTGTGTAAATGTATCATATTTTCCTTATCCATTCTCTGGTTGAAGGGCATTTAGGTTGTTTTCAGGTTCTAGCTATGACAAACAATGTGAGCAGAAAATGTTTAAGAAGCCTAGTCTTAAACCATGACATCTAAAGGCAAAACACAAAGAAAGAGAATACTAATTTTGTTGCTGATTTTGGAACTAAGATTTGTTAATCGAGGAGACCATTGACCACATATTTATTTTCCCTATCTATGTTTAAGATACATTTACCATTTGAACTGTCAATGGAACATATTTATAAATTGTTTTTTAAACTAGGAAAACATATTGATGTATTCTAACTTTACCAATACCTCCTACTTTCTAGATTTTGTTCCGATAATATTCCCACTTGCAGTTCTATCAAGGAAACTGAAAAACTATGAGGACTTTGAAGCAGGAGTGAGTCTTGGCTATTCTAATGAATTACAGATTCTCATATATTCTCCTCCAGTGCCATGTTCTTTAGGATGCCTTCAATTTAAAGTTAACTCTACTCCAACTGTCTTAAATGATTATTGGTAGAGAATTTCTTTCTGATATTAAAAAAAACAGCAAGTAGGACTGGGGAGCTGACTCAGTGGCTCCAGGAACTTACTGTTCTTGCAGAGGACTTTACTTTCCTTCCTAGTATCTATAGGGTGACTCACAGTAGCAAGTGACTGTTCCACAAGATCTGAGACCCTTTTCTGGCCTCTAGGGCATCAAACATGTACACAGTTCATATATATACATTCTGGCAAATATTTACACACATTCAAAACATTTTAAAATAAAATAACAAGCAAGTTAATGAGTTATTTTATATTTTGAATACATTGTTTAACTTTATTGTCCAGAAACTAGTGACATTTTCCTCAAAGACTTTAAACCATGGAAGTATTATCTGCAGAAGCAATAGTGGCTTCAGAGAGACTTGGGGAGATTTACAACATATTTAAGGGATGATATTGATAGAGTCATGTAGCAGATTGAACATTAGATTTCATAGTTCCTATGTGTTATTGAGGATTGCTTATAAATTCTAGTTTATGCAACTGAATGAGTTGGTGAAACAGTCATTCACTAATATAGTAGGAGAAAAAGTTCTTGAGAGTGATGATAAATTTGATTTTAGAGACACAGTAATCCTGCTAGCCTTCTCTACATGTGTGTACACTTATTTGTAGTAAAGATGAGTGGCGAGCAGGCCACATACTACCCAGTTCCTGGCTGTCTGGCTAATTCCAGAAATAATTACACAGAAATTGTATTCATTTAAGCACTGCCTGGCCCATTATATCTTGCCTCTTCTTGGTTAACTCTCACATTTTAATTAACCCATTTCTAATAATCTGTATATCATCATGTGACTGTGGCTTACTGGGATGAGTCTAACCTATGATCATCTCAGAGAGGAAAGCCATGGTGTCTGCCTCACTTTCCTTCTTCTCAGCATTCTATTCTGTCTATTTCACCTATCTAAGGGCTGGCCTATCAAAAGGCCAAAGCAGTTTCTTTATTTGACCAATGAAAGCAACACATAGAAAGAAGAACCCTCCTACACCACTTATTCATGGCAACGAGAATTACGGTCTTTAGCTAAAATTGCTTTATCACACCCTATTCTCTGTTACACCCCTGCAATGACTTTCAATGCTGCCCATGTCCTTTTCTATGTTACTTCAGTTTTCATCTGGCCTCAACATATCTACATACCTGTAATAAAACTCCCCCACTTTCATCATCTTGACTTTTGTGAGAAGTTTCTAAGACTCTCCTTCACCAAATGACGTCTACACTCTCACTCTTCTGGTTCTTTCCTTCCTACATACCAGTTCTTTTCAAATATGTCTTGATCAAACCAGTGTGTGAAAGAACTTTGTGGACTTTGAGTCTTTCTCACAGTGACTTCCCCCAAAACCACACTTAGACTGCATTATGGCTTATTTCAAAAATTGTGTATAGCTCTGCCATATTGTTTAGGTGACCACTCGCCTTAATTTTCAATCAAAATTGTAAATAAGAGTGTATTTTAGACTGTTCATTTCAGAGCTGCTGCCAGCCAGTCTCCATATGGAACAGTCAAAGGGGAATAGCCATTGTGCTGGAAACAGCAAGACAGCCACTGCTCTTTTGAGTAAGAATGCTCGTCTAAGTCATGGCTACGTAACAACCAGACCTACTTTCTTTGGTATAAGTAACAAAATTCTTCCCTCTTGTTGCTAGAGTTTATGACTTGTGCATTATTTGGAGAGACTAGAATTCAATAGGAATGTCATAACACCCCAATGTGACTGACAGGATTGTGAAAAAGAAATGAAATTGTAGGATGCTGGGTGATAAGGGAGCATCACATGCCATTTTTGCTTAAGTCAAGTTGTGCTGAAGAGAGTCTCTTGGCCATTGTATGGAGTGTGCTACAATTGCTCAAGAGTTGGCTGCCTCTAAGTGGTGAAGAAGTCCTTTCTGAAAGCCAAAATTGTTCATAGAATTCTCAGGTCCATTTCAACATCTCAGCACCCTTCTTATTCTCCACAGAGTTACATTCTTTTATGTATTCCTTAGACACTAATAACGATTTTCTTATTTGTTTCCTCTTGAATTATTGCTTTATTTGGTCCCAGTGTTATTTTCTCTTAATAAGCACAAACAAATGATTATTAGCCAGTGTTTTTTATTGCAAATACATCCTTTTGAATTGTCGTGGCTATAATTAGTGATTAATTCAGGTAGGAGCCTGTACATTACATGATGAGATTAAATGCTTGTTTCTTGGGCATTGCAGCACAGATATCCTCTGCATACTATTCTCTTTCTACCTTCACCACTGAAAAACACTTAAAGGTATAGTGTAGGTATTATTTATTATAGTCAGGGCCCTCATCCCAGCCCCCAGCATCCATCTTTGGAATACTGGGCAGGAAACTCCATTTCAAACCCCCTCCCCTGGGAGTTGCCTTAGTCCAAACTCCACCTCAGAGAAAGGCCTCCAAATAGTGACTCTTCCCCAGGGAGGGTCAAGACCACTCCCACAGGCTACTTAAACTTTCCCCCAGAGAAGGAACACGTGGTCTCTGGGTTTTGCATGGTCTCTCCCTTTTTCTCTTTCCCTCTCCATTTTTTCCCAGGGCTACCTGGGAGCATTGCATTTAACATGGGTGTCTTTTAATTTGGTTTAATTTGATCTAATTGGAATTGTTTGCATCAGTGAAGAGGCTCATCTTGAGAAATACCTACCAGGTAAGCCTGAGCTGATGCAGCAGCAGGGCTCTCTGTTGATGGAGAGTCTAACTTCAGGGTCCGGGGATGTTTTCATTGACTGAAATTCTCCCAAGGAGGAAGAAAAAGTCACAATAAATAGACTCCCCAAAGTAGAACCTTCCCTCACTCCCATTTTCCTTCAGGTATAGCCGTGTTTTTGGCTTCAAGGATGTGGCCTTCGATTACATCAGATTTTGCTGTGTGCTAAAAGTCAAACTTCTCATGGAGCCTACATCTGTGATCCTAGAAGCACCACAAACATTGCTAATTCATTCCTGGCCATACACAGACATCTGCATTTTCTCCAGTTCCTTTCCCTGCTACCTTTAAGAATGCCCATCATTGCTCATCTTCAGTTATTAATGTAGCTTGTTACAAACCTCTCCAGCTGAGGTTTGTATGCTGAATAAGACATGAGGAGGAGGGTTTTCAAAAGCTCCCTATCTAGGCAACTCATTAAATGAACTTAAGCCAGAAGAAAAAATGTCACATTATGCTCCCTTCTTTGTTACTTATTTTCACTATGAAGGTGAAACTAGCACACTGCTGTATTTCTATTTTATTAGCAATAATAGCATGTTTTCATCTCCATTTTTTCTATATGCAGGTTTTTCTGAATAAAAGAATTAAGTAAGGATTTCCTTCACTTCAAAATTCCATTAACATAAGGACTTATAACTGTTGTAAAAATGTTGACTTTCTTTATTATATTTACTCGTTTGCCTTCAGTTGTGCTCATAATCATAGGTGACCTCCCCTGTGCTCATGGGTTCTGCAATCATAAATTCAAATTGACACAGATAAAATATTTGAAATATACTGTGTAGCTTAATAAGTGCAAATATTTTTTCTAAACAACACAGAATGACAGTGATCCACATGCCATTCATATTGAATTTGGTATTTTAAGTAACTTAGTGATGACTAGTGGTATATCAGAGTCTATGTATAGGCTATATTTAAATACTATATAGTTTGCATAACAGACAGGTAGATATAAAGGGATTCATGAGCTAATTTCTCCAACTATACCATGGGATGATAGTACTATCTCTCTCTCTCTTTCTCTCTCTCTCTCTCTCTCTCTCTCTCTCTCTCTCTCTCTCATTGGGGGAGGCTGCTGGTTCATTTCCCAACTGCCTTGAGTTGAAATAATAGCACAGAAACTATATTATTTGTAATACTGTTTGGCCAAATAACTTAAGTGTATTTCTGTCTAACTCTTATATATTAAATTAATCTGTTTCTATTAATCTGTGTATTACCATGTATCTATATAAAGGTTTGCTAATATAATATATTAGCTATATACACTAAAGGTATATCAGTGGCTGTTTATGGACTGTTGAAATATATATATATATATATATATATATATATATATTTGTGTGTGTATATATATAATTGAATACATATGTGTTTATATATTCAGTACAATGGTATTACCTACGTCCTAGACTACAGTATTCTTTTTTTTAAACTATAAACTTATTGGCCCATTAGCTCAGGCTTCTTATTAACTTTTATAACTTATATTAGCCCATTATTCTTGTCTATGTTTGCCACATGTCTCAGTACCTTATTCAGCTAGGCAGTCACATCTTGCTTCTTCTGTGGTGGAGCCAGGACTGAGGACCAAGCTTTCCTCTTCCCAGAATTATTCTTTTCTCATTGACCCGCCTCTACTTCCTGTCTGGTTGTCCCACTTATACTCCCTGCCTGGCTACTGACCAATCATCATTTATTTAAAATATAATTGACAGAATACAGACAATTGTTCCACACCACTTCCCCCTCTTCTTTTTTAAGAAAAGAACTCTGAATCGAATATCCTTTGTTTAGCTTTTCTCCTGAGCATTATCTATAACAACTTGTTACCAACATTCTAAACATTCTAAAGGAAAATATCTATAGTTCATTTTTTTGTGGAATGTGGGCATAGCTTTCCAGGCTACTTCCTCCAAGTTGGGCACTGATAATCTTATGGGGACATAGAGAAAATTTAGAATCTGTTCTGGATATAGAACTCAGACATCTGGGTCATCTGTTCCTACCAGAGATTTCTCAGGTGGTCTTCCTTGATCAAAGCTGTTTTTTTTTTAAAAAAAATCAGAATGAATCCACAGCCTCTCATTTCCTGTGGAAACAAAAGAAAAACCTCTTCTCCAAAGTAACATACCCTTTGAATTCAATTTTGAAGTTTATGTATTTTCAAAATGCCTATCTTGGGTTAGTTCAGCAGCATTTATAAGCAAATATCTTTTAGCAGCTTTTGCTCCTTCCTCAGCATTCAAACAATTCAAAGAGAATGTAATAACATACAGTATTCAGACTCTCTGTGTATTTTTCATCTTTATGTGGCTTTATTTTAACCTCTATTTTTTTTATTTTTGCCTTTAATATTTGGCTTTTTGAGACAGGTTCTTTGTGTGTCTTTGGCTGTCCTGGAACTCCCTCTGTAGACCAGGCTGTCCTTGAACTCACAGAGATCCACCTGCCTCTTCCTCCCAAGTGTTGGGATTAAAGGCATGTGTCACCATACCTTGAACTCGCAGAGGTTCATCTACCTCTGCCTCCCAAGTGCTAGGACCAAAGGCATGAATCATCACACCCAACTATTCTTTTTTTTCTCCCAAGTTTACATATATTTTTAAACACAGTAAACCATTTAGAAGTTTTCCTCATCTTTGAATCTCTCTTTACTGTATATCTCTCTTTTTCTGACCATGTGAGTCTTTAATTTGCTAAGCAATATGGAGAGGATTAAAGCTGTAGCTTTGATGGATGGATCCAGCCCATTCCTTAGCTTTCTGAGATTCCAGCCTCATGACAGAGGTACCAGCTGTAGCCATACATATTGCCACTACTCTATGGAATTTCAAGGTCTCTACCAGCAAGCAAGCTGCATCAGTCTGCTCACAAACCACACTCAAATGCTCTGTAGCCAGACCTCCTACCTGAAAGAGTCAGAGTTTGAGCTGACAGGATGACCCAGAAAGCCAGCATTTTAAAATGATGTGGCTTTTTTCATGCTATGGCTGAAAACCAAAAAGCATGTGGTCAGCTTTTTATCAACAACATTTAAGTGTTTGGTGGCAGGGCTTCTTAAAAGAGTTGCAAAGTTTTACAACTAAAGTTGAGTCAGGAAGACTCTCTTAAATGAAACACATTTGCCTCTAGCAAACACAACCCACCTGAGAAAATGTTGCTATCAATAAGCCATTTTCAACTGTAATATGAGTGCCTGCTTGTTCAGGCTTCATATTAGCTCTTATAACTTATATAGCCTATTGCTCTTATCTATGTTAGTCACATGGCTTGGTACTTTCTTCAGCAGGGAATGTCACATCCTGCTTCTTCTGTGGTCTGATCAAGATTGGGGAAGAGCTTCCTTCTTTCCAGAATACTCCTGTTCTCATTGCCCCACCTCTATTTCCTGTCTGGTTTTCCTGCCTATACTTCCTGTTTGGCTACTGGGCCATCAGCGTTTATTTAAAATATAATTGACAGGATATAGAATTGTCACCCACACTTAACTCTATTATTTTAAGCCTAGAATTACTTCCCAAGCTTTCTCAGGTTTATTGGATGCAATTGTCCCTTCATGGTCACCATTCTGTTTCTCAGTTTTCTGTCCTTTGTTGTCTGGGTTTCTATCCTGCCCAGTTCCTGCAGTTGTTAAGTACCAAAGAAATCACACAGAGGTCTACATTAACTATAAACTGGCTGGCCCATTATCTCAGGCTTCTTATTAACTCTTATAACTTATATTAGCCCATTATTCTTGTCTATGTTAGCCACATGACTCAGTACCTTATTCAGTGAGGCAGTCACATCTTGCTTCCTCTGTGGCAGGGCCAGGACTAGGCTATAATATTTTCCTAATACAACTTGTATGTGGACCAGGAAAACCAATAAATGGTGTGACTAATTTCCATGAGGTATCAGCTTTGTTGCAGGGATCTTCAGTCTAATCTGAATATCTTCATGTTGTGACTGGTGTAAATGGCCATTGTGCATGACTGAGTCATCAACACAACTGGCAGCCTGGTATCTAGTCTGATTTCCCTAGAGATTTGAGGTCATCAGGCTGAATCTCCATGATGTCTGCTATCCTGGGGTTAGTACTAGAAACAACAGTTGCACTGTCTTTCTATATTTCTTCTTTCTATGTTCTGTGTCTCTCTTTTCATGTACGACCTTAGTCTAACCACTTAAAAGATATTGTGCCATAACTTTCTTTTTTCATTTAATGAAAACCAGAATTTCCCCTAGAAATTATCAAGAAAATAGCTGAATTGCATACTTTTCTAAAATTCTACTGAAAAGAGATTGTTAATTTGAGCTGTTATTGGGAGCTCCTTCTTAGTGTGAGAAAACACTGTGAGAAGAAACAAGTAAGGAGGAAATGGCTTATTTCATTCTAAAGCTTAGAGTCCTCCATACAAGGAACCCATAGGAGGAGTTCAAGGCATGAACCTGGCAGCAGCAAATAACACAGACCATGGGGGAGTGCTGCTGTTGGCTTGTTTAGCATAATTTCTTATACAATCCAGGACATCACCACCTACAGTGAGCTGGATTTTCTCACAACAATCATTAATTTTTAAAAAAATGTCCACTGGCCAATCTGGTAGAGGCATTTTCTCAGTAGAGGTTGCCTCTTCCTAGATAACTCTATTTGTTTCAAATTGGCAAAAAATCTAATGAGCACATTTAGGTTTTTTGTTTGTTTGTTTATTGTTTGTTTGTTTTTTGCAACAAGGAAATGAACTAGTATAGAATATTCACCAGGGAATAGTGAGCTATTACAGTAATACCAAGACAGCTATTACATTTCAAAGTTAGGTTCTATGAGAACATTGTTGGTATAATAAAACATAAAATCAAGTCATAATTATGCTAGGAGATCATTTCTGTTGTAATTATTTTTAGTAATTTTCTATATCCTATACTTTACTAAATTTTAAAATTTCATTGTTTAATATTTAAAACACATATTTGTATGTTAAATATTAAAATTAATTCTACTTACTTTTTAGAAGGTAAGTAAAAACTCGGTTTATAAATAATAATCCATTGTTGAAGGTCATTGGATTGGGAAGTAAGAATTTTATCTTTAAGTGAACTCATTGCTTCTAAATTTTCTTTGAAATTTATTGAACTACAGAGAGTTTGTGTATAAACTCTACAGTTACTCAGTTTATTTTGATTATTTGAAAATTAGTTATTTAATAATATGGAAAGCAAGCAATTATAAGCAGTCCTAAGTATTCAACCACTCAAACCCTGCTTGCAATAGGTCGTGAAAGGCATGGTGGCGTTGAATATAACGTCAGAACTCTGAAGCCTAAGGCAGAAAGATGAAAAAAAATTGAGGTTAGCCAAGCCTGCATAATTAGTTCAAGATCAGCATGGGCTACATAGGGAGATCCTATAACAAAACAACAACAAAAACAAAGAAATAAAGAAAACACCATTAGTGCTGAGGAGATACTAAATGCTGCAAATATTGTATGTAGCATGATCAATAAAATCCCAGAGACAGAAATTGGGTTCAACCTGAAGGTGAGAAAAAAAAAACATCCAGCCACTGGCTCTAACTTCTACTTCAGTTCTAAATGAGCATCCTACCTCCAGGAATCTCAGAATGAGACTGTGTTGGAGAGTTGTCTCCTCCCATCTTATATTCCTCTCTAGTGCTGGGATTAAAGGCGTGCACCACTACTGCCCAGTTTCTATGGCAAGCTAGTAGCTACTGGAATTAAAGGTGTGTGTCACCACTACCTGGTCTATAACGCTGACCATTGGGGCTACTTTACTCTCTGATCTTCAGGCAACCTTTATTTATTAAAATACAAATGAAATATCACTATAGTTGTGCCTTTTATGTCATACTTGCAGATGGAGAGAAATCATATTCCTCCTGGGAAATGGCGGAGAAAATGAAGATGAAAGCAATGTGTACAGATAAATGATAATGATAGAGATTAATAATAATAATAACAACAACAAAATAATAGAAAAAAGAAACAAATGATCTCAACAAGCAAAATTTTAATAATGCAACTGTGCTTTTATGCCCTTCAGTCCTGATTCCACTACTGTTCCATAAATCAGGCTAAGGTCTGCTCTTCATACAAAGACCCTAATCTACACATGTATGTGTTTTAACTGATACATGGAATTATCGTTTTCCGTTTCACTTCCATAATGGCAAAGAGGGCCCAATTTAAAAGTGTCTGGAGACTCTCAGTGCCATCGGAAGCATCTGCCACAATTTAGGACGTAGTGTGTGCTGGCTGAGATAAGCATGTTTTCTAAGAAATTAAGAAGTCATAGAGTAACCTTAGTGAATAGCTTGCCATAGTGCAGCTGATGGCGGCTGGAAAGTGTTCATCCCATGACTCTGTGTGCTCCACAGTGTTGGCCTGTTACTCACATCCCACAGAGTGTAACACAACACCTTTGACAGCACCGGGTGGGGCATGCAGTCCTTGCACACGCCACCACACTTTTCTCCTTTGTCTGTTTGGAGTTTGTACTTAAGAAGTAAGAGTATTTCATGGATCTGCATTGAAGATTACTTTTTAAAATGATAGTTCTGACAATGTAAGTCCTTTACAACGATATCAGGAAATTGTCGTCTTCTGGTCACTGTCAGTTTAAGCATCCATGACTAAAGCAGTCTAGAGGAGAAACTGGGATACAAATCCGCCATTGGACAGTGGAGCAGGTGCACAGTTCCTGCTTCGCTCTGGCGGCAAAACACTGGTCAGAGTTTGAAAACCATACTTGCATTCAGTATTCAAGAAAACTGAGAATTTAGGTGAGTTCTGCTGTGTTTTTTTTTTGCTTGTTGGTTCAAGTCAAAATATCAAGTCCTTTATCATAGTTCCATTCTCTTGCACAAATGGGTTGGCAAAGCTGTGTTGTTATAAATAAAACTTGGTCTGTGGCATAAACAGTCACTAATACCAGAGGTAACAGAAATCCTATGGAAGCAAAGAACTTTTTAAGTTTCATATATACACATATAAAATACATATGTGAAACACACACAGACATATGTAATATACACACAAGCATATATGAAAGAGTTTAATTAAAATTATCCCACACAAGGGATTATGGTCTTCCCAGAAGTCATAGTTTGCTGAAGAAAAAATTCCCTCAGCTGTTGTTCAGAGGTATCCCAGAGACCCTTAAAGCCATACAACTTATTGCCACTGTTCTTGGGTGCCCTAACACTTGGGTGTTCTTGGGTGTTCTTGATGATAAGAACCTATTGCTGATATCTCGCACATTGACCGCGGAACATGGAGCAATCAAGTTGATACTGACCAGGAAGCTTTCTTCTTGCTGATTAACCTTAATATTACTGGAAGGTGCTGTGCAAATTGCTAGGAGGAAAAGCGTCCATTAGTCTTATTCAGCTGTAAACCTGGCTAATGACAGCTAGAAACGGAACAGCAAAATATGCCCGTGGGTGCAATCGTGGCCTAAACACGATGAGGATAGCAGACCACTTTCTGATTTGAAAAGAGGCCTACACTTCAGAAGGAAACTCACTTCTGGTACGGTAAATCTGGCCAAAAGCCCATGGCTCAGGAGTTCATAAGCCTCAGGGGTAGACCCTACTACTGTTACAGTTAATTGATGTCACATCAAACTGCCTTCTAAATCCATAGCTTTCTGCTCATAGACTGATACGGCTCTCAGACTTCATCAGAGCGGCATGTTTTGTGTAGTGTCAATGCCAAAAGTCACATCTGGTCAAAGTTTAGAAAAAGAGTATCAGGGGATTGCTCTGTCACAATTTAGAAGTCTACATCCCCACGTCCCAACACCCAGAGATCATTGTGGAAGAGAAGCTGGAAAGGGTGTAAGAGGCCGACGTTGAGAGGACAGGTGTGAAATGGGGTCTTCGGGACATGACAAGTTCACTACGTAAAGGAGCTCACAGCAGCTGTGGTTGTCTTCACAAGATCTGTGCAAGACCAAGTCAGTAAGTGTTCTAGCAAGGAAAGAGGGTGGCCTCATAATTTCCTGTCATAACTGAGGAGCTGAAGACACTTAATAGCTTCCGGAGGAGGAATAGTCAGTTTTCACTGAGTGTGTCACCCAGATATCAATCATCCTTCAGTGAATGGCCCCACAACAAGGAGTATCTGAGTAACATAAATAATACTGTTGAGTTCAGGGAGAGAAAAGAGGATGTGGAACTGAGGGTCTAGGGAGGTGGGAGAGTATCTTAGAGGGATTAGAGGGAGAAGCAGTGGGTGGATATGATCAAAATACATTGCATATTGCCAAATTATAATTCCCAAAATTAATTCCCATTGAATTATTAAGGTAGTGTATATTTTAAAATTACAGATTAGGACTGACTGAGATATAACAGCCATGTTTTTCACTTTTAACTGCTCCCCCACATGAAAACAAAAGGAGCCACCAAAGGAGAATACTCAAACTAATAAACAAGCTAAACCGAGAAGTGGGAACAATAAAACTCTTCAGAGAAAACATGACGATGTTTTTATAAGGTGATGGCCTGGAGGGATGATGAAAACAGAGACAATCAAAGAAAAACAGGTAGAATAGAGTTGGTCAAAAGAATTTGATGTAGCAAAGCACGCTATCAAGGAAGTAAAAGCTAAGCTACTAAAATGGGAGCAATGTAGAGATCATATCAACAGCAAGGGATATCAAGCACACATACACACACACACACACACACCACCACCACCACCACCACCACCATCACCATCACCACCACGAACAACAACAATAACCCTAATTCAAGCATGGACAAAAGACTGAAGCAGACATCTTCACCAAGAAGCCCTAGGCGTGACCTGCGAGCCACAGGAAAGACTGCGACTTCATTCATCCTTGTGAAAACACAAGCGAGAGTCACAGTGACATAGCACCCCACACCCACTCAGAGGCTCGCACCCGAAGTTAGAAACTCAGGGCTGCTGACAAAGATGTGGAGAGCTGGTACTCTCTGCGCCGCTGCTGGAGTGAGGGAGCGTGCAGCTGTTGAGGGAAGCAGCTTGGCAGTTTCTCAAAATGTTAAAAATAGAGCTAATATGTGATTCATCCGTTTCCCTCCTGGGCAAATGCCTAACAGAACTGAAAGAAAAGACTCAAACAGCGTCCCACTTTTACCTGCAGGAGCATTACCAGCAACAGACAGTGGGAGAACAACTCAATGCCTGTCAACAGATGAATGGTGCCCACCAAGTGCTGTGGACACAGAAGTTTATTGTTCGGCCTTGTTCAAGGGTGGAAATCTATGTATTTGAATGTGTGTGGGTGCATTGTATATATGGATGGTATATGTATGTATGTGCATGTGTGTAGGAGGGCATATGTATATATTTGTGTGTGTGTGCGCGTGCGTGCATGGTATATGCACATGTGTGCATGTGTATATGTGATGCATGTCTGTATACATATGTTACATGCACATGTGTGTATGTGTGTAGGAATGCATGTGTGTATATGTGTGATATATACCTGTGTGCAGGAAGTGGATGTGTAGATATTGTGTATATGTGTAGTGCATGTGTATATGTATGTGTGCATGTGTGTTGGTGTTCGTGTATGAATATGTGTGGTATATGCATGTGCGTGCATTGCATGTTTGTGGGAGGAGGGTGCACTTGCCCACGATATTTGTGACACTTGGCCACAAAGAGGCCAGAGGAAGATGGGTTTCTTGCTCTATCCTGTCCATTCTATTCCCTTGAGACCCTGAACCCAGAGTCCTCTGTTTTTCTAGCTAGGTTGACTAGTGAGCCTCACTGATCCTCCTGTTTCTATTTCCCAGGCAGCACTGGGCTTCCAGTCTCATGTGGCTATGTCTGGCTTTTTCATGTGAATACCAGGCACACAAACTCAGGCACCTATGCCAGTGTAATAACAGGGTTCCCCACTGAGCCATCTCCCTGCTATCAATGATTGATATCCTAATAAAAACTACTTGTTTGAACTTTGAAGGAATTATCCAGATGAAAGAAGACAGACACAAAAGGATAAATATATTGAGTGAGGTAACCCAAACCCAGAAAGACAAATATCATAGGTTCTCACTCATAAGTGACTTTTAGACATAAAACAAAGAAAACCAACCTAGATTTCACAATCTCAGAGAACCTAGACAACAGTGAGGCCCCTAAGAGTGATATACATGGATCTAATCTACATGGGAAATAGAAAAAGACAAGATCTCCTGAGTAAATTGGGAACATGGAGACCATGGAAGAGGGTTGAAGGGAAGGGAAGAAAGAGAGAGGGGAGCAGAGAAAAATGTAGATCTCAATAAAATTAATAAAAAGGATAAATAAATAGCTCACAAGATACATTGGAAATCTGCCAATCTCAGAGCGAGTAGGGCAGTAGCCTTCAGGGTAGGGGTTGGGGTAGTGGAGAATTATGTTGGACTGTACTGAATTTCTCTTTAAGATGATTGAAAGCTTTCTGGAAATGTAGAGTGGTAATACACACACAACACTGTGAAATCTACTTAGCTCCACCGTGTCAGTGTTTTCTCAGGAAGAATGAATCTGTGTTAAAATAAGATTTATTGGGGAGTCTAGCATGTTATGGTTCAGGTAGTCTAACAAAGTCTGTATTGACAATGGAGAGACTGGAGTTGCCCAGTCCAAAAGACTGGATGCCTCGGCAGTCCCAATATGGCTCTGAAGTCCTGGGGGATTTCTCAGAGTTGTGGGTCTTCAGTTGTGTTGGGAAGCCAAGGAAGCTGGGCTGCAGAGCCAGTGCAGGACAGAAGCAGTAGCAGCAGCTGCAGTAGCAGCAACAACAACGTTGCTGTTCTTTCTGTAGAAACACAAGTGGGCTGGCAACCCTTCTCCCTCAGGTCTTTTCACATCTCAGTGCAGCCAAGAGGTGCTGCTCACTCTGTGTTCTAAGAAACGCCTCCACAGACTCACCCAGAGTACCTGTCCCAGGTGATTCCAGATCTGATCAAGCTGACAGCCAAGAGCAACCGCAGGGTAATATACAGTCTACAAAATCAGGGAAAATCAATGTCAGTTGTCCAACAAATGGAAGCATGGGATAGAAATTCTTCACCACATATCTAAGGAAAGCCACTCAGAGTGAGTACCTGGAGAGTCATGATTTGGTTGAAGTGTTAAACTTTGCAGCAATCGTTCTTTGAACTTAGAGTCCTTTCACCACGTTACAACATATGACTTTTGAATTAATCTCTTCCTGCTTGCATTGTTCTTTCTCCAAATGTCTTCGTAATTACTTTTCTCTAGACATCTGAGGTAGGATTTCTAGACTTTTACAAATAGTTTGGACTAGCCACTGAACCACCATCTTACGGCCAATCCCATCACTATCAGATACACTTTCCTTCCAGACGTACATTTAGTGCTGATCCCTGCTAAGAGTGTGGATCCACAAGTATAAGAAATGGCCTTTTCTAATGTGCTAATACATTCCAGCCACAGAACCATACAGGCATAGAGAAGAAAATAAGTGTTATTGATTTCTTGGATGGAAATATCCACACTCATGAGATTCACTTATAAAAGCAGGAAAAAAAATTTATTCCTTACCACGGGATTATAATTACTGAAGAGGACAGACTTATTTGAGACAACCGGGTCAATGTTTTCGTTTCCATTTATCAGTTGAGCTGAAGAGTCAGGTTAAAATCAAAGTCAGCTTGTTAAACTGAAGTGAGAAATAATCACAGGGAATGGGTTACTCATGAAATGTCTGTTTTCCTAATTAAAATTAGAAACAATGAAAATTAGAAGGCCCTGTTGGGATTTGAGGAAGTAGAGGATACAATGCCATTGATATCATGTGTAAAGCAGTTTCCTAAATAGCAATGAGCTTGGCGGTCTCAAATTGTTGTTTGTAAACTTGGAGCCTTGGTTTAAAATAAGGATCATTAAGTGTTCTTTGCTCAGCCCTGTATGCAACACAGTAGATAAATTTCCTTAAGAGAGACTAACAGAAATCTGAATTTTATGTTCTTACATTAATGAGGCTACCAATAGGAAATGTATTTTCCCATAGACAGTGCACATGGGAAGACTTCCGTAAATCTGCTTCCAGGGCTGGCTGAGGGAACCAGGAAGAGAGAGGGAGACACCCAGAGACCAGCAACAACAAAAGTTTGTTATGATCTCTGAGGAAACGGGAGAAGAGGGGATTGCACTGGAGACTGATAGGAACAGGAAGTACAGAAAATCTGGCACTAAGCAACAAGGCAGGTACTACACTGAGATGCAGGAAGCGCACAGCACCTGCGAGCATGGTAGGGCCAGAACAGGGAGTACGGTGGTGCGTAGGAGGGGAATGTCTTTTCTGTTGCCTTTTCCCTCCCCACTTCAAGTGCCCTCCACAGACTGAGTCTTCTGGAAGGTTGTAGGCAGAGTAGCCTGAAATGAAGCTTGCCCAAGGCGTCCTCTTGAGCATTAGTAATAATAGAACACAAAGGAAAAATGTTAGCTGGACCGTATAGGTTGTTGGATCTCATAAAAGAAACTCCACTGGGATGCAGAACTGCCTGCCAGCATGAAGCCTTCTGAAACCCTCACAGGATGCTATGTTCTTGTGGTTCCCCAAGAAGACACAAAGATGCTTGCATTCTTTCTGCACATCTTTACTGATGCCCTGATCACTGGTGGGATTGTCCTTGGCTTTACATTATGGTCCCTTACTTTATATTTTGTATTATATTTTATATTTACTCCAATCCCTCTTTCTAACCAGATTTTAGAGGATAATATTTTTCCTAAACGTGTTTTGCTGGCTTCAGGAAAATGCATTTGGTTAGCTGCCAAGTGGACACTGTCTTTGGGAGCATTTGAAGTATAGTTCATATATTATGATCTGTTTTCAAATAAGGATGTGTAGGTGGGCTCTCAACTGCTTCCTGCAAAAAAAAAAATTTCCCCAAATGCTTTAGAGGCACAGCTTTCTCTCTGGTGTGAGTTCTTGACGTCAGGGCTGACAATTTTTTTAAGTTGCGTTTTTTGCTGTGGAAAATATAACAAAAATATAGCATATTCATCCTTATTGTAAGATTTATGATATGTGCACATATTTGCCTATATGAATGTAGACTACGATAAATATATTGAAAATTTCATTACCCAGAGATGCCCATTCATTGATATTTTATGAGCATTTTAAAGATAACCTGAAGTATATTGACCCATATATACAATTTTATGTGAAATTATGTCATATAGTCTCTTATAGTTTCAGTTATGATCCTAGGCTCTAATGTCTGAGCCATCTCTCCAGGTCCACACATTCTCTTCAGTGGCTCATCTCCATACTTTTGAGAACAGTAATGGATCCCTGTCTTTTGTTTTGACACTGTGTATATTTTTAATTTTTTCATGGTCCTGGGACCCAAACCCAGAGTCTCAAGTGTGCAAATATTCTTCTAATGAGACTGGCCCAGGCCTCTGTGCACAGTCATGAATTTCTGGGCTGCGTCAGCCTCTTTTAGTATAATTATATTAGCCAATTTGAATTATGAATATCTAAGTTATTTTGATCTTACTAGCCACTGTTATCAACAATTCTTCAGTACACATTTTTGTGTCGTTTCTACGGGTTTATTAGATTTGTGTTAAAGTTTTCTAGAGTTAGATTTCTGTACATGTGATTATTAGGCTTGTACAACTCTATTTTGTAATACATCCCAGAACTGAACCATATATACATGACCATATATACAAACACACACAAACACACACACACACACACACACACACACACACACACACACACATATATATATATATATATATATATCTGTGTTTATATATGCATATAAATGTATATGATGTGCACTCTTGCTGAAGGCATTACCTAATGAGCAGATAATTAAAGCATGTAGGCTTATTTTAAATTTTGCGAAAGTTTTGAGTAATTCAGTTGAACAATTTTTCTAACAACATGTTAGAGTGATTTCAAATATATTTTGTTTATTATTGCTATTGTTATTATTATAATTATTATTATGTGTGTATGCCCACATACTTGCATCTGTGTAGAAATCATGTCTTGCACATGTATTATGTGAGCTATTTTTTTTTGGAGAGATGTATAATACACATATCTACTGACCACAGGTAAGGAGCCCAAAAAAGGCCAAAGCACCTGTGATGACTATTCTTGGTTGTCAACTTGACTAAATCTGTAATTAACTAAAACACAAAAATGGCCAGGCACACCTGTGAGGGACTTTTGCTTAATTAAATCATTTGAAGTGGGAAGATACACTTCTAATTTGGGTCACACCTTCTGTTGGAAGATTACATAAAGACATGGAAGAAGGAAGCGTTACTCTTTGCCTGCTGCTCTCACTTCACTAGCAAGTCCATTCTTTCACTGGCACTAGAGTCTACATTTTGGGATTCAAAAATATACTCAAGAGAAGCTGAGACATCCAGCCTTGTGGACAGCCATTGTTGGATTAGCTGAACCACAGTGGATGAGTCATTCTAATAAATCTTATTATATATAGATATATATTACCATATATATATGAGTAATTCTATAAATTCTGTTATTATAGAGAACTCTGACTAATACAAATTATGGTGCCCAAAGTGGATCCAGAGCAGTAGAAGTATAAGGATGAATATTTTAAGTATCTCTAGTAACTGAAGCATCCTCTTGAGGTCAAAGAGTACTGTAGAAGCTTAATGAGACAAATGTATTTGATTATCTTGATTCACCAATTGTGAAAACAACAGATTTGGTGCTTCTATATATAAAACCTTTGATAATTTGTGAATAAATGAAGAAAATTATTATGCTGGTTTGTTACTCATATCATCTTTAGTTAGATAAATTGACAAAGGAAAAGAACGAGCTCCAAAATAAAAGTAATCAGCTTTTAACATCTCAGAATACATCTCAGAAGGACAGCAATGAGCTTAGGGACTTTATCAGCAGGCTCCAAATGTACATATACAGACACAGGGCTCAAATAGTAGAAAAGTCAAACTGAAACCCTCATTATAAGGGTGACAGAATTACAACAAAAATTCAACTCCTGGCCTTAGAGATTGTCAGAGGTTAAAGTAAGGGTCTTAGTTTCTAAAGGATGGGATCCTGTTCTAGGGATGGGGATGTGTGCGAGGACCCTATTGAAGCTGAGAACTTTGAACCCTTAGATTCTCAGGGGTTTCTCTCACCTGAGGAAATAGTTTCTTCATGCCAGCAGAAGATGTACTCATATTCCCACCATCTGAAATATTATTCTTTTAACCTTTGTTTGACCTAGAAAATTAAACCTTCATAGTCTGCTAAACCAGCAGTGATTTTTTGTGAAGAAGGTGCCAGGCTAGGCAATACTGATGCCCCTTAGGGTCCACCAATAGCTAGCTCAAGAAGGGCGGTAGAAAGTGTAGTCCATGAGGAGGTGTGCTACACTACTAAGGAGCTTAATGAGTTTGTTAATTCATTCAAACAGAAGTCTCGAGAATATCCGTGGGAATGGACTGTAAGGGTGGTGATAATGGTGGAAAGAACATAAAACTAGATCAGGCTGAGTTTATTGATGTGGGCACACTGAGTGGAGATTCTAGATTTAATACAAAAGCTTGTACAGTCAAAGAGGGTGTTAAAAGTTTGCAAGGTTAGCTGAAGCATTTGTTAAAAAATGGCCTAACTGATAAGAAGTTGGTGATGTCTGATAACTAAGCTGGCTTAGTGTCAATGAGGAGATTTTAAGGCTCAGGGAAATCACAGTACTAGAGTTGATGGCTGTGAAAACCTAATCTTCCACAATGCAAAGGCCTGGAAGACATACCTTTCACTAATCTTATATGACACAAAATGGTGAGGGGGTACCAGCACATTTGAAGAGCTTTGTTGGGGCCCTTTTCCTTATGCCAGACCTTAGAGTTGGAGATGTTGTTGCTTGATTGGATGAATGAAGTGCAAAGCTTTGATTGGGCTGTCAGGTAGCAGGGTCAGGGGGCAGCACTGAATGGTCAAAGGAAAAGAGATCTTAGTTATTGTAATAATTACAAACAAAACAGTGTTCGTAATGACCTGATTAATATAGTCAGCACAGGCAAAATGAATTTTTTGGTGGCATGACTCCTATGGACCATTGATACTGGCTAATCAGTCATAGTGGTTCCAGTCATGAAACAGATTAGAAGCCTACTGCATTTCAGCTTGATCTGTGTAAGAGGAAAATTTCCCAAACAAATGAAAGACTCCATTGGATTGTGGCAAAAGAGAATCTTGGCTCATGAGTCAATTTCCAGATGATCCAGATTGCAGCCCAGAATCCCTCTGATTAAGGAATGGCCTTTGAGGAAGGATCTTGATAAAATATCTGAAAGTTTTATTGTTAGCCTTTTCCAGTAATACCCCGTAAGAACCTCCAGTCTTTAACAAGGGTAACAGTACATTGGGAGAAAGGTAACAATCTGACTTTTCTGGAGTCACTGGATATTGGTTCCAAATTGACCTGATTCTGGATCATGCCAACATACACTGTAGCCTTCCAGTTAAAGTAGGGGCTTATGGAAGTCAGGTGATTAACGGAAATTTGGCTGAATCCAACTCACAGTAGGTCCAGTGAGTTCCAGAATTTATTCTGTAGTTATTTTCCCAGTCCCAGAATGTATAATTGGAATAGAAAAACTAAGAGGTTGACATGATTCTCACATTGATTCCCTGACCTACAGAGTGAGGGCTATTATGGTTGAAAAGGACAAATGGAAGCGTGTAGAGTTGCCTCTGCCAAGGAAAATAGAGAAACAGAGACAGTATCACAGCCCTGGAAGAACTGTGGAAATTAGTACCACCATCAAGGACTTGAAAGATAAAGGGGTTATGGTTCCCACCAGATCTCCTTTAACGCTCCTACTTGACTGGTGCAGAGGACAGATGAATTGTAGGGAGTGATAGTTGCCTATATCGAAAACCCAATCAAGTAGTAGTGATCTTATGGCCGATACTGGACCAAACAGGTGTGGCGTTCTTACTTGATCAGATTAACACATCTCTGGTACAGTGTATGCAGATGTTGAACTAGCAAACGCCTTTTTCCCGGTATTGGCCCATAAGGACCACCATAAGCTATCTGTTTTTGGTCGATAAGGGCAGCAGTATATCTTTATGGTTTTAGCTCAAGGATATGTATGTGCATGTGTGTGTGTGTGTGTGTGTGTGTGTGTGTGTGTGTGTGTGTGTGTGTATACACACCAGTGGTGTGAAGAACACAGAGATATTCCTTTTAGGGTGAAGGATAAGTTATTGCAATGACCTCCCCCACCACTGAGAAAGAAGCACAATGTTTAGTCGGCCTATCTGGAGAAAGCACCTTTCTCACTCAGGTGTGTTGCTTTGGCCCATATATCAAGTGTCTCAGAAAACTGTTAACCAGAAGACTCTTCAGTAAGTCTAGGCTGTTCTACCACTTGAAATGTATGATCCAGCAGATGCAAAGGTACTTAAGCTGTCAGTGGCCAATAGGGATGCCCTTTGGAGTCTTAAGCAGGCCTCTATAGATGAATCATAGAAGATACCTTTGGGATTCTAGAGCCAGGCTCTACCATCATCTATTCTCCCTTTGAAAGACAGCTCTTGGCCTGCTATTCGTCTTACTGGAAACTGAACATTCACAACGAGCTACCGAGTTACCATATTACCTGAGCTTCCTGCCTATCATGATGTAGGTGTTATCTGACCCACGAAGTCCTGAAGCAGGACAGCAGCAACCCATCCTCAAACAGAAATTGTATATATGTGCTCAGGCTCCATCAAGTCCTAAAAAGACAATCAAGTTACATGAAGAAGTTGCCCAAATGCCTATGCCTGCTCCCATTACAATGCTTTCTGCTGCCAAGAACGTATCTATAGCTTCATGGGGTGGGGCTATGACCACATGAAGAAGACTAGGGCCTGAATTATTGATGGTTCTGCATGTTATGTAGGCAATACACAGAAGTGGGCAGTTGTAGCCTTACAGCCCCTTTCTCATACAACCCTGAAAGACATCAGTGAAGGGAAAGCTTCACAGTGAGAACAACTATGTGGCTAGATCTCTCCAAATGGCTGGAGGATGTAAAGATACCTGTGCCCCATGTAAATCAAAAAGGTCATCAAAAGGTGACCTCACCATATGACCTGAGCTGCCTGCCTATCATGAGGAGGAAGTAGACAGGATGACCAATTCTGGGGACTGTCAGCTTCTTTCCTAGTCATTCTTGTCTTTGCCCAATGGGTTCATGAACAAAGTGGCTGTGGTTATGGTGGCAGAGATGGGGTTTATGCATGAACTTGACAACATGGACTAACATTCCCCAAGGCTGACCTGGCTATGGTTGCTACTGAGTGCCTTATCTGCCAACAGTAGAGACCAACACCGAGCCCCAGATATTTCCCCATTCCTCAGGGTGACCTGTTAACAACCTTGTGGCCAGTTTATTATATTGGACCACTTTTTCCAGGAAAGAGCAATGCTTTGTCCTTACTGGAGTATTCTGGTTATGGATTTGCCTTTCTTGCACATAAGGCTTCTGCCAAGGCCACCATCTGTGGACTTACAGAATACCACTATCATGGTACTCCCCACAATATGCTCTTGACCAAGTAACTCACTTTACAGTCAGAGAAATATGACAGTGAGCTTACGATCTTGGAAGCCACTGGTCTTGCCATGTTCTCCATCATCCTGGAGCAGCTTGCCTGACAGAAAGATGGAATAGTCTTTTAAAGAAAAAGTTACAGTGACACTTAGGTGGCAGCAGACTGGAGGGATGGATTCTCCATAAGGTGATATATGCTTAGAATCAACATCCAATACATGGTATAGTAGATAGGGTTCATAGGTACAGGAATTAAAGGGTGGAAAAGGGAATCGTTCCACCCACTGTCTCCCCTAGTGACCCATTAGGAAAATTTTTGCTTCCTGTTCCCATGACCTTAAGTTCTTCTTGCCTAGAAGTTTTGGTTCCAGATGGCAGAGCCCTCCTACCAGGAGCCACAACAAACATTCCATTGAACTAGAAGTTCAGACATCCCCCCTGGCCACTTTGGGCTTCTGATGCTCTTAAGTCAACAAGCTAAGAAAGGAATAACAGCATTAGAAGGGGTGATTGATCCAGATTACCAAGGAGAAATTGGATTGTTTCTCCATAAAGGAAGTAAGAAAGTTTATGTCTGGAGTGCAGGAGATCCTTTAGGGCATCTTCTAGTGCTACTGTGCCCTGTGATTAAAGTCAGTGGGAAACTACAGTGGCTTAATCCAGGAAGGACGGCAAATGCCACAGACCCATCAGTAATGCAGATTTGGGTCACTCCTCCAAGAAAAGGGTCCAGACCTGCTGAGGTGCTTGCTGAGAGTGAAGGAAACACAGAAAAGGTAGTAGAGGAAGGTAGTTATAAAACCAGCTAGGGCCACATGACCAGTTACAGAATAAGGATTATAATCGACATGCATGTTTCTGCCACATTTTGTTAAGAATGTGATTTTACAGATATTTGTATTTTTCTCTCAGTTTCTTTATTATGTGATGTAACATCAGTTAGGAGACTAGTTTTCATATTTAAGTTTAGCATAGTAAAGGAATGTCACTCAAGGGACATTGCCACCTACTCTAAATTTATGATGTGGTTGTGGTTGTACAAGGGTTAGTTATATCATGTTAGGTGTAGTTATGACCTGGTTATTGTTTTTATTTAGAAATTAACCATGATGTAAGGAAATATGATTGTGTGTCAGTTGACAAGGGGTGGTCTTGTGATAGCTATTCATTGTTGTCTACTTTGCTGCATCTGGAATTAATTAAAAAATCCTCAAATGGCTGGGTAGACCTTTAATGGAATTTTTTTCTTAATGAAATGATTAAGTGTGAAGATTTACTTCAAATCTGGTTTGCTGAGGTGGGAAGAAACATGTTTAATCCAGATCTTTTGAGGTGGGGCAACACACCTCTAATCTAAGCCACACCATCTGCTAGAAGCCCATATAAATACGTAGAAGAAGGAAGTTTCACTCTTTTCCTCCTTGCTCTTGGCTAGCAAGTCCATTTGTTCACTGGCATTAGAACCTGCATTTTTGGGATTCCGGAATACACTGTAGAGCAGCTGAGATATCTAATCTTGCATACTGAACAACTACTGAATTCTTAGACCTTTATTTCTCTCTCTCTCTCTCTCTCTCTCTCTATATATATATATATATATATATATACATGTATAGATGTGCATATATCACATATATGTATAATGCATGTATATATACGTGTATATACACGTACATAAACACACACACATATATGTAGAGAGAAAGAAATACTCATTCTGTAGTTCATTCGTTTACTCTAAAGAACCTTGACTAATATAAAAACAAATTTCAACTTGGAGAATCAAGGAGTTTTATTGGGGTTGATGAGAGGGATATGGGTGAGAGGTTACAGGAGCAGAAATGACTCAAGGGCAGTTATATCACCAAAACCTGCTCTAGACTAGCTGACACTTTACAAAAGCTGGAGACTTGGAACTCATTGCACAGCTTGCAGGCAGTTCAACAAGTTGGAGAGTGGTCCTTCCCAGGTGGCCTACTGATCTGAGCCCATTCCTGGTAGCTCGGCTGCTTTTGTTTCTTCTTGGCAGTTTGGCTGGTCGCTTTCTTTCAGGCTGCTAGTTTGGTCTCTACTTCTTCCAGGAAGCCGGGCTTGTCTGAGAATGACTCGCAGCAGTCTTACCGATCATATATTCTTCAGATTTGGGGGCAGGCTAGTGAATCTTGTTAGTTTTGAGCACTCCATGAAGCTAGTTGTTGACTTCCTGTCATAAGGACCTTCCTTGCAGGATGGAAGGCTTCTCACCTTCCTGTATAGCATCTGTTGCTTCACCTCCCTGTGAACATGCTGTCTTAAAATACCCTATTGCTTCACTTTTCTTTGATATTCTTTGTCTGAATAAGTTTCCCTACAACAAAGAAGATTTTGGACTTGGAGAAAACGGTTTCACAACCTTGTGGAGTTGAGTAAATTGTTAAATACAGGAACTGCCGCAGCTTTCCATTTTCCCCTCAATGACTTTTTTTTCCTATGCTCCAGAACTTCTTGAATTTAATTAACCATAACTTACCAATTTTCCTGCTTTATTTCTATTGTTCTTCCTTTGGTGATCCACCTTGCAATAAATACTGTCATGTTCTGACCACATATTGTGTTTCAGATGTGAGCAACCATCCATCTCTGGCTGCTGTGTCTGTTGCTAATGTCTCAAAGACTCATTTGGGAATAGATACTACTCCTTGGAGCCATGGAACCAGCCCAAGACCACTTACCTATGTGTACAGGGTGCTCAGTGGCTTCATGCAGGGAAAGGCAGTCAGTTGATGCAATGTTTACTACCTACTCATCTCCTGTGGGTTCTGTCAAAATCCCCACTTTGCTCAGGTTTTTTCACCCCTTTGTACTTAGCTCCTGGTTTTCTGTTTATTCTGAGAAAACCATGCTAGTGAGTCTCTGTTGATGGATTTCTGTACAGTGTCAGGTGGGAGTTGAAGAATGTCTTCCTGCCTGTGCCTGGAGAGCCAACTGTTACAGCACAGTTTTAGTTTGAAAACTCTCTTCTTCCTGCTGAATTATTATGATAGCTTTTCATAAACCATGTGCAAGATGTGGACTGGTGCTCGGCTCTGCATCCCAGGTCCCTTGGCACCGCCATGCGTGGCCTTATTGACAGTATCTTACAGTGGATCCTGATGGCAGGCTGTTGTAGCTCTCCTTACTTGTTTATCTTCGTCAAGGCTGTCATGACTCTTCCAAGCCATTTTACAGTCAACCTAGGCATTTGCAAGACAAAATCCTGCCAAGCTTGGCGGTATCAAGCACGTGGTGACCTCAAAGTTGTGTCCACCTCCAAATCCTTTGAATTGGCAAATGTTGTCTTGTTTTTCTCAGATGTGACAAAGTTCATCAGCTTAAGTGGAAGGAGATTATCCTAAGTTTCCCTAAATCAAATCATGAAGATCCTTATAAGAGAGAAACAGAGGTAGAGTATCCATATGTAATGACAGGAGAAGTTACTAGAGGAGAGAGAGTGACCGTAAGTTAAAAAATTCTGATAGTCACCAGAAGACAGAAGAGGCTAGAGACACATTTCTGCTGCAGTCCCCAAAAGGAAGGCACTCACGAGAAAACCAGGGAACTTACAGAACATAGTCTGTTTGGGTTTACCACTTCAGAGTAATTAGTCACGGCAAGTGTAAAGACGAAAGCAGAATCTTAATTGAGCTTGTTTTCATCTATAGATAAATTCAGGAAAATTTGCCACTTTACAGTGACTTACAGCTTATCTGCTTTGCTCTCTTATGAGACTCCCATCAGTGTCAATATTTTCCATAGAGACAGAGAGATGTTATATTCCATTTCCCTGGTTGCTGTTGATGTTACCTCTTTCTTTCCACTCCCTGTTGGCTTTCTGGCTTCTTTAAATGACTGTTCACTGACCAATGCTCAATTATTCCTTCATTTTTTAAAATAATTAATTTTTGCTTTAAAATTTCAGGCAATGCAGTTTGATGCTCAGTTTTTCTTTTCTCTTTTACTTTCTTCACATCTAAAGGGTTACGTAAACTGCATCCTAGACATTTTGACCTACACATGTATCAAGCAGGCTAAATACATTTAAATGAGAAAAATGAAGGAAAAAATAATTTGGCTTCCTCTCTATTTGTTGCTATTTAGAAGCATGTGACTTAGCTTTCCTCTGTGTAGAAACTTTCTAGTTTTACCTGATCCATGTTTTTATTTTTAATTGACATTGAGTTTCCAGGGAGCACAATCGAACCCTCCTGTCTTTGGAAATGTGCATCCAGTTGTGTACCATGCACACTTTGTTCTGGTTTCAGTGTCCCGTCATGTGCTGGAGAATGATGTCTGTGCTTTAATTCTTGTATTCTGTACACTTCACATCCTGTTGGTCGTACTATTTTCAAAATGTCTGTCCTTATTGATATTATCTGGTCACATCTTCTGACAAATGCCTAAGTAAATCTTTCTTATCTCTGTGGTTACACTGAAGTTTAAAATGTGCACCCCTAACTTACTGGGTGTCCCTTTAAGGTAAAGTTTTGGCATGTCTTCAAAGGTCACGAGAAATTTTAGAACTTATCTCCATTTGCTAGCATCCCTGAGCTATGCTTTTTGGTATTGCTGAGGAATAGTATACTTCCCCAGTGTAATGATCATTCTTGTTTAAATCCTATCTTTTCTGTTTCACACCAACTTACATCCCAGGTCTCCTCCTTTCTCCTATGCTGTATGCTCCATCCATCATGGTGCTGTTTCAGTCCTGGACATCATAAACCATTCTCACAGGGAGCTCAGCCAGCACACATTTCTTAGTTTTTTAATGCAGGACCTAGCTGGAAATGAGTTTACACCACCTTCTTTTCTGAAGGGTATCTACTAAGGAATTGGAATCCTAGAACTCAAATACTTTTCCGATGTATTGTTTTCTAGGTTCCATTGTTTTTCTCTAAAATCAGCCATTTTTTGAGAAGAGGAAAGGGCTTAGTAGGAGGGAGGTTAGGGTAAGGGCAGAGGAAGGGAAGAACAAGCCTGTTCAAAGTACATTACATCCCCGGATGAAAATGGTACAGGTAATCCATTATTTCCATGTAATTAGCACACACTTTTGTTTTAAAAGAAGGAAAAAGAGTGGGACCTATAACTGTTATTTGTAAAATGACTGTGTTGTTAAACTGACTTTTAAATATTTGTGTTTATACTCACAGAATGGTGCTGCTCTCAGCCTAGGCTAGAGATGCTTCTTTCTGCAGTGGGAAGCAGTGCATCACCGTACATAGCACTGAGAATGAGAAATTGTGCATGATCATCCTTAAATGGGACATTTTGATATCTGCCCTTCCACCCCACCAAGGCACAGGGAACATCAAAGTGTCTTAGTCTCTATTGCTCTGAAGAGACACCGTGACCAAGGCAACTCTTATAAAGGAACATATTTAATGGGATGGCTTACAGTTCAGAGGTTCAGTCCATTATAATCATGGTGGGACATGGTTGGCATGCAGGCAAACATGGTGCTGGAGAGGTAGCTGAGATTTCTCCATCTTTCTCAGGCAACAGCAAGGGGTCTGTTTCACTGGACGTAGTTTGAGCATAGATGAGACTTCAAATCCCACTTCCACAGTGACACACTTCCTCCTGCAAGACCACACCTACTCCAACCAGGCCACACCTTCCAATAGTGTCACTCCCTTTGAGAGCCATTTTCTTTCAAGCCACCCAAAGGAGGCTAAAGAATGGTGAGAGACTGAGGGTTCGGAGGAAATACTGTCTTCTAGACAAGAAAAAATGGCTGCACTCATGAACTCGTAGGAGCTGTGGCTCTCTGCAGGAAATCTGCACATGCTCACACCAGCCAGACTCCAACATGGGTGTGGGAGGCATTCACCGAGAGCTGTTGGCAGTTGATTGCGGCTGCTGGTATGTTTTCTGTTCTTCAGTGGATGGACCTGTGTATATGCACATGCAAGCAGTACTAACTGAACTTGTGTGAAGTTGGAGAAGAGAAATTGGGGCAGATTTGATCATGTTTTGCTGGATACATATATAGAATTTTCAAAGAATAAGTTTTCAACTAAATATTTTTTCTTTTTGAAAAGGAAAAGTCCTCACTTTCTTTTTCTGTTTGATTGTTTTGTTAGTGAAACAGGATCTCTGTGTAGCCCTAGCTGGCCTGAAACTTGATTTGTAAAACAAGCTGGTCTTGAACTCACAGAGATGCACCTGCCTGCCTCATGAGTGATGGGAAAAGGGTGTATACCACCACACTTGGCTGCCACATTACTATTTTACCCCATTCTGTCTTTTATCACCTTTGTCTTACTTTCAGAAACATTTTTTAAACCCATCTTCTCAAACCTTGGTATTTTTTATTATTCTAAGTGAGTGCCCTAGTCAATGTTCAATTGCTGTGATGAGACACCATGACTAGGAAAGAGCCACTGGGACTGGCTTGGAACTTTGAAACCCTAAAGTACACCCCAGTGACACACATCCTACAATGAGGCCACATCCCCTAATAATGTCACTCCCTGGTAACCTAGCATTTATATCTATAAGCATATGGGGGCCACATCTATTCAAATCCCCACAATGAGGTACAGTTTATAAGGAACCACAGAGACCCTTAGCCAACAGGGAAAAGCAAATCAAAATAATTCTGAGACACTGTCTTATGCTAGTCAGAATGCCTAAGATCAAAAACAACAATGATAACTTATGCTGAAGAGGATGGAGAGGATGTGGAATAAGGGGAGCATTTCTCCATTGCTGGTGGGAATGCAAATTTGTACAACCACTCTGGAAATAAGTATGGCGGTTTCTCAGAAAATTGGGAATCATCCTCCCTCAGGATCCAGTAATGCCACTCTTGGGCATATACCCAAAGGATACTCAATAAACTACAAGGACATTTGTTCAACTATGTTCATAACAGAATTATTTGTAATAGCCAGAATCTGAAAACAACCTAGATGCCCCTCAACCAAAGAATGGAAAAATAAAATGTACATTTAAACAATGGAGTACTATGCAGCAGTTAAAAAATGACATCTTGAAATTTGCATGAAAATGGATGGAACTAGGAAAAATCATCCTGAGTGAGATAACCCAGAACCAGAAATATGAACATGGCATGTACTCACTCATAAGGGGATACGAGCTGTAAGCAAAAGATAATGAGCCAATAGTCCACGACCCTAGAGAAGCTAAATAACAAGGTGAACCCTAAAAGAAACATGTATAAATCCCCCTGGGAAGGAGAAATAAACAAGATCTCCTGAGAAAATTGGGAGCATTGTGGGTGGGGGGAGAAGGGATGGAAGAAGGGGAAAAGAGGGGAGGAGAGAGGAAGAGGGGGGAAAGAGAGCTTGAGGGAATAGGATAGTCCAGATGGGGGAAGGACAGAGATGGAGAGCAAGGAAAGAGATACTTTCATTGAGGGAGCCATTATGGGGCTAACAAGAAACCTGGCACTAGAGAAATTGCCAGGAATTCACAAGTATGATCCAAGCTAAACCCTAAGGGGTAGTGGAGAGGGTGCCAGAACTGGTCTTGCCTTGTAGAAAGATTGATGACTATCTTAAATATCACCATTGAACTTTCATCCAGCAACTGATGGAAACAGAGGCAGAGACCCACAGTGGAGCACTGGACTGAGGTCCCAAAGTCCAGCTGAAGAGTGGGAGGAGTGAGAATATGAGCAAAGAGGTCAAAACCATGATGGGGACATCCAATGAAATATGTACCTGAGTTTATGGGAGCTCACCAACTATATCTGGACAGGAAAGGAAGCAGCATATAGCTAAATTAGACCCTCTGAATGTAGGTAACAGTTGTATGGCTGGGGCAGACTACAGGGTCACTGACAGTGGCACCAGGATTTATCCCTACTGGTTGTACTGGCTTTTTGGTACCCATTCTTTTTGGATGGATACTTTGCTCAGCCTATATATAGTGGGGGGGGGGGCTTGAACCTTCCCCAAAGCAATGAGTCTTACCCTCTTTGAGGACAGGATGCGGGGGTGGGGTGGGAGAAAGTGGAGGGAATGGGAGAAGGGGAGGGAGTGGGAACTGGGATTGATAAGCAAAATGAAAAAAAATAGTTTGTTTTCTTTTTAAAGAAATAAAATAAATGAAAAAATAATTTATAAAGAAAACAAAACAAAACAGCGAGGACAAAAAAGAAATCACAGAGACGTTGGTTTACAGCTTTTCCCAGCACCGCATTTCATTTGGTATAGACAACTAAGTGAACTTCTTTGGTCATGGATTGAAACTGTGGTAAAATTTAGCCTGCCAGTTGTTTGTCTCTGTTTCCACGATGGAGAATGGACAGCTTCAGAGGAACGGAAGGGCTGTGCGCATAGAACTCCAGAATGCTTTCCATTTGCAGAGAGGAATCAGAGCTACAGTCCACAGAAGAGCAGGTATATAGTTTTGCATCATTCGTCTCTAATGTCAAATTTAACATGTGTGTGTGTGCATGAAACCTTAGATCTTGGCATAAAGCAACTTCTCTTGAAATGAGGAGCTTTTTTTGCATGGCGATAGCTCAGCTGGTAAAAGGTTCTTGCCACCAAGATGACCTGAAGTTGCTGTCTGGACCGTAGGGAATGAACACAGGATGATTCCCTCAAGCTGTCCTCTGACTTCCATATGTGCACATGTAAACATCCTCACACATACACGCATGCTCACGTGCACACATGCTGAAATAAAATTTAAGACTGTCTCAGCTGGGTACAGTGGTACATACCTTTAATTCCAGCTCTTGGCTGGCAGAGAGGGATTTCTGTGAGTTTGAGATTTATGCCAGCTTGATCCATGTGCATTCCAAGGTAACAAGGGGTATCTATGTAGGAAGACTCTGCCTCAAAAACCAAGTAAGTAAATATCAATGTTGGGAAAGAAATAAGCAAACCTTTTTATTTTATTCACACAAATACTAACGTTTCAGTTCTGTATCTTGACGCCTCCCAGAAGATGCCTTGACTGGCGTGTTTGCGCCGTGCTAGAGACTGATTCCAGGACCTCACACACACTGGGCAGCCATGAAAACCACTCCTCATTTTGAGCCTTCCTCTACTAAGAGAGAAATTTCGTTGTCACATGAAAGCTTGACCAATTATACAATTCATTTCCCAAATCACTCCTAGACCTTCTTACATTCTCCAAAATAGATATTTCAAGAATTTAAAAGAGAGCCACCTAAGTAACCAAAGAAACTCTTCCCCCCACCACCGAAGAGTTTGTAGCTGCTAACATTTTAATCTGTTTCTCTTCTTCCAGAGACTGAAGTATATTTTAGAATAATGTAGATTGGCAGTCTAAATAGGTTGACTAACGTCGGAATTTTTAGACTGGGTGCAGATCCTTTGAAATATTTTTGAACATTGACAAGGGAGGTATGGAATACTGCAAGATGTTCAGGGCTGGAAACAACACACTTCTGTGGTCTCTGCCTCTGGTCCATGCTTCTCATGTAGATAAAAATGGGAAGCACTCTGGTATCTCAGTTTGCTGTTGGCTCTTCAGAATAAAAGGCTGTGAATGATCTTACGGTTGGCACAGGATGTCAAATTATTTATGTGAGGGTCAGTGTAATCATTTGAAGATAGTATCGCCATGCCACGGGTTTCTGTATAAGGGCATTCAAACATAATCTTTAAAGTTTAATTAGGTCAGGGATATTAATGTACATAGGCTGACTTCAATGCAATCAGTCAAGAATGACTGGGCTGACACAGCTGATTGTGAACATCAACTCATTCACTGAAGCTTCAGCATGTTGATGAGATGCTGATGCGCTTGACACGCATCTAATAAATTCACATAATGTTATCTGTAATCATCCCCGTGGCTGGACTCCATCCGCCTTTACAATATGTCACCAAAATGTTAATGAAACCGTCTTTTCTGATGTAGCTAGAGTCTAATGCAGAAGTGACTGCCCAAGGACATGTCGTCAGGCAACTGATGAGCGCCATGCTGACAATGATGGGTTCCCTGAGTCCAGTGTCGCACAGGCACTAGGGAAGATGCCCACAGCACCAGTGGGAGGGTCTGAACAAGGATGCCGCAGCTTTCCTACTTTTCTTGTAGAACTCTATGCCCTGCAGCTAAAAGGAAAAAGAAACAGAACTCTACCTTGAAACTGTTCCAGAAGTCTTTCCTTAGATTCCTGTCTTGACCAGTCTTCTTGTGTGTCCTCCAAGGAAAAGTTCCCTAGACTTGGGGGACTTCACTTAGCCCTGTCCTTAGTTCTTTGGCCTCTTAAAAAATTAAAAAGCAAGCCCCGCACAGCACGTTGTTTTATGCTGTTTACGCTCAGACTTCTCATTACTCTTTTCAATATTTATTTTAGTCTTTTTTTTATTTCTTTGTGTGCTGTGTGTGTGTGTTGTGTGTGTGCACTCTCACGCAAGCATGCATTCATGAACCATGGTACACATGTAGAATTCAAAGGACAGCTCTTAGTAACTAGTTCTCTCCTTCCATCGTATGGGTTTCAGGGACTGAAGTCAGGGCACAGGACTCAGCAGCAAGCACCCTTCCCTACTGAGCCATCTCACACACTATTTTACTTTCATTTTTCTTTCTTTCTTCTTCTTCTTTTTTAAATCAGTCTTCTAGATACGAATCTAGATATGCCCAGAATTTGAGTATGAAAACATACAGTTGAACCTGTAAAAGAAGCCTGTTAGTTTCTTTTTAGAATTTTCTGAAATATTTTGGTGGCATCTAAGTGACTGCATCAAGATAGGACAAACGCGACTGCTTCAAGACTTTCTGATTATTTCAAAAACTGTGTAACTTTTCAAAATTCTTTTTCTGGCCAATGATGTGATTAGTTTCTTCTAAAAATGAAAGCGTGAGATTAATAAGAATTTCACAGTAAAAAGACAAAATATTTCCGAAGTCACATGATTTGAGTGTGCCTCCCAGGCACAGCAGAAATTCCACAGCACAAAATTCTCAAGTTTCTAAATGGGGGCTCGTGCATCAAATGCCAGAGATTTCATTATATAATTGATTATTCATAATTCTTTTTCGGAAAGTGCACAAAAGGTTTTGTTCCCTGCTTGAGACCCAGATCTTCAATGTGTAGGCCTAGGCTGTCCCTTCCTTCAGGTTTGGTCTGGCCAGAGGTTCCTCTGTCAGATTTGCCTGGAGTCTGGGATCACAACTAACAAAGGGAGATTTCACTTGTAAATAATGGGGCCCTACCCCCTCCCTATTATGCTAGTTTTCTTCAGGCTGTTTACTCCTCTCCCTTTTTTTCTTGGTTGGAAATGCTGGCATATAAAATAGCAGTTTCAAATATTCTTTGTGATGGGTAGTAATCCTATTAGTTTGAAAAAAAAATGATTTTCCTTAAATTTGGAAAGTGGATAATTTGCTTCACGCCACTTTACACATATACCATTATTTTTTTAATCACAGTGAACATTTTAATTGGCATAAAATAAGAAAAGCCTATGTCTTTTTTTGAAAATAAAAAAATGCATTCTTTTATTCTAGCTTGGAAGCCTAATTAGTCCAGAATGTATTCAAATGTTTTGTTTTTGCAGCGTTTGTCAGTGAGAGCTTGGAACGTGTTGTTTCTCCTGATAGGTCACAGACTGGAAAGGCCTGACCCTGGGAATCAAATGTCTGACCTGGCCTGACCCCAACCTCTACTTAAAATCAAGTCTTCATTTTATTTAAAAACAGAGGTATATTTTCTATGTATCTTCCCTCCTCCCCGTCCCAGCTGCTTAGAAGAAGCCATTGCTATTCATTCATCTGAGACCTCAGGGTGGGAAAGGCTGCTTTCCAATCTTCTCAGTTTGAAGACGGGAGCCCAGGCTTGATTTCCTTCAGTCTATTTAGCGTAAACCATATTGAGTTTCACGTAAGAGAAAAATAACTCATGGTACATAATTAGGTGATGTGTGGGCTTCCCTTTTACTGCACATAAAATGCAAACACTTATTTTAAATACATCTCTTTATTTAATTGAAAATCACACAGGATGTTGCTTCTGCAATCACAAGAGGCAGACTATGTGGCAGATGGATTTTTTTTTTAAATGACCGCTGTAGAACACTTAAAACCGTGTCAGTTTTCTGTTGGAAATTTTGGAGGTAGAGTGAGCCCCTCTCCTAATGCTACCATTAATCATGCTATGGTTTTGTGCTTATTTCTGAGGCAAATTATCAAAACCCTTATCTTTAGTCTTGCTTTGGGGCCCTCATCTGTGGGGCTTCTTTGCTCTGTTTGTGTGGTTGTTACAGTAAACAGAATTTATGGCTGTGAGGGCCACATATCCTGTAGATCATGTGAATTCCCACTGAGTTCTGCAAGCCTTGATGGCACCCCTGTGTTTTTACTTTCAACATCTCTACTTTTGGGGAGGTGGAGGGCAAGCACCCCTCTTTACAAGGCATGAGCCTTTGTCCTCTCCCTGGTGTAGCTGCAGTGGAACCCTGCATATTTGCTGGGGACTCTCAAAGGTATCTTTTTACTGGAGAGTTAATCGTTTGTACATTTGAAACTAAAACCCCTGTAGGATCTCACAGTTTCAAATGCCAGCCCTAATGATAATACGGCTTTCTTTTTTTAAAGTGCAAGGCACATTGTTGTATTGCCATTTTCAAATTAAACTTTTGGGACCGTGGTCAAGGTTAACTTTCTTGTGGGCAACCATCCTTCTTCAAGCTGAGATACTTTCCCTACGTTAATGTAATCCCACACAGAGAAGAACAAAACCCACTAAAGATGTCCTTGAAAATATAACTCGATTACTAACATGTCTTAGTTAGTCTTAGAACGATGATGTTTCCATTTTCAATTGTCCTGTGTGAGGTAACAGGTGGGAACATTCAAATCTAAAATCACAGAACCCTTCGACATTGTGAGATTCCAGTTTATGAGGCACATAAGCCCCCAAGTCATGTGCAGGATAATTTAAAACTCTTCAAGCTTTTTTTCGTATTTCCTAGAGTATTTCAATTTGGACATTATTGGGGTTCTGGGAGTATGTAATAATGCATAGGGGTTTGAAGCTGCTGAAAATGAGGAAATACTCTTAAAAAATTGCTCTCCCTTTTTTTTCTGGTGGCCGGTATGAGTAGGTGATATTGAAGGACACACACGTGTAACATTGGGCATTACAGTGTGTAAGTCAGTCAAAGCCAGTCGTGGATCATTCTGTAATTGTCTACATAATTCCCATTTGAGAAGTGATTGGGAAAAATTAAAACCAAATAGTCACTGAAGAAGAATGGGTAGAGGGCCAGGAATTTGAGCATTCAAGTACCATGTATGGAGGAATTCAAGTACCATGTTTTGAGAGTGAGGACCTGAAATTTGTGGAAGACACCAAAGAATAAAGTCAATGAAGCCTTTCCTCAGAGCCTCCTGTGTGCTAATTTCCTACTATGCTGCTAGTGAAGGTTGTTCACTTTATACTATATTGCTAATGAAGGATCCTCCAGGACTCTGTAGCCTTACTTCTGCTGGTTTGGACTCTACACACACACACACACACACACACACACACACACACACACACACACACACTGGTATCTTTGGGGCTCCTTTGTCTTTTGGTAGTTCAAGACTGAAAGCAGATTTCCTACTTTAAGTCAGTTCGGTTCACCTACCAGTGGAGCGTGGGTCTGTGCAGAGGATTCAGGAGTACCTTAGGTCTCAGCAATAAAAGAGGACACAGCTTCCAGCACGTAGAATCATAGAATCACAGATCTGTTTCTTGTTCTTTCCCTGAACAGGACTGAACTTCCCAAGGATCCTGTTCAGAAAACAACATCGGTTTTTCAAACTTATTTAAAGTTTTCAGTAGAGGACTTGTGTCTTTGTTGGCACAGTGCACTCATTACTATTTAATATTAAAATTTTCAAGTATGTCAGAAATGAAAACTTAAATTTCAGTTGCAGGAAACATGACAGCTCAGTGTTATTTGTCTTACTGTCAGTTTCAGAAGCACATCACATTGACAAAGTTTCCAAATACATGGATGCTGTTGATGCCTTGGTCGGATGTCCCCGCCTTCTTGCTGTGGGACATTAGGAAGGACCACTGTTTCACTGGATGAGGCCTGAAGGTTGAGTGAATGCCTGCTTTTGGGCTTTCCCACAGAGGTGTGAACTTTCAGCCACTGAAGGTTTGTCAGAGGGGCCTCTCCCCAGCACAGAGGTGTCAAACCGAAACAGCTGAGCAATAGAAACAGCTCTGAGCAGAGGGAAACTTTTCTGCATCTTGGGAAAAGTCCCTCTGCTAAGTGTTGGAATTTCCAAGCCATTGTCCTCTTGGTGGCAGGGATTAGCAAACTATGTCAGACTATGTGATTTTTGTCAGTCTTTCTGAATGGCCTCTGCCATCAGTTGATGCTGATGATTATTTTAATCTGAATTAAATTTAGTCCCCAAACTGAAAGGAAAAAATAGCGGACAATAGAAAGAACAGAGACATGGAGAAAAGACGGTTCTGAAATGAACTCGAACGTTCTCTGCCTCCATCAACTTGTACTAATAGCTTGGAATCATTAAGCCCCAGGTTCCTCATAAGTGAAAGAACAGTCTTAACATCACCTGATAGGAGTCTAGTGGAGAACAGAGGTAGGACAGGGAATAAAATCATTAGAGTAATCACTCCCCGAATGTTTATGTCTTCACAAAATTCATATGTTGAACGCCCCTTGCATTAGTATTAGGCAATGAGGACTTTGGGAGAGGCTTAGTTCAGCAAGGTAGAGCCCTCATGAATGAGCAACAATAGCACCTTCTAAAGAAGGGAAGTAAGTGACTTTTCTTTTGACCCTGTAATGATAGAGCACAAAGCCAGCCATTTGCACACCAGGGAGCCAGCTCTCACATCTGTCCACTCCAGAACAATGAGGAATAAATTTCTACTCTTTAAGCCAGGCAGAATTTGAGGTGAGACACTTATTAGACTCTCACCAATTATTTGTCAACTTTCCTCTCTTCTTTCAGTAAACATAATGTTATGTTCACTCCAGGTGTGCAAATATTAATGTGAAATGCAAGGTGAGAACAAGGAGGGCTTCCAATGACTGGAGAGTGATCCTGAATGCCTCCGAGGGAGCCATGGAAAGTCCTGCAAACGTGTGTGTAAAGATTGATGCGCTTACAGTTGCTGTGATAAAATCTACATGGCACATGACAACAACAGCAGACAGGACACTGCACAGTGCAGGAGTGAGGGTACTACGGAGAAAGGACAAGGTGGCGAGGAGGGTCATTTGAGAAAATCATTTATAAGGGCTTAGATAGGAGAGAAAAAGTAGCATAGTAACAGAGGCTTTTTTTAATTTTTATTTTGCAACCGAATCCCAAACTGAGACAAATTATTTCAAAATCTGTATTAGTAGAATACAAGCTCTCAGTTTTAGAAGCTCAGCTCTTGTATTGTAGGAGATTCAATATGATCTATTTTTACATTTAGTTTGCTAATTCTACCCTTGTTAGACATTTCCTTGTGGGAAGTCACATGGACCACTTTGGGGGATGAGATGTTGATGAGTATAGTCAGAGTCATGGCCTGCAAAAATTAAACATAAAGCCGCTAGATGTGGCTTAGAAAGATGCAAACGTTAGCTTTTTCCAGAAACCCAAGAAGAACCGGCAGCTCTAGTTCATCCTTGACTAAGCACAGTGGCCAAGGCTCAGGGACATTGAATGATACTTTGTCAACTCCCCAGAGCTGATGTCAGTCTTCGGTCTGACCTTAACGTGTAAATCAGTGCTGCTCCGACTTCTGTATTTCACGGTCCAAATGATTAAAAGAAAAAGGAAAAAAAACAACAACAAAAGCCTATTCAACAGAAAAGATCAAATTTATTTTGAAAGGCACAAAATTTAAATAGCAAATAGAAATAGACCAGAAATCCTTACAATCTATGATTCTTGTATGGTTACCTAAGGGGAATAAGTTTAATGTTCAAAAAATAATAAATGGAGATAAGTTTAGAGCAAAAAGTCACTTTGTAGGGCATTCCCTAGGGGTTCATTGCTGCTTGCTGGCGGGAACCTTAGTGGCCTAGTGGGGGTATCCCCTTTTAGGAAAAAGATTCAGGGAAAACTTAGTGGATCATGGCACAGATCTGTTTTAAAACCATGAATGTAGCTACAGAGATATGAGTTTGTTCCCACATTCTTGGGTTGCTACAAAGGAGCTGGCTTCCTGAATCTCTCTGTTTTCGTTTCTTAGCACATGAACTATTCTAGAAAGAATTATACCATTGAAATTCCAGCAGCTATGGAATCATTGACCCAGTCAAGCTGAAGCTTCTACATGCAATCATGAATTAAATAAACCTTTTACATTCACACAATGGCCAGTGTCTGGTATTTTGTTGCAGAAATGGAAATGAATTAATAAAACCTCATAAAAATTCCAGTACTTCTCACATCTCCCATCAAGCATGTGTTACAAATGACCTAGACCAAATGATAACTAGGACTTTAGAGTTCTTTACTACTGTCTAATTAGGCAATATATATAATGACAGTATCATTTTTTATAATAGGATATATAATTAAAAAATTGAAACCGTCATTAGCTTATTATTTATATAGTAGCTACTGAAAACAATATTTGTTGCATGACTGGTGGATGAAGGAAGTCTTCCATCACTGATGCTGTGTTTGATCAGGGGCTCTGAAATTTTGGGCAGAATCTTTTCAAGGATACAGAGCAACATAGCTTTCTCAAGTCAGTGCTGAACGAAACTAAGGAACTAAAGGCAGAGGCTTTAGATACAAATTTCTGTTAAGAAAATGTTCCAATGAGTAGGTTATAATATTAGTAAGGTTTTTATACTCTGAATATCTGGGGTAGGAAGTTGCTTTTCCTAGAATTATATAAATGTAGTGAATATGTTAGAAACTCACAAATCTCAGGACTAACTCACATTTGATAAAATAACTCAGAAAACTAAAATGATTCAAGTGAATGAAAGAGTGAGTTTCATTTTCAATGCACATTTGTGCACATACGCAGGCACACATACTCACAAATTCATGCCCCTCACAAGCACATGCATGCACACTCACAAACACATGCATGCACACATGCTCATATGCGCGCGCGCACACACAAGGCTTGAATTCATAGCACCTAGGATATCGCCCCCTCCTACAAACAGCCCCCATTCAGCCAGTCAAGCCTGAGTCCTACTCCTCCGCATCACCTCCTTGAGCTCCCACAACTTTTGACCATACCCTTCACCTCCCTTTATCAGCCTTTACAGAGATAGACAGCAGATTAAAAAAAAGTTTTTCCCACCTAAGTCATATTGAATTATTTAAAGAAAAGTAATCATTTGTCAAATTACTAAACCTAGCTTCCAATATTTCTTGCCTGTTCTGTATCAATACTAGCGGCCAAGGCTTCCTCTTGATCCATGAGATTCATGGCCTTTGCCATCCTTGAGCTCACTTCAGTGGAGGAGAAGTCCTAAGAACAGAAGGGGATGTGTGACATTGGGATGGATCTTGGGGAAATTTAATCCCCAGATGTTATTTTGCTTCAGATCAGGCCAATGATCCTGCAGTGCCCTGTGTTCTGACTCATCTCTTATCTCTCAAGGTGCTTGGGTAGCTTCAAACAGGGCCTTCTAAGGGGCCAACATGTTTGAAGGGGCAGAAGAGTGACAGATTAGCTGACATTTTTTTCCCTTCCTCCTTTTCCATCCCCACCCTTTTGCTCTGTCATGCTGTTGATGTGTTTGAGCATGCATCTGTCTATTATACAGGAGAAGCATCTTTCCTTATATCATTCTTGATTAACAAGTTTAAAATGATCCTCTTCTATGTTAATTTATTAGGAACCTTGTATGGGATGTTGTATTGGGATGATTTTGTATCTCTGCTAAACAACAAACTCCTCACAAAGAAGCCATTTCCGATGAGCAAAGACATAACCATTCTGATCTGAAGCAGGGTTTCTGCACCTCATACTACTGACACTTGAGGACAGACTGTTCTTTGCCATGTGTCTGTCCTGCACAATATGAACTATTAAGCACCATTACAGGACTCTGCCAGTAAACACAAGTAGCTACCTCTGCTGGCTAGTTTTTATTTGTTTGTTTGTTTGTTTTTTGATCAATTTGTCATAAGGTAGAGGGTAAGAGAGACACTCAGTTGAAAAACTGCTCCATCAGATTGCCTTTAGGCAGGTTTTTGATAATGGATATGGAAGGCCCACCTTACTGGGGGTCGTGCCAGCCATGGGCAGGTAGTCTCGAGAAGTCTAAGAAAGGCAGAAAAACATGAGTCTGAGGAACAATCCAGGAAGCAGCTCACCTCCATGATTGCCCCTGCTCCTGCTTGAATTCTGTCATCAGGACCTGTAAGACAAACATTCCCCTCCCCATGCTGTATTTGCTCATGGTGTTTGTCACTGTTGCATAAAGACAAATTATGACACTCTACTCTAGATTTTTTTTAAAGCAGAATTCTCCAGACATTGACAAATATCTCTCCTTGTATAAAGTAGTCAAAATATTCATTTCAGAAGACTATGTTTGTATAAGTAAATGTATCTGTGAATCAAAAAACTTGTACCTTTGACCTAGAACTCAGTACAAAGAGACATTCTTCCCTCTCTCCCTTCCTCCTTTCTTTCATTCCTTCCCCTTGATGCTGGGGATTGTACCCAAGGCCTTGCACATGATAAATTCATGCTGTGCCAATGAGCTGCCCCTTTATTATGACTCCTACACACTCAGTCCCAACACTAGTGTGGTATTTCCAGAACCTGACATTCCTTCTCTTATCCTCAGGGCACGCTGCTGTGACACAAAACTAACTTTCCTGCCACCCATGGAGCTGGGTTTTCCAGAAAATTAGGTTGGTAAGTAGCCAGCACAGTGAAATCACTTACCAGCAGGTTCACCCGAATCGCTTACCTCGCTAATCTATAGTAATGTGAAAGATGAGCAAGACCATGACATGGCATACTCAACATGTTAGGCTATGCTCATAGTAAATTGAGAAAATTGATTTAATAATGCTTTTAACTCTTCAATTAGACACACTGAACAAGCACACACTGAACAGACACACTGAACATTCTTTGCACACATGTTTCTGTGTGTCTAGGTATATTTGCTCTAGAATAGCAAATCCTATGATATGAAGCTAAATTATTGGGTTCATAGTATCTGTGTATGGATCAAGCCATTGATGGAAGATACCACTGAATGAAGTTAGTTTAATTTCATTTTCAATTAAATGTATCTGAGTTCAGAACTGCTTCAGACTCATCAGAAATTAATTGTGATAACCAGGAGGGTTAAGAGTCAAGCATAAAACTTCCGCGTTGGAGCACCGAACTGAGCCCCCCAAGTTCCAAACGAGGAGCAAAAGGAGGAAGAAAATGACGAAGGACTGCGAGGGATACTATCACCCACTGATACAAGGGGTCGGATCTAATGAGAGTTTACCAAGGCCAGATGGACCGTGACTGAAAGAGCATGTGATCCAACCAGATTCTCTGAATGTGGTTGGATTTTCTGAATGTGGCTGGCCTGCAGTCTTTCCGAGAAGCCATTGACAATGACACTGGGACTGGTTTCCTCTGCATATACTGGATTTTTGGGATCCAGTCTGTTTGGATGCTCACCTTCCTGGACCTGGAGTGAGGGGGGAGGAACTTGGACTTCCCACAGGGCAGGAGACCCTGACTTCCCTTGGGGACAAAGAGGGAGGAGGAGAGGGAGGGGGGGAGTGGGAGGGCGTTGGGAGGAGGGGCGTAAATGGAAACTTTTTATAATTTAATAAAATTACTAAAAGAAAAAAAAAATAAAAAAAAAAAAACTTCCCAGTAGTATTCAGACAACAAGTAGATGTAAACCCTTGGGTAAATAGTCATGATCCTCAGGTCTGGCATGTTTGATAAACAGGAAGATTGGCCTGCCAGGAAATCTCCCAGTTCTGGATTCCCCAGATACCCTCTGAAAAGTAGGCAGAAGGAAGGAAAAAGAATAAATGATTTAACTAATAAAGGAATGAGTGTGTACATATGTGATAAAACTATGTAAAAAGACTGCTTCCGCACACAGGCAAGAAGCAAGAGGACAGGTAGATGAATATTATCAGACTGTCATGTCTCAGAGCAAGGCTACTGGACAGCTCCAGACTCTGGGCATTTGAAGAGTGTACAGTGTTGATCCCTGGAGTCACCATAGAGAAATGATGTCATCTTCTCCTTGGCTGGCATATGGGAAAGAATTTGCCCTGGGGAGATTGATGCCTGGACCCTGCATTGCTAGAGAGACTGAAGAGTTAGCCTTGATGCAAAACCATGCACTTGTAAGAGACTTGTAACCTCTTTCAGGTAACGCGGAGCACGTAGAGATATTTACTCAGACTTTTTTCTCGGGGAGGGACATGATGCCCAGTGAGGGCCCGCAGTCAGTCTCTACTGCCAGTATTTCCAGGTCTGCCCCAGCTGCTGAAAGCCTGCAAGAGTCTGCAGCAGAACAGTGGCAGCCTGAATCTGGAGCCTGGCAAAAGGGGATAGGAAGGGCAAACTCATTAGTTCAACATGAGCCGCCTGAAGGAAGAGGCTTTGATGGGTCAGAATAAGGGTTCACATGGTTTTATTCCTCTGTCTGCCAGAAGCGGAAACTTCATCTTCCTGCCTTAGGAATCTGTAATAAGCACTGTGCATCAAACTACACCTCAGCATCTGCTTCCAGAAACTCAGCCTATGACAGCTGCCCAACATGTGAAGCGCGGTAGAAGCTATCAGCATTTGGCAGCTCTCACCCATCCTTCCTCTTGGGCATCCTTAGTCCACCCCTACCACCCCTGCCTGATTTAGGAACTTCCATGCTACTGCCTTTGTTTACTTGAAGACCAACCTTTGCAACACTGCTGTGCAGTTAGCAGAGTTGGGTGGCCATTCATAGACTCTCAAAAGTCCATTTACATGTTTGCTCAACAGGAGAGCAGCCGAGGTCAAGTAATTTGCAAGATACAAGTTCCCACAAAGTCTCACAGCTTCATACAACCCAACCCAACCCTGAGGATGTTCATATGGTTCAACACATCCTCTTGCTAGTGGTTATAGAATATTTTACATTGATTTTGACAAGGCTTTGATTATATTTCGTAATGGAAGTATAGTCCTTTTCCTTACAAACACGAAGGCAGCCAGTGTTTATCAACATGCATCTTGGAAATGCGGTAAGTGGGGAGACAGATGCTCTTGAGGCTGGTGACATGGAAAGGAAAGGCAAAGAAACACCAAGGGAGCAAAGCAGATCCCTCAATTTGATCAGCAAGGAGGAAAAGAGAACAGGAAAGCTTCCTAAAAAATAAAACACACGATACTGCGAAATGGTCCTTAGATCCAATTCAAAATATCTGCGAAGCTTGTTTGATTGGTCGATAAAAGAAATTCCCATTGCTGTGGGGAAAATTTATTTTATTATCTCTCAGTTGTCCTACACTTTACCACTATTTTGGAAACAAAATATATCCTGAAGGTAGCAACTTTACATCTCAAAGCAATTTGCTACCTCATGATTGCAACTGACTGCTTGCTGAAACTCAGACAAAAGTCAGCACGGTTAGTTTTTATTGACATTGTTCTCCCTATGGAAAAGAACACTTGAGAAGAAAGCCTATGGCTTGCACATGTGTAAAGGGAACTGAGCTGCAAGCCAAAGAGCTCTGCTATCTCTTCCACTTCTCAAGATAGGAACCTGCTTGTGCAAGGTTTTAAGTTTTCCCTTACCACAATTTGTGTCATGGGCATCAAGGCTAAGCACTGATGCTAGAGGTTTATTTCAGGGAAAATTATGCCCTATGAACTCTTACACTCCAGCTTGTATTTATACATGAGAAATCAACTAAGGCAAGTATCAGACACTTTCCCCCGTGTCTATTTGGTAGCTGGGAGAACAGGTAAACTATATTTACCTCGGGGATTGTGATGGGACATATGAGTCGGAGATATATACGAATAAATTTACTATCATTACTTATAAGGTAAAATTGTCTAATTTCCTGTGTAAGTCATCACCCAACTCTACTCTGCTGCCCAGAGCTCAGCATTATTATTTTTCTCATTACAGAGTTGAGGATGTCCAAAGCACACAGACAGTGGAAGATCTTCTGGAGTACAAAGTAACTAGGAAATTGGAATGATCCATGGACCTGGAGAAAGCCGACTCAGCGTTGCTGGGCTACAGGAAGAGGCGCTAAGTTTCATCAGAGTAGAGATGGAAGAGTCTATCGCTGTGTCAATAAACAAAAGTCGTGCCAAACCCAGAGTCAGTGATTTCCGAATGGACTGATTTGCCAGTGATTAACAAGTGTGGATGGGGAGTGCAGCTTTCCTCTTCTAACACATGCCACAGTGATTCTCCATGGACACCATACTGCCACGAAATACAAAGAACAAAGGCCATGCCAGCAGGCAACCAATTCAGAAACTCAGCTTCCAGGTAGGGTGCTGAACAAGCCCATGGTCGGAAATAGTCTAGAGTCAGCTGCTCACATGGACAAGCTCTGCTGATGTGAGGTGATGTGCTCAGATTGGGATTGAGATTTTCTAGTTGTGTGTGCTTAGATTATCAGCACGGTGAGATACATTTGACTAGTCATTTTCTTTCCTCATTTCAGGAGAACAGTTCCTAGCTAGTTTACGGTGTGGGAAAGCCTGACAGTGACCCAGGAGCCCTCACCAGCTGGACCTGGGTCCCACTCAGCACAGACTGTGTGTGCCTCAGCAGCCGCTAGATGAGATTACTGACAGAAGTCTTGTTTGCAGTAAGGCAATGTCTCCTTCGAGTCACCCAGATTATAGGGACCCAGGAATCTGGTTCACGAGATTTTTTTTTTTCATGAGATTCTTGTATGAAGATTTTAATTAAATATATTCAGGGAACTTAGTGTAATCACAAGCCAAAAACCAAAGTCAGAAAATATGTCTGATTCCTCCCGGAATTAGTTATGGTAGAGAGTTTAGGGTAAGTGAGACCTTTTTTTTTTTCTCCCCATTCAAGGGACACCGTTCAGTCTATATAAGAACTACCACAAAACCAAAATGAAAGGCTTACTCTTCATGGCCGAAAACACTGATTATATCATAGACAGAAATGACACAGACCTGATCTTCTCCACACCAAAACAAGCTGTGATTTTTTTTTAATGGCTTCAGCCAGTAATCATATATCTTTGTTTCAAGTTGCACTTCACTCAAACAGAGTGCTTTAAAATATACCAGAGCGCCATTAAAGTGATTGCTACCTGCCGCACACCAGCAGAGCCACAGATGCAGACTGGCTGTATGATTTGTCCTAGGCCCCGTGGCTTAGGAAAGGCAGAAGCAGTTATTCAATTTAGCTACTGAGCAGTGTTGCAGAAATACAAATTCTATGATAATTTGGGTAGCACAAAATATAATTATTTATTTAGAAATGTTTCCTCCAGTATTGTCCATACAGTAGAAAATATCAGTGTGGTCAAAACGAGGGGGTCTTCCTAAGCAGGTGTTTGTAGCTTGACAACAGTGAGATCCTGCATCCTGGGCTACCCAGCAGAAGCACATGCACCTGGACCTTCTAGCTGGGAGATTCTAAGAAGGCATATGATATAAATTCTCTCTTAATGCTGTTAAGTGCACTGGTTTCAACATGTTTTACTTTTTTTTTTTCGTGTGGGAACAATGGGATTTTCCAGAGCACTGATAAATAACTGCTAGGCTGGGAGGATTCGAGAATGCACGATATGACATTCTCCCTGTCCCGCTGCCTGTCCAGATAAGACAGAGCTAGTTACAGTTAGTGCTATGGTAAGCGATGCACAAAAACTAAGCAATTAACTTGGCCTAATTGTCAGGGAAAGTCTGGTTGAAGTAACAACACTATGTTTGGATTTGGTGAACATTTCAGTCAGAGACCACAAAGAAGGAAAACTGTCACAAGTCTATGAATTGACTCTGTGCCCAGAAAGAGCAGAGTAGTGGGTGTGTCTGGAAGGGAGATGTTCAAAAACAGGACCCCAGCAAACCCCTGAGGAGTCGTTTCTAAGTTTCTTGGATGAGGTAGTAGGTGTTTGGACTTTTGCATTTAGATGCTGGGTTTTAGGCAGATTCCTGGGCTAAATGAAGAATCTGTTTTCTGGACGCTAAGAGCCAAGGAGTTAACACACTTGTTTTGTGGCTTTCCTCACGTCCAACTTCCTTTTACTTTGCCAAAGAACTTTTTTTCCTCATCAATATCCTGGTTCCTCTGAGGGGCCCCTGAAAGGAAGCACCTGGTGTCTGCACAGCAGCTGGAGGGGGGGCAGCGCGGGCTCCCACACAGCTCCACTGAGATCTAATACACTCTCTGATACGTCAGAGGCTCTTGGTCAAAAAACTTTTTTAAAGATTTTTTAAAAACTTAGATGGGATAATATTGGCTTATTATCCAAGTGCTTTCTAGAAATAGGCTGTTTGTAGGTTATCCTAAAAGGGTAAATGCTAGCCTATTCACAGGGGGGGTCATAGAAGCAGAAAGTGCAAATTAATATTTTCAGGGAACTCAAACGTTCCAACCTTTAAATTTTTCTTATCATTAATTAAATAAGCTCTGAAGTAGAGACAGCTCATTTGCCAAGTCTGTGCATGTCCAGTTTGCCTTCCATCAGCTCTAAATTTATTTAATTTAAACGTCTTCCCTTTTCTCTGAATACAGAGTAGATGGCTTTTACTGCCTGGACCTTGGCATTTCTGAAACTCCTTCAGTATCCACATGTAAATGTGCTCCAGAAGCATGCCCCCGAATTGGCCTGTTTCCTAGACACTGCAGCCTCCCGAGCCATCTGTTCAGACTATCCCCCCACTGTGGCTGGGTCCCCGCCTGTGGAGGAAGGGCAGGAAGGTGCTAAGTCACGTAGGAGATACCAGTGTGTGCAGTGACAGATCCCTGTCGTTGATATGTGTTAATATTTCACATCGCTTTCAATCACATCGTTATGTGAAATAAATAGCTCTGTTAGAGCCCAAATAGGAGGGTTTTCTTCCAGGGCTAAAAGTAACTTAAAGTAGCTATGACTTATATGCTTCCACGATATGGCCCTCCCTTAAAAACTACCTCAATCTTTAGTGTGTCCCATGTACTTGGTAGAGAGTTAGTTCCCATGATGATGTCAATGAAATCTTATCATTCTTTATCCTTTATTCTGATTTATGTATCCTAATAAAATTAGATGTGTGCTAATAATTACAAATTTATCTTTTAAGCAATAGGACATTCTGTCCATATTACTTCTCTTGCTATTTTTTAAAATGTATCATCATTCCTTACTTCATAGTTACTTTTCTATCCCGCTTGCCTTCTGGGCTGACCATTCAGTGAAACACTGTCAAAAGAGCTAAAGAAAACTTGCCAGCTGAACCTATTTAGTACACAATGGAAAGGAATGTAGATATAAATAGGCACACAACGTTTTCTCCATCTCTATAAAAAACAAGGAGAGTTAAACCTGTTTTTAATCCTATTTTGTCATGAAAGAGCAGCATAGCAGAGATCCTGAATGAGGAGGTTTTTGCAGTCTCAGGAATAATTACGCACAAACATGGTACATTATACACACTCATAGATTCGCAAAGGTACAGGCACAAGTACACGGCCTCTCTTACCCATATCCATACACAAAATGACTCATTTACTTCTTGTGGGCCTAGTGCTTATGAAGTCAGAAATATAAGTCGCTCCAACAAAATTAATCTGTGAATTCATGAACATAGGGGTTCTTTCCCCATTTTCTTCAATAGTTCATGGTTTTGATTCCTAAGAACTTTTGTCTCTTAGATTTATTGTTAAGTCATTTATTTATTTATGAATGATGTATTGTGGGTGAGATCCTTTTTTGTTTCCTTTTCAGTGTCAATTGTTCATATATAAAGATCCATATATATATATACATATATATGTATATATATATATAAAATACAGAAGCACTGAAATTTCCAAATAGACAATAATCCTGAACAACACAAGCAATGTTTCAATTATCACAATATTTGACTGTAAAAAATAACAACACAGACTCATAGTAACCCAAAGAGTGAGGTGCTGGCATGATAAAGAATGTATAAACCAATGAAATAGAATTATAAGATTCAGAAACAGATCTTCACAGTCCTGCCGTCTGATTCTTGATAAAGAGGTTAAAAATAGCTTAAATAAAAGATAGTCTCTTTAACAAATAGTTCTAGAAAAGCTGACTATGAAATGTAAGACTCAAGGTAGTTTCTTGCTGCTCACTCCACGCAAAATTCAAATTAAAAATGTGAAATACCTTAATACCCAATCTGACACACTACAACTTCTAGTAAAAATGTAGAGGAAAATTCTCAAGATATTGGCATAGAAATGTAAGATTGCCATTGTTTAGGAAACAATAACAATAACCGACAATCAATATTGTATAAAATTAAAAATGTTATGAATAGCAGAGGAAACATCAGAGTGTGAAGACACAGTCTACAGACTACAAGAAGAATCTTTATAAGATATGATTTTAACAACAGAATAATATCCTGCAAATATAAAGAACCAAAACACTCAGTCAATAGAGCAAGTTATTTATAATCCAATAAATAACTGACAGAACTATAAATTTCTTTGAAAGAGAAAAGTACACACTTACAATAAATATATGAAAAATGTGTTTAAAATGCTTAGTCATCAGGGGAATACAAATCTTACCCTAGTCAAAGTGGCTACCCCCAATACTGTGAAATATGGAAATTCTGGCCAGATATGTGAAGAAAGAATCCTTATATATTGTTGGTGGGAGTAGAAATCAGGTTATCCACATTGAAATCAGTATGGCTTTCCAAAAGGCACTCCCAACGTTAAGAGCGGTAGCCTTGGGAAGGAAGCTGTCATTAAGCAATCACTTAATGTGCATGCCATGTTCACTGAGGTTCCGTACATACAACAGTAAAACCAAAAATCACCTAAGTGCCCACTAGTGAATGTATGGATAAAGAAACTACACACTCGCACACACATGTGCTGGAACACACAGACACACAGTTCAGCCACGAAGAAAAATGTAACAATGATCACGCTTTCTTTTTCTCATATATGGAATCTGGGAATGGGGCAGAGGGAAAGTACGAATGATTGAAGACATGAGGAAGGGGGCGAGGCAGAGGAAGAGGGAAGGTGATAGGGGGATGGAAATGAAGAGATAATATGTTATTTGCATGCATGAAACGGTCACAACAAAACACATTACTCTGTGTAATTAATACATGCTAATAGAACTCTCTAGTAAGTGGATTCAGCCAATCTATGCACAACTCCACTTACAGTTCTGGTCAAAACTAGAATCCATCATTGTCTTAGAAATAATTTTTCATATTCAGCATGTTTAAATCTGTTCATGTTCTGGCTGAAGTCTGCTTCAAGAATGTTGTCTGTCTTCCTAGGGTCTCACTTGAAACCATGATTCTCTCTTGTTCTCACTTTTGTTTTAAAAAATAGGTTCACAAAGGCACTGGAGTCATAACCAGGGAAGGAATTTTCCTGCTTTATAAAAGTCTGCCTGTGCCCCTTACAAGCCTAATGAGCAAATAAAGTCCTAGATGTGAGTTGTTTTAGCAAAGCTTAAAAGCATTTTCTTGGCCCAGGTTCAAGGGTTTCTTTAGATATTTCACCATAAAGTCTCCTGACTGCTTTTCTCTGCGGAACTAAAAGGGCAGATTGGGAAAATATGTATTTTCATTTAAAATAAAAAATGAGCACACAGTAAAAATGTTTTGTCCCAAACAGCTTGAATTACAAGCTCCTAGCTCAAACTTCTTTGAAGTTTTCATTCCCTGTTTCAATATAAAGAACCCAGGACTAAGCTACATAAATATACACTATAGAAAATCTGGCTGATACAAAAATTCATAGTGTCTTTTGGAACTTTTGAGAAAACAGCATTATTTCGGTGCACCCTGTTTTTTTTGAGACAAGAGTGTTATAATATTAAAAAAATCCCACATACAAATAAAAATTAAACAAACAGTAATAAAACAATAAAGATGGCACATTAAAATACATGGGGTTAAATACTCAGTTTTTAGAAGCATTTTGGCATTAGTATTTTAATCATTTATTTGGTTTTCACTTTACTTTTTGTATTTTGAAATGAAAATGATGCTGTGAGGCAAACTGAAGCGTAGCCTCACGTCCGCTCCTCTGGAGGTCTGATTCGGGGCTCCCCGAAGGGGCTCAGAGAATGAAGACCTTGACAGCCCCTGCAATGTGAAACAATTCATGTTCATGTCCTCATTTGTCTTAGAATCAAAAAAGCTGTATATATGGGTCTGGGAATGAGGACCAGGCCTGTATGTTACATGAAATCTGATAGATTTTTCAAAGTCCTCAAGAGAAACCTGTTCAGAACATACAAGGACGATGGCTGTGCATTCCAGTCAAATTTAATCCCAGCCATTTAGTCATTTGCATGTAGTTTAAATTTTTTTTTTTGAGGAAAAGATATCTCTAACTCAAAAATTTTTGGAGTCTTGCTTACACTGCTTTGTAAAGACTTACTTTCCATTTTATTAATTTCTCTTTCTCCAGGGTTGTCTAAGGTAACCCAAACTTTTGTTTATTGAGCATTCAATGAGCTATTAATCATTTTCATATCATTTAAATTTTTAAAATTAGTTTTGCTTATCCTCACTGTGCTGGATAGTTGTACGTTAATTTGATACAAGTTAGAGGCATCAGAGAGAAAGGAACCTCAATTGAGAAAATGTCTTCAAAAGATCAAACTGTAGGTAAGCCTGTAGGACATTTCTTAGTGATTGATGGGGAAGTTCCCAACCCACTGTGGGTGGTACCATCCACTGTTGGTGGTTCTGGGTTCTATCAGAAAAAAGACTGAGCGATTACTGAGGAGCAAGGCAGGAAGCCCTTCTCCTTCATGGACTCTGCATCAGCTCCTGCCTCCAGGTTACTGCTCTAATTCCCTTCAAAAGTAGACTGTATTGTGAAAATGTAAGTCCAGAAAACTTCTCCTCTCCTACCTTCTTTTGGTCATGGTGCTCCATCACAACAATAGAAATCCTAACTAGAAATCTTTCTTCAAATCTGCTCTGTCTAGTCTAGTTTACAAAGGTAAAAAGTCAGAGCAAGAGGAGAACAAAGTGCTTGGCTAGCTAAGCCCCATAACTTCTCACAAGTTTTAATTGTCATAATACCAAAAAGGAAAAAAGCAAAAACAAAAATACATACTGATCATTCTTTGCTCAGCACTGTCCTTGGCAGATAGTGATCATTTCTCACTTATACAAGGATAAACACAGTAAAATGACTACTTTCTCTACACAGAAGATGAGTGCCCTGAAATCCAAGACTCTGTACCAGAACTCATGCTGGTGGGGTCCAGGGTGGAACCTGTTCGCACACACGTGGTTTTGAACTCTCTAGTGTCATCTTTAAGTGGCGGGAGATCCTGCTCACACAAAATGGAGAAGCTCTTCATCTAGAGAATGGATCTCTGGATGTAGCTGAGACACTTTACTCCTGTGAAGAATTCCATTGCCAGTAAATTTACTAGAATAGCTGAGACCATTAAAACACTTTAAATTTATGAGGCCATATTTTAGAAACTGGGCATTAAGAGACATGTCATGAATTAGGATGCAAAATATGAAATAATCACATTCATGATAGAATTTTTAAAAATAATTATTTCCTAGTTGTGACTATTTCTCGGGATTCTGGGAGTATAGAGAAGCACAGGTTATTTTCTTCCCAGATACTTTGCATGACTACATCATCTCTGTTTATAGAATTCCACAGTTCACATCGTCACTAACTCATATAGTCATAAATTTATAGCTGCCAGATGAATAGTCTTCTGCAGAAGTTATTACTAAAGTCTTTGAAATATTTAAAATATGTATCACAGTGAACTCAACTTTGTGTATATTTCAGCGCAGAGTTAGGAGAGAGAGTGAATCACTGAATAATTTTGATCTAGCTGTGGGAAACATCTGTACTTAATGTGAGTTTGTTTAATTCATTCATTCATTCCAAGTCAGAAACAATGCTAGGTGTTGAGAGGACAACACAAGACCTGATCGTTCCCACGCTAGCAAAGGAGTCAGAACCCACCTTACAGTCCAGAGACACTGTGCTCAGGCCCTGCTCCGATTCATAACGGCATTCGAGAGATTCAACGGGAGCTATGTTTTCGTTTTGTTATTTTTTAAAGAGGAGATTCTGGTTGTAATGTTTGTACTTAATCTGAAACTAAATCATCCTGATGAGGTATGTAATGATACTGCCGAGCCAAGCTGAGAGTTTATCTCAGGCAGGCACTAAAACCTGAGACATGATTATACCCACAACATGCTCAATCTATTCTGAGGCTCTGACCTCATTTCCACCAAAATAGACCTACACTCTACACAATCCATGATGCAGTGACATCTGTTTAATCTGTCATGCCATTTGAATATGAATACACGCACTTTTTTAGACAGATCAACAATGCCCCTTTCTTGTTTTTCTTGCAGGTTCAAGTTTCCTTTGTTTGGTGGTTAGATCAGATCAGTGAGAATAATCAACAGTGTAAACTGCTACGTGGCTGACAAGTGGAGACTGTCAGCAAAATTTCATTCATGAAAAATACTTGAACAGGAATTAATTGAGTGGATTCTTTCAGAGAGCTTTTCTGGCTTGAGCATTGGCGGCGCTAAAATGAAAAGAAAGAAGGAGAGAGAGAGAGAGAGAGAGAGAGAGAGAGAGAGAGAGAGAGAGAGAGAGAGAGAGAGAGAGAGAGAAATGTTCAAACCACATAGGTCATCTTGACTTTGTTCCAATAGTTCTTTAGCAGGTAGTGGACAGAGTGGACAGGAAAGAGCAGAAGGAGTTTACTTTTTGGTGATGCTTTCAGATATCAGCCTGTAAATCTAGTTGTAAACTTCACAGCACAAATCCACCTGGCAAATGAAACAGTGCGACAGTCACCACCTCCTTTGACTGAAACTCTTGAAGCTCAGCTCTTCTTCTTTGTCACCAAAGAGAGATTTACACTAACCGAAACTATGCCAGGTTTCTTTTAACCTCTGCACATCTATTACTAATTTGCAGGCCGATAAGGTTCAGTAAGTTGAACATAATTTATTACCAAACTGTATAAAACTTTGTCATGCTAAAGGCTTAAGATAAACCTATACCATGAGCTTAATCATTTAAGCGATAGTTGAGTTATTTTGGTTTTGAGCATTGAAATATAGCTTATTTTACATTTTATAATTTCGCTTCACTTTTTTTATAAATTGAATTCCGTTCATTTGTTTGCAAAGACACATGTTGATTATGCTTTTTATAAAATTGAGGTTCACCCAAACATAGTAAATTCAGATGATTCCATGTGTATTCTAGAACAGCAAGTTTGAACCTGATGGAATAGTAGAAGAACAATAATAATATTTTTTGCAAAGTATTTAAACCCAGAATCTTTGAATTCATTTTGTGAATATATCAGTATCTTCTTTTGTTTACTCATACAGTAGAAACTTGGGCTTAATGTGATTAGTGAGGGTAACCATGGTTTTCAGGGGTGCACAACATAAAGCAGAAATACTAATAACCTATTCTAGAAGACAAAGTGGATTTTTGTATTGAATATGCTATAAAGTGTTATTATTTTTGACACAAATAGAATGTTTGTAAATTTTACACCTTGGGAAATATAAGCCAATGCAATTTACTGTCAGAAATTGCACTTTGGCTTAAAGAACTGTCCATAAAGTATATCTTGAGATAATGAGTGTATTTCAGTATAAATTTCATATTGCAAAAGCATTAGCAAGTACTTTTAATTTTGTAAATGTGTAAATCATGTTGGCGTTAGGGAGGAAAATATCTTTTATGTGGGGAATCAAGCATGAGATTTGAGACTCAGTCTATTCTTAGTTCTTTGTGCCTTGAAATGTGCAAAATGACAGGAAGAGAAACAATAGTTGTATAAACATTTGCATTGTTTGAGGTTATGTCATGAAGGGAGATAGGGAAAGTCAGGGGGAGTTGGAAAAGCAAAGGAAATAAAACTCTTTACTTCTGACTCTAAAAGTATTAATTTCATCTTGCTGTGACTTACCAAGAAATATCAACTGTGAAAATATCAATAATCTATTTTAAGTAGTTCTTTAAATATACATGCAAATAATAAAAATATGTCACAAATTGTTATTCAATGTTGCATGTATATAGTGACATATGGGTGACTTTTTAAAAAGCTTTCTTTCTACCTTACTGCATGATTTTATTTTTTTATAATGAAGCATTAAAAATTAAAGAACTCTACAAACTAGCAATTATTGGAAATTTGCATGTAGTTAGGTGATAAAGATGTAGAATATTTAGTAGTTTGCATTCCTACCAATGGGAATTATTAATGAATAGTGAACTTGTTTCTACACCATGCTATGTTGACAGTACTAATGTTCTGACAATGTAGTGGGGACAAATGGAATGGAGTTGGGCACCTATAAAGATTGTGAAAAATTCTTGTTAAATAATGCATCCTAAAAGAAAACAAATCAAAAGAATTAGGTAACATATTGAATAATAAATGTGTTAAGTAATCTGAACACAACCCGCAGAACAGAAGCTAAAACTTAGGGGTCTAGTGGGGGCACTCTCTAATCTGTTTCCTTTCTTCTGATAGTCTCCCAGCTCACAGCTGGTGGGCTCCATGCAGGATGGTAAAATAAGCAATCCCCCAGCTGAGTGAAGCATTCTGACTTCAGGTCCCTGTTAACATGCTCTGTATTTAAACTGGTGTGCCAATTCCCATACTCCCATACTGCCTCAGAAAGCGGCTTTGTTTTGCATTTTACACCTACAACACTTAGAAAATCAATCGATCTTTTTATATCTATCTATCTATTATCTATCTATCCATCTTTCTATTTGGTGGTGGGATATGGGCATACTTGTGTGTGAAAGGTTAGGGGAAAACTTGCAGAAGCTGGTTCTTTCCTTCCAATTGTGGGTCTTGACATCAAATTCAGGTCATTAGTCTTGGTGGCAAGCTCTTTCACTCAATGAGCCATTTCACTGGCCCACATTTCTTTTTCTTTCCTTTCCTTTTTTTCTTCTTCTTTTTTTTAAAATGGTGTTTGGGCCCCAGCAGTCAGGTCACAGACTTCCAGGAAAACATACCCACCACTATGTCCTGCTTCCTTCCTGTATCTCAGGCTTGTCTTATGAGTATTCTTTGGGTTGTGTATGTGTGTTGTCTCTGTGTGTATAACAATTTTGCATACATATGTTTTACATGTTGACTTCTCTCAACCCTCTTCTCCCTCCTACCTTTTCCATCCTCCCAACAAATGTCTTTGGAGAATTTCTATCTATTCATTTTATTTTGTGATCTACTGAAATTAATCAGGAACACCTGTATGATCATTGGCTTGTACCTCTTCATTGGAGCCTATTGGCCTCAGTAGACACGACACAAGTAAAGGCAGTGATTTCCCTCTCTTCTAGAATCCGGTTATAGTCATAGCTGCACAGGTAAAGGGAAGTGCCTTTTAACCCCTTTCCCTTCTTTGACTATGTCTAGGACTGGATAGTTTGGTCAAGTGCAGTTAACTACAATTGGTGTTGATTAATGATTAGAGTCTTTGTATTGAGCCTAGACATGAGCTTTTGGGCCCTTCACAGTTTAGCTCTTGCATACTTCCCACTGTATTCCCTACAAAGTGCTTTGAGCTTTAGTGGGTTCATGCCATTGACTTGTCTCAGGCTGGCTTCACATTCACTGCTCAGGATATGGATCTTGGGCAATGATGAGCCTCTGCAGCCACTACTATTCACTATAAGGAGAGAGGTTCTCTAACTAAGCATAAGAGCTGCTTTTGTCAATATTATATTCCTTAAAATGCCTCACTTGTAGCAGCTCAATATATAAGAACAATACATAAAATGTGTCAACAAAAGACTTGTGAATTCTTTTGGTTTCTCAGAGGGCTTTTAATTGAGAACATCTCTCATTTCATAAGGATAATTTCTGAAATGACTGTATCATTTTGGTGTTTCTTTTAATCATTCTCTGCTATTAAATAATGAAAGCCAATTTGAAAGAGTGGTACCTCAACACTGAGCATTCTCCTTGACCTTTAAAAGCATAAGCTATTTCAAATACTCATATAATAAAAATCTAAATTGTGGCTAAAATCTATGGATTTATCCTTGAAGGTGTAAGATAAATAGAATTTGCTTTTAACAAACTTACAGTGGAAAGGTATCATTTTCAAAAAGCTTTATCTTAATTATATATGCTTTATTTAGATGCCTACAGTTCCATTACCTTTTTACAGTATTATCACTTTTATGTGTGTGTAGAGGGTGTGCGGTGTGTATGTATGTGTGTGCTCTTCTAGAGTTGAGCAGATGTGACCACCTCCATTTGATTTTTAGTATTATGGTAATGTTTTCATTCTAAGAAAAATAACAAAGAGATTCAAAGAATAATTCTTCATGAGAATACTTCTCCTGGATTTCTGCAACAGAATGGTTACAGACATTGCCAAAATCTTCACAATGGCAGCCAGAGGTGTAACCTCGCTCTCATGGAGGGACGACAAGCACAGGACCGTTAATGATTATGTTTCTTCTATGAGACTGTTGAGGAATTCCCAAATCAGAAGTTGTCAATTCGAGCTGCACAGCACTGTTCTGCCCCTCATCCTTTAGCTCCCCAGCCACTGAGAAGCTACAGGTCACCTCCCTGAGTTGTGGAAAACTGAGGGAGCCTTCGCTTTCACCCATTCCTTCAAAAGAAGCGGCCAGGCTTAAGGCCAGCTGGGAAAAAGGAGAGTCTTTATTTGGAGGCGACTGGGGTTTTGTTTTCACCTGGGAGGAGCACCGTCACTCCCAGTTACAAATAGGAAAGTCTCAAAAATGCTTCACATTTCTTCCAAGGGGTAAGAAAGTTTCTACACAGAGAGAAAGGATCTGGTGGGGCAGAGGAGATAAAATAAACAACTGATATATTTGATGGTTATTGCAAGAGTTCCCTGGTTACTATTTGTGGTGGTTCATGCCTATAATCCCAGCACTGAGAGAATAAAACAGACAGTCCTGCTTCCAAGGCCCTCCTGGGATACATAGTGAGAACTGGTCTCAGAGACAAACAAAATGAAGCAAAACAAACGAACAAAAAGGATTGAAGATATATCTTGGTATTGACAGGGCCTGATTAAGGCCCTTAGTACAATGTTTCAGCACAGCAAAATGCAAAACAGAACTAGCCAAATACAGCAGGACCGTTCCCTGATGGATCTGTGGTAGCACAGGCTCCAGCTGCTGTGGTCTACTTAGACTCATGACTTCCTGACTTTGAGATTTTTGCTTGATCTGTGACAACCAGCAAGGAGAAGTTTACATTGACTAAATAAATTTTACAAAACAGGCGATTTTGTTTTTTTTCAAGATGGTAATGTCATTGATTAACATTTTTTAATAATGGTGCTAGGTCTTACAATGATCTGTAATAACACGCTCTTTATTGGTAAGACTGAGAAACCCAAGACCAAGGTGCTGGCCAATTAGGTTTTGGGTGATAGTTCCTTTCCTGGTTGGTGTACTCTGTTCCCTCAGTGTCCCCTCTACAGGGACTGTGAGGAGTATGAACAGAGTTCAGGAGAGCAGAGGAAACAAAAGGAGAGATGGCAAAGGAAAGAGCAATAGTCTTGCCACAAGGTCAAGACCTAAACAAACTCTGACTCCCAAAAGCACCATCTCCAAATACTTCCTGGTGGAGTTTTTAAAGATGGCTTCATGTGGGTACATAGTCAACCATAACAGATATTGTGCATGTATTATAGTTTGATTAGGGATGTCACCCATAGGCTCATGTTGAGAATTTGGTCCCTAGCTGGTGGCATTATTTTAGAAGACATAAAATATTTTAAAAGTGGTGCCTAGCTAAAAGAAGTAGGCCACTGAAAGAGTTTCCTTAGGGTCTTTCTGTTGTTCCTCAATCCTTCCTTTCCCTCTGTTTCCTGGTGACCACAAACCGAGCATCTTTGTACATTTGCCCTCAGGTTTTCCTCAACATAGGCCCACAGGGTGGAGCAACCAACAATAAAACAAAACCTCTGAAACCATGAGTTAAAAAAAATCCTTTCTTATGGTGAGAGAAAGTATTTTCAGTGAGAAAAAGCGCTGATTAACACAGTAAATATGTATGCATGCTTTTTAATTTTATACTATCAACATTCAACTGTCTCTTATCCCAAGGATCATTAAGGGATCTAAAAGAATGATTATACTTCCTGGCTGTATCGGGTGTAGATTATAAGTCTCCATGGGAGTAAGATGTAATTATAACAAAAGGCAACATTTTGCCATCACAAAGGAAAACCTGTTAGGGTTCAGGGAAGCTAATTTAACATATCAATACCCGAACTCCAGAATCAGCCAACTCAACACTTGCTTTTATTTTAAATCCTTGGCATCTGTGATAATAAATGTGCTAAAAGCAAAAGCGACAGTCAGGGGATATTTTGTTACTTGAACTTATAAAAATGTCATGGAATATCCATTTAAAGTGTAGTAGTGTTCTGATAAACAAATAGGCTCACAGATGATCATGTCCAAACATATACAGGTGTAGAAATGAAAGACCAACTCAAAGTGGACTGAGTTTTCTGGTTCGAATATAACAAACAAAATAGTACTTAAAGTTGTCTAAGTCTAGACGACAAAAAGCATGGTATTTTCAAATTAAACAATGTGTTCAAAGTCTATGCTATTGCTATTTTGTTTTATAATATAGAGTTTCAATCTATAGCCCAGAATGACTTTGTACTTATATATATCCCAGGCTGCCTATAATCTCATCACAATTCTGTCTTAGCATCTCAAGTATTGAGATACAGCTGTGAGCTGCCGTTTGGCTTCAGAGTTTCCTTTTCATTTTTTTTTCCAAGAAGCTGGTAATATGTATTTGCAAGGAAAGACATGTATTAACAATGATTTCACTAAAGAGAGTTTTAAATATTCTGAGAAATGTGTAATTCTGGTGCTAAAGGGTAGCTGGATTTGCATAGGAAGCATACACAGAAGTCCAACGTGTACCAAGTGACCAAAAGAAAAGTAGAGCGTGCAAGAGAGGACACATGAGCCTAAGTTTCCATACTTGTTTACTTGTGGGGAAATTTACAGCATATACAGGGATAAAGACCAGAGACAAATGATTGGGGACTATGAATAAAATGTAGGTAAATAGACCATATTACTTTTGGTATATTTTGAATGTCAGACACCAGTAGGATGGATAAGCAAAAACACTCAACAAAGCTTGAAAGTTCTGGTAACCCATGTAGTGTTCTACAACCTTCTGAAGTTTTTACACAATTATCCAATTTGTAATGGGAACTACTGAATAAGTCTGTCCCAGGCAATTAATAGATTTAATAGGGACAAGTACAAATCGATTTTCATAAATGCTTTAATGAAAGCAGATCTTAGGGGCCCTCGAAATTCTTGAACACATCTTTTCCACCCACCTAGCCACAAGTCATACATACTTGCTGACCCTGTTCAGGCTCCAACTAATTTTAATAGCTATTAATTTTCTGTGCTATTTTAATTTTCTAAAGTACCTGGGGGAATTGTGCATAAAATAATATGTAAAAATCAAATCTGGAATCTATGTAAGTGGATAAAAATTTAAACACTTCCAGAAATTCTGTCTTCAGAGTGTAAGGTTATTTTAAGTAACACGGAGAATAAATCTGAAAATACTTATGTCTAAACTGGAGCAAATGAAATCACTAATTTGGTTCTTGTTAAGAAAAAAAGTAACTCAGATTTTCTAGGTCTCTATCCCCCAAATCAAAACAAAACCGCCACCACCACCGCCATTTATCATGCTGCAAGCCCACTATCCCTCCAGGCATTATTTTAGAGCAGGGTTTTCTATACTTTAAGAGTCTTTTACATGGTTTTGGTTGCTCCCCATATGTTTTGACACCACTCAGCGCTTGACTTCAAAGGGATCTTTCTGCTAGAAAATTTGGTCCTTTAAATGCTTCAAAAGGAAAATTCCACATCACTGCTTCAGAGATCTGGGGAGGAAGTGTTTCCCACATTCTTTGGAAGAGAAAAATAGAATGTTTTCAAGCTTTTATGGAATTTAGGTGTTCATTATGCTTATGAACTCAGCCTCCCTCTTTCTTTATCTCCATGAGATCTTTCTTTTTGTCCACCAATCCCCATATTTTATTTTATTTTATTTAATTAATTAATTTATTTATTAAAATTTTCACCTCCTCCCTGCCTCCCTTTCCCCTCCCCCTAACCCCCTCCCCTTCCCTTTCTAGTCCCAAGAGCAGTCAGGGTTCCCTGACCTGTGGGACGTCCAAGGTCCTCCCCCCTCCATCCAGGTATATAAAGGTGAGCATCCAAACAAACCAGGCTCCCACAAAGTCACTCCATGCAGTAGAATCAAAACCCAGTGCTATTGTTCTTGGCTTCTCAGTCAGCCCTCATTGACAGCCACATTCAGAGGGTCCAGCTTGATCACATGCTCCATTACTCCCAGTCCAGCTGGCCTTGGTAAGTGTTTTCCCTCATCCTGTGTAAATGTCCCCAGTCTCCCTTTACCACAGACAGTGTCTAGCATGTGGAATCTATAGTATTCAACCACAAGAACATGATAGATGTTCCACCCTGTGAGTATCACGAAATTGTACACGTTGAAATTCAAACATGGCAATGGATTTGCCCTTCTGGTTCATATTTGCATTCCATTAGTTGAAAGCATTTTTCAAATTGTAAGGACCCTTTTATTTAAACTCAAGAAAGTAGAAATGCTTTAGTTTACGAAAGTCAACAATCTAATATACCAAAATAAAGTTATATTGTACCATAACTTATTTTTTTAATGTGGAAATAGAGGACACTCGTTTCCAGATTCCAGTTTCGAGCATGGAACCACTAAGTCCCCGTGAAAGCGTGACATCACACTGTTAGGAGCTTCCCTAGTTCCAGCCCAGAGAACTGCTGTTTTCTGAGCATTTCTGGCAAGGACAAACAAATCATCTTTTCAGTGTTTCAAACTCATTGTCTCAAGTCTAAAGCGATACAGGAAGGACAAGACAAGGAAAGTTAGCACAGGTGAGCTGTTACACACAGATCTGAAAACCTCAAGTGCAGACACCTGAGGATTTAGAAACTGGTAACTAGGCCATAACCAAGAGATAGGTGTCGAGAAAAATTTTATTCCAAAATTTATACTAAATGAAAGTGGTTTTTAATAAATTGCCTTTTTCACTTGAAAAACTATTTTCCATTATTGGTTTCTAACTAAGATACATCTTTTCACTACCAAATCTAGAAGTACTTAATTTCTCTAGACAATATATTTTTAAATATATGTTTAAAATACTGTGAACAGCACAAAATTTATTTTGACTCACTCATTTGATGGGTAATATTGTCGACTTGACAGTATCTAGGATATTCTAGAAAACAAGCACCCATGCAGGTCTGTGAGGGAGTGAATAGGTTAGATTAACTGTGTTCGGAAGGTCTTTCTTTAATGTAGGCAGCATATTTCCACGAGCTGTGTTCTTGGACTGAATGGAAGAAAGAAAGTGAGTTGATCTTCAATATTCATCTTTGTAGGTGTGATATATGTGTGTGTGTGTGTGTTTGTATGTGTGTATATGAATACACATGCAATAGTTTCTTAAACATGACAACAAACAAGCAAGAGACAAAAGAATAAGTAACTTGGATTTCATTAAAATCATAATATATATTAATTATTATATATGGTATATAGATGGTATAGCATGCAAGCTATACCATCAAGAAAATGAGAAAGCAATCCATAAAATAGAAGAAAATATCTGCAAGTCACATCATTAACATATACTTTTATATATGAAATATATCTATATTCCTAAATATAACCTGTTCAGTTTAAATGACGAATAGGTTTGTGTGTATGTTTTCGGGGCTGACCATTACGTACTAGACAACAAATTGGTGTGCTCTTCCCTGGAGAAAACTACCTCTCTAGATCACAACTTAATCTGTATTCAGACTGTCTGTATTTCTTGGTATAGGGTTGGGGCTTCCTGGGCTTTCCCCCATCTACTTTGTCTTGTCCATTGGTATCATCTTTTGTTTCAGCTCATAATTCCAGCAGTCATATTGTTGAGACTTGATGGATATAGCTTCTGATGTTACTAGGAGATACAATCTCCCAGCAAACACCCTGATCCTCTGACTCTTACAACCCTTTCTGTCTACTCAGCCACAGTATTCCCAGAGCCTTGTATGTGGAAATGTTGTGCAGATGGATCATTTGGGAATGGGCTCCAGAAGGCTGTGTTTTGATTATTGTGGTTTTCTGTGGTGCTCTCTGTCGCAAAGGGAACCTCTGAGTGAGAGCTGGCCTTAGTGCTCCCTCCCAAAAGGTGTCATGAAAGTCTCCATAGGAGGGAGGTCAACAACAGTCCTTGCTAGGACACCCATGAATCACATCAAAGATCAGCGCAGCACACTAACCCTAAAGGTGCAGCAGTGACACTCATCCTTTGGCAGTAACCAACAGCTCTCTCACTGGACCAACGACCCACACAACAAGAAGGAAACCATACCTGGAACTGGAAATCTATGTACTCAGTGCTAGTGAACTCATGATTGTTGGAGGAGAATCTACCACCCATAATTTATAAACCAACACAATCCCTAACATCAGTTCATAAACATTTGTCCTTATGGCCCACAGATAAGTATAGCCTTTACTACCTAGCAAGGATTTTTTTAAATTTGTAGGAATTCTTTCTGTGTTCTGTATACAAATTCCCTCTAGTGATGTGATTTACAGATATTTTTATCCATTCTATAGATTGCTATCTCATCATTTCCTTGATGATGTAGACTTTTTGTGTGTGTGTGTGTGTGTGTGTGTGTGTGTGTGTGAGAGAGAGAGAGAGAAAGAGAGAGAGAGAGAGAGAGAGAGAGAGAGAGAGAGAGAGAGAGAATGAATTTCTTATGCCAAATATTTTCTTTAACAATTGAAACTTTTTGTTTTTCGGAGATGAAATAAAGGAGGATTTGTTTAAAAGGAAAGGAAACGCAACTGTAAATAAAGGAAACAAATAGGGAAGAGGAAGGATGAATGATCCTATAGATCTTTTGAAAGCATTTTGTTTTTGTAGGACTATTTCTAGGCTCTGTACCAGAAGGGATTTTCCTTGAAATAGAAATAGCCCTTGATTTAAAGCCCTGGGGAACACTAGAGAAGAGGGACAAGGCAGGGACTTCTTCCTGCCTGCCATCTGACTTAGAGGGCACACTCACCGGCTGGCCCATGGGACTGAGGCTGAGGACACAGGCTTGGAGCTAGAGTGAGGGAAAGGGGTGTGACTGAGTTGAGGCTGAATCTGAGAAGCTGCAGCTGGAGAGAGTAGAGACCTGGAGAGCAGGGAGAATGAGCACAGGAGAGCAGGGCGAGGGAGTGCAGAAGACAGACGTGGGAAGCCTCATCTTACACTCTCTTCAGTTTCACGGGGCTTGCAGAACAAAGACACAATCGCAGACTTGGATGCTGATGGTGTTCTGTTGCTGTGCTTTCTGGAGGCTCTGAGGGGGCCTCGAGTAGTTACCGACATTTTTGGATGGTGGATAGGAAACTCCAAGCTGCTCTCACACAGCTTCACTCTTCTGTGTTGGGTCTCTGGGTCCAAATTTTCTGTTTCATCCAAAGATGTCATCTGTACTGGACTTAAGACACAGGCTAACTAACTCATCACCATTTCTCCTTAACTTGTTACATCTGTTTCTGGGCAAGGCCAGTTTTCCAGCTTCCAGGTCCATGGGAATTATCGGGGACACCATTTGACTCAATATATTTCTTTGGTCTGAAGTTTGACCTCAAGAATCTAACACTGAAATATGGCAGATAAATTAGAGCAAGGCATAAGGCTGGGCTGAGACTTCGTGTAATGGGCAAACACAGCCTTCATTTCTGCTGTGTGGAGAAGACACCATGGATCGCCCTTGTCTTATTCTAGGTCAGTGAGGGAGAGGTAAGCACACAGGATGTTTCTGGTCCCAAGGCGGGCTTTCACTTAGAGTGCTTTTAAACAGTCTGATTTCACACTCTCGGAACAGAGCGACTATGAATGTTTTAGATGCCACAGAGTGACCTACTTTTGATGAACAAACCCGAGGTGTGAGAAAAACAATTAAATGAACTTCGATGCTAACTGGGGGTGGGGGTGGGAAAGCCGGGAGGTGGGGTGGGGGGAGAAGTAGAGGCAAGGGAGCTCACAGGAAGCTGTGAGTTTCACTCCCCTGCTGACAGTCTGTAGGAGGATCAGAAGAACCATCTGTCTGTGAAGTTCCTAGGCACGTTTGAGCATTCATCATATACACAGCCTTAGATAATTGCTGTGGAGAAAGCCTGTATCACACTGACATCATTTAGGACTATTAAGGGCATTTGATACCATGTGAGAATAAACTCTAATAAAAGATACATAGTCATGTTGAGAAGAATCTAGCAAATTATCATAGTCTCTTGTGAGCCTATCTGAGTATCGTGTTGATGTATCATAACATGCCCCTTTCTTCATCTGCTTTCATGATTGCTTTTGAATGGTTCAGTTCAGTTTCATCTCCCACTCCGTCTTTTATTAGTCATGATCGATGAGGCTACACTGAAATGAGAGTCTCTACAAAGCTCAACCGAAGAAAGCTATTATTCTTGGGTAGTTGCGTGGCACTGGATGCCTTTCCTCCTTCCAGTCTGGTACCTTTGGAGCCCCCATCATCCAACCTCAGTGTAGCCGTTTCCTCTCTAGTCCCTTGGGTTGTCTCTTCTGCTTGGGGATGGACTGGATTTTAATGACTCTACTTTAATGAATAAAATATCACGGATGTAATAGGTTGTCACATACAACATTAGGTTAAAAATAGATAGCAGTGCTCATCCAGGGAATTTTTTTTCTCACTTTCTCTTGCATCACTTACCCAGAGGGAAACTAGCTGACCCATTACAAGGAAACCCGAGGACAGGTGCTCATGCAAGGGACCAAGGTGTGGCAACAACCATAACTGAGCTTGAATATAGAGCCTTTTCCATCAGAGAGAGTGCCCAAGTCTTCAGAGATTATAGCCTGGAAAATAGTCTAGCAGTGGTTTGGTGTGAGAGCTTTAACCCGTGTCTGTCTCAACCCACCCAGAGAAATTGCCAGAATAATTACTTGAGGGATTTATTTCCACATCATGTTAGTAATAGAGAGCTAATGTCTGGGGCATCTTGAGGACCTGTCTTGTTAAAAAAAAAAACAGTAATGCAAGAATTTAAAGCGATGGGGACTCTGGAGAAGACTGGTGAACTTGGTCTTGGATGGATACTCATTGCTTCTTGTCAGGTGCTTAAGCTCTGCCAGCTGTGAAGACCACTGTTAACTTCTAGGGAACTCAGCAGGACATTCAGTTTTCTCTGAAGATATTTTTATCTCTGTCACATGCTTATTTGTTCTATTCAATCAAATATTCAATCAATAAACATTTCAGAAGTTATTATATTTTTTTTAAAAAAGAAAGGAATCTTTTTTCAATTTTGCCATCTCAGTAAATCAAGTTCCCCAGTTCTTCTCTGTATTGAATTATTGCACTTCATAAAATGCTGGGCCAGACTTTCTCTTCCACCTTCTGGGCTCCACCCACTGCCTTTGGAAATTTAACATCTTTCAAATTTAGAGAAAATACTTTAAAAGTATTACAATCATTTCTAAACTTTTGAACGGAGAAATCTGGTTTTAAGCCCTCACATCTACATGCTGTGGATCTCAAGGAAGTACCCACCACAGTATTACTCGAATGTACACTCTCGTTTCATGTCCATGATACGTTTTCTTTGGTGATGGAATTGTTGCAGGAGGTAGATGATAAACAGAAACAACAAAACTGCAGCCACAAAAAGGCCATCTCAGAATGAGCAAATACCTGTTGAGTCTTCTCTTTGAGATGCAACTGATTTGGAGAGAGGTGAACTAAGTGACTGAAACAGCAAACAACTGAGGTAGGCCTGAGAAGGCAATAGCTGAGGCCATGCTAACAGCAACTGGGTAGATCATAGACTTGAGATGATGTAGTGTAATGGGGTCCCTAAAAGGCCAGCTTCAAGGGATCCCTCTCAGGGTCCAATTAAAGATACCATCACAAGCTCTAGAGGAGCCAGAAGTCTAAGGGGTAAGAAATCTACTCACAACGGGATCTGTCTGTCTATGTTTCTTTATTCTTTTCTTTTCCAATCAACCCCACTCCCACCTCCCCCGTTACAAAGGTTTCCGGTAATATATACCATTAAAACCAGAAATTCCCCAGCCCTAGCAGGTTCCAGGGCCAAAATTCTTTTGCCCCTTAAAAAATTAAGTAAGGGTTTTCACACACACATACATACATACCTACACACACACACACACACATACACACACACACATCTGTGACTGTCAGCTCAAGGGTGGGAATGGCTAGTATACATCTAGTGAACTCCTTAATGGAGAAAATCAGTTAAGAAAGGAATTAAATCATCAGGGAATTTTAGAGGGAAAGGTTAGTGTGCTATACTATATTTTTAGGTAGTAGATAAAAGAGCTAAAAGGTTTATTTTCAGTGTGCTGCCTTTTTCTCTCCCAGAAATCACAGAATTGGGTAATGAAGAAACCTATGTAAAGAGTCAAGGAGAAACGATGGCTCCTGATCGTATAGTACATACACCAGATGCTGCAGTTTAAGTCTGGAGTACACACCTAAGTGGTAGAGACAAGGGGGAGAGACAGGCCTCTAAATTATCAGTTCGGGGTATGCTGTTACCAGTCATTGTGGTGATTGGGTGTGAGACTGTATTACCAGTGTGAAGAAAGTCTTTCTCTGGTAGCAGTTAATTATCTCTTCTGATGTCCTCGAGAATAAAATACAAGCTATACATTTCCTGAATGAAAATCATTAGTAAACTGAGGTGAAGGTGAACATAAGGAGTTACACAGTTTTTAAGTGAGGTAAAACCAGAGCAGCAGCTTGGGCAGGTAGTAATTCTGTGTTCTTGGAGATCTGTGAATATCTTAAATGGAATATTCTTTCCTAGACCCTAAGTACTGACCAAATGCCTGCTGATAAAGATAATTGCAGGAAGAAAGATCTCTGCTTTTATCTAGGAGAGAGGAATGAAGGTCTAGTGGTGGGAAACTGTTTTCACACATAGCCCAAAGGCATAGAAAACAGTTCTGAACAATGGGAATTAATCCCCAAATTTGTAACAGAAAGGAAGCCAGTTACAGAGAAAATCTACATCAAAGGACAGTCACTCATTCACAAAGCAATAATGCCAAAATTTCCTTCAATTTTGGTACCAAGGGCCCCTGACTCTGATAAGTTGCTCGTGAAAAGATGACTGAGAAACTACTCTACAGTGTTCTGGTTTGTAGCAGTAGTGTCCCACACAGTGACTGGGAGATGAGAGTATCTTACCAATAATAAGCATCACACCTGGGGTACCAGCAGACTGCAATTCTATACGTAGGTATAGATAGAAAAGCAGCCAAATACCAGAAATCAGACCTGTGAGTCAGGGCTTGAGGTCAAGATGCCAATCTATATTTGGCAGTGGCAGCTAGCACAGCATCACGAGAATCTGTGGGCACAGATTTCAAGTCTTGGTAAGAGACACTTGAAATATGAAGCCAAAGTTAGTACATAGGGAACCCAATATTTATTCAGGGAAGCAGGAAAAACATACTAGTAAAAAAAGAGAAGAAAGACAAAAAAAAACCGGTAATTTTGTAGGACTATTCTAGAATGCTCTACAAGTTTTCCTGCAACTTTTCCAAGCTGGACTACATTTTACCATACAACTGTTAAAAAATTCTTGTTATCTACACAAAAAATATGTACATATACTGTGAGGTATGAGACATACTCATATACACATATACACATTTAAATTAGGGCAAGCTCATCTCAAATATTTATAAGTTCTTTATAATTGAAATGCACAGAGTCCTTTTAAAACTGTCAAAACATTATTATAAAGAGCAATAACACACCAAAAATTTTTTTTCCCTATCCAATGCAGCACCTACTCTCACCAAACTTTCTCATTCTCATTCTTCTATTGTATTCTTCCAGGCTCTGGCAATGGTTATTTAGTCTCAACAGCCAAGAAATGAGTTGTATTTTATCTACATGAGTGACATCGAATGGCACTTATCTTGTGAGCCCAGTTTATTTTACTTAACACAATGATCTCCAGTTCAACCTAAGCTGTCACAAATGACAGGATTTTTGTTCTTTAATCATTGCAATATAGTATTCAATAGCACGTAAGTACCACATTTTCTCAACCCATCAGTTTAGAGACACTTGGCTTGATTGCAGATGTTGGTTGTTGTGAATGGATAGTGCTGTGATGAACCTGAATGTCCAGACCTATATTAAACACACTGATTTAATCAATTCTTTATGAGTACCAAATAGTGTAGTTACTGGTTCTTGTGGTGATTCTGATTTGACTTGTCTGGGTGCTTTTGATATAATTTTTCATAACAGTTCCACTAATTCACATTCCCACCAACTGTCTGCATAGCTCCCCCTTCTCCACCATCAACAGTACTTTCTACTTGCTATACTTTTGATAATACCCATTCTAGTGTGAGGTGCTTCTACTTTTCACTTTTCTGGTGAATTATATTGAATCCTTTCCAGTACAGTGCATGTTAGATGCCCATTTAGCAATCATTTATTTTGTTTTTTGATGCCTTTTTAGTTTTCTATATGTTTCATACATTATATGTTATTCCCTTTAATATTTAGCATTTCAAAAATCATTTCATCATAAATTTTTTGCCTTTTTTTGTTTTCATTTTTCTAGGATGGATTGCAGGAAACAGGGCTAGAGATGTAAAAATACCTTTCATATTTCTTTTTTCCTGGGCCAATAGTGATTTCTAATTCCTCCTGGGGCAACTTCACATCCCCATGAACATATTGACATAGACTGAGTTTGTTTCAGCTATACCTAACTGGAGTCTAAAGATAGCCTTGACCTCTTGAATCATATTTATGTGAATTTTTTGGAAGGGCTCTCTGTTGACTAGAAGCTACATTATTAACCTCCCCAGGAATAGGTGAGACTCTCTTCTATAATTTATTGGTTACTTTCTCAATGATCTGATCATATCTTCTTTTTCAGGAATTTCCTCTACATTTAATCCAGTAGTCAAGACAACAAAATGGTTCCTGAAGGTCATATCCCTAAAGAATCAGGTTTTTTCCTTGGGAAACATTCATGCATTCTTCCCAGCTCAAGCATCAGGAACTTTTCTTCTCTTTTTTGTTGGAGCAGCTGGCAGGCCCATCTCTGCGGGTCTGGTTTGTTTCCCCAGGATAGAATCAGACTGCCCACCCATATTCTCTCACTTCAGGATAGTCTTTCCAGGCAGTGTGACAGAAGGGAAAGGACTGACGAAAACCTTGGATGTGTTGAGACATGAGTATCCACTGGTTATTTTAATTATAAAGAAGCACATGTGCTTCCACGTTGTAAATACAAAGTCACCATGCTATACTGTGGATAATATACTTCATACTCTTTTCTCAGAGACTTGCTGAAGCAATTGAATAAACCTATTTTAAATCATGGGTCATTGCTAGATTGCCCACTTCCCACTCTATCTTATGCAGCCTAACACAAGGTAGATTCCTGAATGTTTATAGAATACATGAGTTCTAAGTGAGAAATATTAGAGGTTAGATAATTTTTCTCTAAACTCTGATGAATTATGACACAAGATAATCTTGGATCCATCTTGAACTGCTGCTTTTATATTGTACTTTGGCCACTCTCTTCAGGGCTCACACATTATGCTAATTGCAAATATGAAGTTTATGGTGACATCTATATTTTCCCATTCTGTTATGATGTAGGAGGATCATATGTCTATGTGTTACTTTCATTGGTTAATAAAGAAACTGCCTTGGCTTGATAGGTCAGAACATACATGGGTGGAGTAGACAGAACAGAATGCTGGGAGAAAGAAGCAGAGTCAGGCGGATGCCATGGAACCAGCTGCCAGGTCAGACATGCTGAATCTTTCCCAGTAAACCACCACCTCGTGGTGCTACACAGATTATTAGAAATGGGTTAATCATGATGTGAGAATAAGCCCATAAGAGGCTGGAGATAATGAGCCAGGCAGTGTTTAAATGAATACAGTTTCCATGTAATTATTTTGGGTAAAGCTAGCCGTGAACAAGGTGGTGAGAATGCAACCCACCGCTCCTATCACTACATTTGACTCCCCAACATGATAACTAACTCCACTTAAAAACCTGAGAGGGCTTAAAAAGGAGAGAGAGAGAGAGAATTTAACACAACTTTTTGCTGTTTACTAGGGCATGTTGTAGAGAGATTTCCTGATTCAGCAACAGCAGCAGAAAAAAACTGCACCATTTTAAAATGCAGCTTCCTGGGCATTTCAATGGCTTTTATGGGACTGAATGTTTGTGTGCCCACTCAGGATCGGGAAGAAAGTACTCTGAGACCATGCCAATGGCTCAGCGCTCCCTGCCTACACCTGGGCAGATGGCAGAATCAGGCTTAGACAGGCGGGAGAGCATAGTGGATTTCTGCCGCCATACAGAGAGATGTTTCCAGGCTGCGCAGTGCTCTGCATGTCAGATTTGGATGTAACTTGGATGAAAAAGCATTTCTGTGCTGCATGCTCAGTCTCAGAGTTAAATTGCTGAGTGTGGCTCCTACCTGGTGGCTCCAGAGCTAGCAGAAATGGTGCATTCACCATTTTGAAATTGGAGAGAGGTGGAGCCAACATCCAGAGCAGCCTGCCACTCAGCAACTCAGAGGTGCAGCTGGTTCAGAGTCACAAGTGGCTCTGCCAAGTTGGACTGGGTGGGGCAAGCAGGCAGTACTTGTTTTTGACCTAGGAATGTCAGAGCTTAGATTCTAAAGTGCTTAGCCATTTAAAAGTGCAAAGCAAAAACAGATATCACAATAGGACAGATTCAGACATAAAAGACCTCTAAATAGGTCACAGTGTTGGATGATTGTATGTAGGCTTGGGAGAGAGAAGAAAAAGAATATAGAAAATAAAAAAAGTAAAATCTTTAAAGAGACAGAGTACAGATAGTTATAGAAATAAATTAAAAGAAATAAATAAAAATAAGCCACGTATAAATGGAAAATTCACAGTGAGTCTGGATTATGTCCATTGTGTTTTCTTTAATCTTTTGACTGTGAAGGAACTAAATACAGAGAGACATTTCATTGTATGGTCTGCCAAATTACATATATGTTCTAAAAATATTATGACTTCAGAATTTGGATCTAAGGATATGATACTTTGGAAAAGAGATTCTTCTTTTGTTTTCACAGAGGATGAGACCCTGTGGATTGCTTCTATTCCAATGTGGTATGATAGACCACGCCCTCCTTAAAGGTGGCTGTGAACACCTTCAAAAAATTACTTTGCTCAACTACCAACTGAGATGAATCTAGCAGACAGGTTATACCATGAAAGACCTGATTAATAGCATCCCCATACAGTAGGAAGAAGTTTGGAGAGAAATAACTATGCCCATATTCCCAAATATTGTTTATAAATATTCTTTTACATTTAAAGGGAGATATGATATAGGTATGAATAATTTGCATTGGTATAAATCTTGATTTATTGATACAAGTTTAAGGTCATTTTTGTTATATGTATATGTATTTCTGATCTTGATTAAGGTATTGTGATTGTGTATTCATTTTAAAAATGTAATGTATAATTAGGAAATATAGGTTGCTAATGGATAATCATCAATAATAGTCAAGCTTGTAGTCATGTTAGTTAGATTTTCTAGATATATAGAGATATATTTCAGTTAGGTAGTCATTCTTCATATATTTCAAAGACTACATAATATGGCATTTTAAATGTTTTAATAACTTAGGGTTTTTGTGACAATGAGACACATCTGCTCCTGGCAGCACCAGCTACTTCAAGAGGAAGATGGGCATTGAAGAGGCTCCTTATGGAGTTTGATAGCCATCTGGGCAAGAAACTGCTCTTGCCTGGACTGTTGCATAAACTGAACATGAAGAACCCACAGAAGGAGAACTGCTGAACTTGCCTAAAGGTGAGATGGTCTTTTGGGGTTCCTGATTTATGGACGAGTCTATGAGACATTCTACAGGACACAGCAAAAAGTGACTGAACTGTCTTTGAAATTTCCTGCTTCAAGGGAATGTCTGCTGGACACTATGGGCCTGTAGGCTGATTATGGATGCCCCAACAGTACAGAGGAACTTTGGGTGACTGTCCAGACAGCGAGATGTCTCTGTCATTTCTAGAGTTTTGGAAATTTCTTACTTCTTGTTTACTTAGGTAATATTATATCCTTCTGGAGTCTTTGATGGAGTTGAAGAATGGTTAGTTATAGTTATAGTTTTCCTTAGTTATGATCAAAGATAAAATAGATATATATATAGTAACTGTAATTCTTTCTTGATAACTGTTTCATTATATGTAATTTTACTATGTTAAAGTGAAAGCCTTTCTTTTTTGTTTAAACAGAAAAAGGGGAAATGATGTAGGAAGGTCATCTATCTATGTATTACTTCCATTGGTTAATAAAGAAACAGCCTTGGCGTTTGATAGTACAGCAGCATAGATAGGCGGAGTAGACAGCACAGGATGCTACGAGAAAGAAAGCAGAGGCACTCAGACGCCATGAAGCTCTGGCCCAAGGTGGACATAGGTTAGAATCTTCCCGGTAAGCCACCACCTTGTGGTGCTACATACATTAATAGAAATGGGTTAATCAAGATATGAGAGTTAGCCAGTAAGAGGCTAGAGCTAATGGGCCAGGCAGTGTTTAAATGAATACAATTGTGTTTTGTTATTTCGGGTGCAAAGCTAGCCATGCGGGAGCCGGGCGGGACGAAAAGCAGGCCTGCTCGTCTCATCATTACACTGTTATAAGTTCAGCAGTCTACAAACTTCTTTTGTGTCAGATTCCCAACAAGCAACTGTTGTTATAGACTTGAACATATTTTTAACTTATCTACTTTGAATATATTTTATCTCTGTGAGAATTTAATGGCATATAGTATGGCAAAACTTATAAATTTCTTCTTACATATTCAACTTATGTATTATTTCCTTGGAACTCAGACATATGAGTAGAAACTGAAGACTTCATTCATGTACAATAAATTAATTCACTTCTAAAGTTGGGAGTAGTCTAACTACTCTTTCCCTATTCTAGTCATAGATACTTAATATTATAACACATTTATTCAAAACTCCTGAGTATCTGGTCTTACTTAAATAATGAAAATTTCAGTTCTTAAAATACCTATAGAGGAACACTTTTAATTTTGGTGACATGCATAATAATGCACTAACAAACTCAACAGAATGTCATGCTTTCATTGTAAGTGTTTCATTCATGCTTAAAGGAATAAAAATGTATCTAACGTTGTAAGTTATTGATCATCTTTGATTCATTGTTGCTTACACACATACACACATACACACACGTGCACACACACACACACACACTTTCTTTCTTCTGAAATTAGGAAAAAGCATTTTTGGATATCATAGCAATCCATTATGCATTAATGTTAACTTTTAGTTCCAAAAAGTTGAAAATCACTTAGTTAATATGCCTGAGTATTTGTATTCACTGAAACCATCTATTTTAACAATGGTACAACAGTTTATAGAAACAGAGAATTTGGAGGAAAAAAGAAAGTGAGAGAGGGAAAGACAAACAGGAGGAGGTTTTGGGGAGGTATCAAGGTAATTTTCAGGAAGATTCAGTGTTGCATTTCCTGACATGTCAGCCCTACTTTGCTAGAGGTTTAGTAGGACAACTTGGGTGCTAATGACCAAAACTCTGTCACTATACTAAAATAGAAATTCTGCAAGCAGAAAAAAAGAGTAGCAAAAATAATAGATAAATTCAGTTTGTTCATCTGCGTTGCAGAGGGTGTCATCCAGAACATAAGTGTAGCAGATGGCAGGGTCTTCATACTCAGTGCATCATAGTTCAGTAAGTCTCAGGCATTATTTTGGTGTAATGTGTCCCATATCCATGTGTCCCATTTCCATGCTATAAGACTTAAATATTAGAAATGAATCCACACTTGCCACTTTTTAATCTATAGAGTGTTTATACTTATGAGGTTTTTCTAAGTATTTCACATGCAGATGTATGTAGGTATGTCTAAGCTTTCTGGATGAATCTAGTTGGCATCATATGAGAATCTAATTAACTTTTTCAGAAAAGTTATTAACTATGTTCATTGCTGTGGGAACTCCTTCAGCCAATAACCTTTAAGATACTAGCCTACTTGGGCGTGGCCACATGTTCTATATACACAGATGTAAAAATGTATACGGCTCCTTGACTGCTGGATTTGGTTCCTGTTCCCTTTTTATGCAGAGGACTGCTGTTCTGTGTGTTTATACCTAAATAAAGAAATCTTTGTTATACTCCATTCTGAGCTAGTGTGGGACTATTTTCGTATAATCTACAACAAATTGGCACCCAACATCTTATACATTTTAATTACTTTTTTTTAAAAATAGAGATGTAGTAATACATTTAGGTAATGAGCTAATGTGTAGTATATATAGGACTAAAATGTTAAGCATGTTCATTTGCTATGTAATACTATTTCTACATTATTATGTAATATCTTTTGGCAACTACTATTCTAAATCATTCAATACACACACAGAGAGTTTATTGAAAATCAATATGTAACAACTGAGTGTGCTTGTTTACATGACAAAAACATAGTGGGATTATTTCTGAACCTCATTCATGAGCCAATAGCTAGTGTTCGTTCACTACCAACAAAGTAAATGAGAGTCCTATGTTGTCACTAGACTCCAGTTTGGTTTTGAAAGAATCACTTCCAGCTCTTCTGTGTAAGGACACAAGGTCCCAGTTGAACATTATTCTGTTTCCTTCAATGACAGTGATGAACAAGTTAATTGCTTAGATTTTCACATGGGCTTTTTGGAGAGGATTTTTTTGTAATTTTTTTCCCTTATGTTTTGAAGATAAATTTTAGTGAAGGTTACCAAACTAAGGAAGCTGAGATGACAGAGATAGAAGTTAAAATAGTGTTTAAATATGGCCAAATTTGTAAGAATCAGATAAAAATTTCCCTCCATCTGTATTCCATATATTCTTCTTTCCAAAATATCACTAATATTACCACTTTTTGATCTCACTATTCAAGCTGTGGAACTAGGGAAGGGATGGAAAGAGACGAAAGGGGAAATGAAGGAAAATGGGAAATAAGGGATTTATTTAATTTAAGTATTTAAGCATCCAGCATAAAGTTTGTGCTTGAGTGGGGTTTACAGGTTTGTTCACGTTAGGCAGTCAACACACAACCCGACAGTCAGAGCCACTAGGACACTCTTAAACTGCAGTCAAACAGAGAAACCCACCTGAAGGGAAGGAAGCATTTCCCGTTTGCACTAGAAGGACCACAGCACCTTTGGGGATTTATTAAAGTCTTCGGATGCTATTTTTATTAGAATTTCCCAGTACTGGCAAAGTATGTTGTCAAAAGGCTTTTTATACCATTTTGGAAAGCCCAAAGATTTTAGATTTTGGAACCAATTTTATTTTCCCAATTAAAAAAGGTTTGTTTGAAAGCAGGTGTACAGAGGGCGTTTGCCAAGGACGAATGTGGAACAGATGCTAGCCATTTTGGTTTGTCGGCCTTTACCTAAAGAAATCATGCTGAATTTTTGGGTAGCTCTAAGGAATCCTAGAGCCTGTCAAGGAAAGATGATTCTTTTGTTGTTCCGAGTTGGCTCATTAGGTTAGAAATGAGTAGGATACAGAATAAAGAGTGTGAAGCAGTCAAGGAGGAAACAATTTTATTTTATTTATTTTATTTTTTGCATAGGAGAATTCTGTCCCCCGATAACATATAAAGTCATTTACCCCTTCACAGTGAAGCACCTGTAGGAAAAGCCTGACTGTCCTGCACAAGCAGGAAAAGTGGGGGTCAAACAGCTGAAGGGGAGGGTGTCCTGCTCAGCGTTACACCATGACTTTCGCAGATGTTGTGAGTTTCTGTAATGAACTGAGAATAAAACTCCACATTCTGTAAATTTGGATGACATTGCCAAATCCATGCCTCTAGGAGAAGGATTATAATGAGTTTATAACTAGAATTTGACATTCGCAGAGTTTAAAAGCAGTTGGATCAGATTTTGTCATTGATCAACCAGCAGGTATTGATTGACCACTTAGTATGTGACAGGTGCTTGATAAGATGATTGAACTGAAGCTTAGGGTCATACAATTTCTTTCTGGTGTCCTATTGGAACTGTCTAGGCTGAGTTGACTACTGCTTTTGTCTATATTGGTCTAGCATTGTGATAGATACTGCCTGGTTCTGTAACCATGGGAATACTGCCTGACTCCTCCTTCTCCTCTATTGGATTGCATGATTCACAGAAGAGCCAAAGCTGACTAGTCCTTAAAGGCTGTGGTAATAGAATATATAGGATCTGATGAAACTAAATTATTAATGTCACACTTACTTATTGACAATTAGAACAGAAATAAAACGGGGAAGATGCATTTAGTTGTAAGAGTCCTTTGGTTTATTACATAAAGTGGTAAATAGTGTGGACACAAGCACATGTACACAATGTCCCAACACACACACACACACACACACACACACACACACACACACACACACACAGGCCACCTGCCACAGAACACTAAGATCAATGTTTCCCAAAAGATTATCCCTTGTTCCTTTCAATTTTACTCTGTCAATTATATGATTGGTGTGAAAACAATTAACTTTACAATACTGACCTCTGATGATCGGTGGCAATCACCAGGTTACTCATTGACTAAAGCCTACCTGATGCTGTTGATCTGCTTACAGAATGCAGATGCAATAGTGGCTGGCAGAAATACCATTCTGTTCCATTGTTTTGTGGGCACATACTGTGTCTAATTTTGAAATTATGCTTAGGCGTGAATTGAAATGGGCAATCCTAAGTCTCCAGAAAACTGCGATTTCTTCCCAGTATTTTGACAGACAACATGAAGGAAAGTTTAACAAAAGACTTCAGTTCTGGCTTTGTAATTGAAAGTGCGTGAGGTCTCAAAGTCTCTTGGAGCATCAGGTGTCACATCTTTAAAGTGACAGTCATGATATCCACCAGTTTTTATTATCCAGAGACACTATGTATAAGACACTGTCCGACACACTTGGATTCTATTACGGTCAGGGAAGTCTTGCATTGTTATGAGCATGACAACCACAGCAATCATAATACTAGATGTAAACTCAGCTCTGAATGGTACATCCACTTAATTCAAAAGCCTTTCCTGAGGAATGTTTCTTGAAGTTTGCATCTGTGAAGTTGCATCTGATATATCCTTAAACTCATCAGACAAAGTATATGTGATGGTCCCTGAAGAGTTACTGGCACATTTATTTGCTTGCCTAGAAACATCTGGATTCTCTAAAATTAGATTCCTGATGAAAGATTCCTGAAGGGTTGCCAGAGTTCTGTGTAGGCAATTTCATGCAGCTCAACAAACACGACTTGAATGCCTACTGTGGCCAGGTATTGTTTTAAGTTACAGTGACTTACAGAGATGGTCAGAGATCCTGTCTTCAGAGAGTTCCCAGTCTATGTGAAGTTATATTTACAATGTATACGATACAGTTTATGCAATTATTATTCAACTATATCTGCATTACAAGAGGTAGGATAGAGAGACCAGAAGCTTTCTTGGTGGAAGGCATGACTTTGTTGAATGCTAAAAATAAACCAGGCAAAATAAATGTGAAGCTACAGTGACTCCAAGTAAAGTGAACGGCACGAACGACAGAGCTGGAACTAGGAGTGAAATATCTGTGCCTGGTCAATGGTGAGACTGAAGGTGGCAGAAGGTCATGTCCATGGATTGCCCTCAGAAATGGCTTGAGCTATGGCAGAGACCTATTAAGCACACGGAGAAGTCCCACTGTGAGATGTGGATTTAAAAACTTGTGCGTTGGATATGGTGTGGATGGAAGGATGACAAGTCTGGGCTGTCCCAGGAAATGGACCCCGCCAGAAGTTTACTGCTATCAAGGAAAGCCTGGCCTTCTGTTGTGTTTTCTTTTCCTACTCTGGGAGAGGTCATCCTCTGAGGAAAATGCTTCTACAAGTCTCTGCCTCTGCATATTCAACTTTCACCTTTTCTTCTGGGTTAGGCAGTTTTTGAACGCTGTGACAAACACAGTTTCACTGAGCTGTTGACTGGTTCCAGTGTTTCTTGGCCTGTACTCAGGTGGAACATCACAAGGAGGAGGCACAGGCACTGTGGAGTTGCTTGCCTCATGGTCCTGGGAAGCATTGCGGATGTAAAGAAGGAATAGAAGCCCAGGGAGAAAGAGATGAGAGAAGAAGAGAGGAGAAGCCAAGGACAAGCTAAAGTTTCCAGGAAACACTCCACTGTGTTCTGCTTCCTATAAGTTGTACTTCTTACTGTGCCCGGCTCTTTTAAACAGTATATTCCTTTCTGGGCTTATCAGTAGATTAATGTTTTGATGAGACCAGAGCTTTCATGATCTAATCATGTTCCCAGCTATCTCTTAACTCTGCTGAGTGAGACACCAATACAAAGACCTCTCAGGAAATACTTCACTTCCAAACCATCTCCCCATCCACAGAGTTTATATTTGTGGCAAAGAAAATTCAAGAATGAAGCAATTCCTATGCCCGCATGAAATGGGAATTTGTCTCCTCAACATATTCTATTCTTAGCACCCAACATTCATAGCACGCTGGCCCATGCATGTTTGGAACACATGCAGAAATGTTTGTTTATTGGCTGAGTAAATGCAGGGCTGAGTAATAAGCTAACATGACCCTTCTGTCATGTTTCAGAGAAAAAATCTCTCCCTTTTGGAGTGATTAATTAAAAACTGAAAAAAACCAAGGCTGCTATTTTTGTTTGCTTCTCCCTATGACAAATATCCCAGAGGTATTGAGCACAGAGCTATCTACATTTCAAATTGGAAGAAAGAGAAAGGAAATGAAAGATTTCAGTGTAGAAGAAAACTTAGTTAAAATATTTAGATGTTATTAAGTAATATTTTAAATCATCGTCTAATAAAAGTCAAGGTAGCTATCTAAATAGCATTTTGCATTAGATCTGGGAATCACTCAAAGGACATGAAAGATGGAATGAGGACATTAGGGAGGGTGTAAAAGAGACCCCCCCCTGCCCAGAGAGCTATGCATTTCTTGTTAATCTGAGCACTGAGCAGAATAATAATCCTTTATCTTTGACCAAACAAAGTTCGCCTACACCTCAGGTTTCCAATGGCTTGCTAATTTTAGGGTAGTTTTTCCTTCCTCCCTTCACATCTCTTTTCTCCCTCTCTCCTTCCCTATTTATTTTTCAACAGGCGGGGCCACATGATGGGAGAAAGGATATGTATACAATGACAATGTCTTCTCAAGTACACGAGATGATACAAAAGCCAAATGAAACAAATCAATTAACAGTGATAATCTTCGTGTTTAAAACATACTGTTTCAATTTACTCAGGAGATCTATATTTCTCCTTCCCAGGGGAATCCATGTATGTCTCTCTCAGAATCCTCCTTATTTCCTGGCTTCTCTGTGGTTATGAACTGTAGGATGATTATATTTTGCTTTATGTCTAACATCCACCTATTCATAAGTACATACTGTGTTTGACTTTTTGAGTCTGAATTACCTCACTCAGGATGTTTTTAATCTAGTTCCATCCCTTTGCCTGCAAATTTCAAGATGTTATTGTTTTTTTGCACTGAGTAGTGCTCTGTTATGTAAATGTGCCACATTTTCTTTATTCATTTGGTTGAGGGGCATCTAGGTTGTTTCCAGGTTCTGGGTATTATGAATAATGCTGCTATGAACATAGCTGAGCAGATGTCCTTGTTTTATGACTGTGCATCCTTTGAGTATATGCCCAAGAAAGGTATTGCTGGGTCTTGAGGTAAACTGATTTCCAATTTTCTGAAAAATCATCATACTTGATTTACAAAGTGGTTGTACAAGTTTGCATTCCCACCAGCACTGGAGGAGTGTTCCCCTTACTCCACATCCTCTCCAGCATAAGCTGTCATTAGTATTTTTGATCTTAGTCACTCTGACTGATGTAAGATGGTATCTTAGAGTAATTTTTGATTTGCATTTTCCTAATGGCTAAGGATGTTGAGCAATTCCTTAAGTGTCTTTCAGTGATTTGAGATTCTTATATTCTCTGTTTAGAACCTGTACACCATTTTTTAATTTGATTATTTGGTATTTTGAAGTCTAGTTTCTTGAATTCTTTGCATATTTTGGAGATTAGCCCTATGCCAGATGTGAGGTTGGTGATGTTCTTTTATTTTCCTATAGGCTGCTGTTTTGCCTTGGTGATTGTGTCCTTTGCCTTACAGAAGTTTCTCAGTTTTAGGAGAGTGGAGGGAAGGGGAAGAGGGAAGGTGCAGATAGCATGGGCAGAAGTGAAATGGGGGTGAGGAGAGCATGAGGGATCTGGACGGTCAGGTTGAGGAAAGGGCAGAGAGGGAGAGCAAGGAAAGAGATATCTTGATAGAAGGAACCATTGTGGGGTTAGCAAGAAACTTGGCACTAGGGACATTCCCAAGAACCCACAAGAATGACTCTAGCTAATACCCTAAGCAATAGTGGAGAGGGTGCCTTAACTGCCCTTCCCCTGTAATCAGATTGATGACTACTTTAATTGTCATAGAACCTTCATCCAGTAGCTGATGGAAGCAGATATCCACAGCTAAGCACTGAATTGTGCTTCTAGAGTTCAGTTGTAGAGAGGGAAGAGCGATATTATGAGCAAAGGGCCAAGACCATGATGGGGAAACCCACGGAAACAGCTGACCCAAGTAAGTGGGAGCTCACTGACTCCAGACTGATAGCTGGGAAACCTGCATAGGACTGAACTAGGTCCTACCCTCTGAATGTGGGCAACAGTTGTGTGGCTTGGGCAGTTTGTGGGGCCACAGGCAGTGAAACCAGAATTTATCCCTAGCACATGAACTGGCTATTTGGAGCCCCTTCTTTATGCAGGAATACCTTGCTCAGCCTAGATACAGGGGAAGGGTCTTGGTCCTGCCTCAAGGGATGTGACTGACTTTGTTGACTTCCCATGGGAGATCTTACCGTATTTGAGGAGTGGATTGGATGGGGTAGAAGGTGGGGGGAGAGGAGTAGGTGAGGAAGAGGAAACTGAAATTGCTATGTAAAATAAAAAATGATTATTTAAAAATTAAAAAACACCCTACCATTTCAAACACTATGATGTTCTTCCTACAGAGTGGGGAGATACAATGTGCTTTGCAGGCCTTAGCTGGTGCCTTTTCTGTCTGATTCTCCATCACTGGTCTGTATTCTCTTGCTGTCTCTTTGTTGGGTCAAACTTGGCTTTTATAAAGATTAGAAGCTTCCTACTCCCTAGGTCCAAATGAGAAGCAGAGGGAGGGAGATCCTGAGCAAGGAAAGCAGAACCAGAGGGAACCTTCATCCGACGATGGATGGAGATAGAGACAGAGACCCACATTGGAGCACTGGACTGAGCCCCCAAGGTCCAAATGAAGAGCAGCAGGAAGGAGAACATGAAAAAGGAAGTCAGGATCGCGAGGGTTGCGTTCACCCACTGATACAAGGGGTCTGATCGAATGAGAGCTCACCAAGGCCAGCTGGACTGGGACTGAACGGGCATGTGATCAAACTGGATTCTCTGAATGTGGCTGACATGGGGGCTGACTGAGAAGCCATTGACAATGGCACTGGGTCTTGTTTCGTCTGCATGGACTGGCTTTTTGGGATCCTGGTCTGTTTGGATGCTCACCTTCCTGGACCTGGAGGGAGGGGAGAGGAACTTGGATTTCCTACAGGGCAGGAAACCCTGACTGCTCTTGGGAATGGTGAGAGAGGAGAAGAGGGAGTGGGGGAAGCGGGAGGGTATTGGGAGGAGGGGAGGAAGTGGAAATTCTTTAAATAAATAAATAAGGACAAAAATGAAAAAAAATGTGAATTTACAGTGCCTTTATTCTCATTGTTTTCTAGAAGCAACGGCTCTCCATCTCTGTCCTTCCCCCATCTGGACTATCCCATTCCCTCAAGTTCTCCTCCCCCCTTTCCTTCTTTCTCCTCCTCTCTTCTCCCCTTCTACTGTTCCTTCTCCCCCCCACCCCTATACTCCCAATTTTTCTCAGGAGATCTTGTCTATTTGTCCTTCCCAGGGGGATCTGTACATGTTTCTCTTAGGGCTCACCTTGCTACTTAGCTTCTCTAGGGTCATGTACTATAGGCTCTTTTTCCTTTGCTTACAGCTAGAATTCATTTATGAGTGAGCACATGCCATGTTCATCTTTCCGGGACTGGGCTTCCTCACCCAGGCTGTTTTTTTCTAGTTCCATTCATTTTATGAAAATTTCAAAATGTCATTTTTGCCCCCACTGAGTAGTACTCTAATGTGTAAATGTGCCACATTTTCTTTATCCATTGTTCAATTAAGGGGCATCTAGGTTGTTTCCAGGTTCAATCTATTACAAATAAGGCTATTATGAGCATAGTTGAACAAAAGCATTGGTAAAGAATATTTTTAAAGCATTTTTATTAGACCAGTATTGCTGTGACACTTCATGTAAAGATTTTCATATTACTAAGTCTGTGCTATAGATTTTGTGTTATTTCTTTTTAAAATTAGATATGAATGGATTATGGATGTTAAAATGGAGGCCAGGGAAATAAACTTTAAGGTGCAGGTAAGAATTTTGCCCTATGTACCTCTCTCTTAGGTGGCTGTGTGGTGCCCTTCATGCCCTTTCCTGTCACTGGCATCCATGAATGACTCAGCACTTTCTTGGCTGCTCCCCCGTTTATCACCACTCATTCCCAGGGCCTCATAGGATTCATTGTCAAAGAACATGCAAGTTCAGAAGATAGCTTCACGTTTCACATTTTTTTGTTGATAGTATGGTAATATGAAACAGCAAATGATATCATACTCAAATTTTATTCTCCACTGCATACATTTGGACAGAGTTTTATCATGTCACAGTTTCCAGTTCTTTGCTTCTCCAAAGGAGAAGCAGATGATAGAATAGCCATGAGAAATAAGCACAGCTCAGTGTGAAGAGCCTGGTATGCTCCATGCTAAGAAACAAAGAGCCAGTAAAGGCAACACCTTAGTTACCCAGCAGGCATTGTGGTTTGGGCAACAGATTTTGTGTTTTCTATCAACTATTAAATTATGTAGCAAACGTATGGATTTTACAACCAAATTTCAGATGTAATTAAAACAAAAGTGGAAGAAATAAGTGCCTGAATAAGGAATTCTTTTCATTTATGTTGACTAACCATTTCTTTTTAAAAATAAGTTAATTTCATTGTTTGAGAATTTTTATCCATGCATAAATTGCATTTGAATCAAATCCATTCCCCTAATCCCTTCTCTCCAATTTCTCCCCTATTCCCTCAACACATTTCCCTGATGGTTTCATGTTCTTTGTTTTTAAACTGAGTCCATTCAGTGCTGCCTCTATGGTCATGGATACAGGACTATTTCCCAGAGCATATGTCCTCTCCTAGTTCATCACATCCCTGACGAAACTGACTTTCACTCTGCCTGAAGTCATCATTTTCCAGTAGCCCCTCAACTAGGGGCGGGGCTTCATGAGTCTTTCTCTCTTCCATGCTGGGATCTTGGATTGCTTGATCTTTTCCAACTCCTGTGCACACAGTCATGGCAGTTGTGAATTTCTATGTGCAAAGACCCTGCCATGTCTGGCAAATACTGTTTTGTTGTAGACCTCTACTACACCATATCTGTCTTAGAACTGACCTAAGTGTATGTTTTCATTGAAACCACTTCTTGAATATATATTTGCAGTAGGGTTTGTAACTGGATGTTTCTCTCCCACTTGCCAGTTCCCAAATAAACACTCTGAGACTTAATACTAATTACAAACTGTTTGGCTGATTGCTCAGGCTTATTACTAACTAGCTTTTACATCTTAAGTGAATCTACTTCCTATATTTTACTACGAGACTCATAGCTTATTACCCCACATTTTTGCTTCTCCTGTTATGGCTGTCATCAGGTCTGAGTCTGCCTTCTTTCTCCTGATATTCAGTTTGGCTTTCCCACATATCTATATTCTGCCCTACCAAATGCTGAATCAACTTATTTGTTAATCAATCATAATAAAGTATATTCACGGCATACAAATGAGCATCCCACATGAGGGTTCTGTACTGATCTATTAATAACCAATTCATAGCTTCCTCAAGTAACTGAGGGCTCTTACATAAGGTTCAGTCTTGTGTCTGAGGCCACCCTATAAATTACCAACTGTCCTCATAGGTCTGGGCACTGAGCCTTAAGCCAGCCATGTGATGGTCTGTCTGCTCTGCTAATCAAAGGTAAATGGCCCTCTCACTTAGAAAAGTTAATTAGATTTAACCTGGAGACCTCACCTTTCACAGGTTAGTCAGACTGGATCCACAGAGGCCAAAGAATGAAAAATAATCTGAAATTTAGGTAAAGAAGTATATCAGGGTCATTTTCAACATACATCAAATGAGCCTAGAGACATGAAGTGTCAGCAGAGAAACTATGAGGAGATACAGGTAAGAACTGAACAGCACAGCACTCTGGATTCCAACCACATTTATCGTTATTCACAACAATTTCCTACCCTTTGTTCCTGCTGAGGCTGTACTTTTCTTTTTCACTATTTGAGAGAAATACATAAAGACAAGTTCACAAAAAAGAAATGTGATATTTTGAATTTGAAATGGTCTTTGCTTGAAAGTTCATGAAAGATAAGTCTAGTTCCACCTTTGTCATTCTCTTAGCCACAATTCATATGAGATGTGAGGCAAGGGAGATCTAGATGCTGCCTTCCTATACCACTGTGTCTAACCTCCCTGTGCGTAGCTCCCAGTGTAAGCATCAGAAGTACCCATGATCCTATCAATAGACTTAGAACAACCTTTATTTGGAAAGGCTCGCTTATAGTCATGCACAGTAATTAACCTTGAAGATTTCTGGGTTGGTTTATTGACTATTCTTAAAAGCTGTTTGTTTCATCATCTTGAGTTTTGGGACAGTTTCAGGCTTACAGTAGAACTGTGCAAAAAGGTTCATCATGTAGTCTCTGATTTTGGCATGTAGAGCTGTCTACACTGTCGATATCACACACAGAGCAGGGCAGTTGTTAAAATCAGTGAGTCTGCATTGACATATCATTATCATGCATGCTCTACATCCCAAAAATAAAATCAAGCACAGCATATTAGTAAGTCTCCTACCAGTGCTCTTAGTATGCTATTAACTACATGAAAAGCCAGGAGTCAGCTACAGTAGGCGATGCTTAGAAGTGTACATATGTAGGTGCTCTAAGATGCATGTTTCATGTAGAGAGTTTTTGAGAACGCATCTTACTGGGTTTTTCTGTGAGTTATCATTTCAGGCAGTTTCATTCTTATTACATAGAAGTAGAGCCTAATGTGTGTTAAATTTCCTCAGTGTTAATGATCTGAGAATAATCTAAATTATTTTCCACAAGGAAGAGGTTTGTGAAAGGAGCTGCAGTTGCTTGGGAAGATGACAGACTCTGTGTTAGCAGTTTGACTAAACACAGGTTAATGGTATAAATGACATAGTTGAGCAAGACGTAATTGAGGGGGACTGCTTCCTTCCTTTCAGAAGTACCGTGAGCCATTGGCACAGGGACAAAGTGGGTGAGCTCACTGTGTCATGTGGAATTGTTTTCTATGTGACCATTAAGCTAGTTGTCCTTGGATAAAATAACATTACAAAAAGTATTAGAGCTGATATTGTTAAGAATCCATAAATTCACTTTGTAAAGTAGTAATTTCAGAACCAAAAACTGTTTTCAATAATTAAATTATCATTGTGGAAGACCCAATTTATTCTTTGTTTGAGTGTAGATCTGCAAAGTATGTGAAAAAAGCATTTGTATTAATCAGCCGTTCTTTGTCCAAATCACATGTGTGTGTTTGTGCATCCTCAGATATTCTATTTCAGGTTTAAGGCAGGATGCTACCTTTTGATGATTATGAAACAGAAGAAGTAAAATTCTCCCATATTCAGCATTTTTGTTCTGGTCAACGCTTCATCACATTCATGATGGTGGCCTGTTTCAGCCTACCAGTTCACCTTAATAGACATTCAGAAGGTTCTAGGAAAATATCTGAGCACCCTGTGGAACAGGAAAATGAATATACACATTTAACTGTTACAGAAATGGCCAGACACAAAACCAATTTAAAAGTTTGCATTTCTCTATTGCTGTGTTCAGCTTTCTTCTCATACTACTGTCTTCACTTTCTTCAACAACTTAGTGAGAACCAAATTTCACATTTATGCTCCACCGTTAGTTTGGTTCTGGGCTTTTGGTGGTGGATTTGTAGTGATAGACACACAATTTGTTCTGCTGAAAACAATAGCAATAGATAGAGGGGGCAGTCTTCATTCCCTGATCATCATCTCTTTTCTCTCAGCTGAATGAATGATTGACAAATGACTTCCAACAACAATCTACACAGTCCTTAAAACAGGACGACTTGGGCACAGTGATCGCTATTGTCTCTACTTTTCTCCAATGGGGCATTGTGCATTGTTCAGTATACAAATTATAAAAATGTAAAGAAATGGAGAACATTTTGAAAGTAGCACATGAAAAAAATCTTGTTTCACAAGTGATGGTTAGTAATGGAGAATTCTATTCCCACTAAAAGCAAAAACAAAAAAGCAAAAGTAACAAAATAAATTACCATTTTAATGTGGAAGCTAAAGCAGATTCTGTGACCTCAGCCTTAGCAACAGTCGGAACACCATGAAATCAGATTTTCCCACCACACTGTAGATGTTTCTATCTGACTTTTTGGCCTGTTTTTTTTAAATGAAACTTTTTTTGCAATTATATGCCTGCTTTCTTTGTTTAGATTTATTTTTATTTAGTTAATGTGAAGTCTAAGAATAGAAAACAAGGTACATACCACTAACCAAACACTTTGCATATTATCTATGTTCCTGTGAGTACATTTGAACTCACTAGGTGATCAAACAAACAAGCAAGTAAACAAATAAATAAAATAAAACATGGAAGTAGAGGGGGGACTGGTTGAGAAGAGTAAGGAGGTCTGAAAGAATGGGAAAGAAATGAGAGGAGGGATGGGGGAGAATATGACAAAAATACATTTTATGCCCATATGGAAATTCACAACATCCTTAGCCATTAGAGAAATGCAAATCAAACAACTCTGAGATTCCATCTTATACCTGTCAGAATGGCCAAGATCAAAATCACTGATGACAGCTTATGCTGGAGAGGATGTAGATTAAGGGGAATACTTCTGCATTGCTGGTGGGAGTGCAAACTGGCACAGATGCTTTGGAAATCAGTAGGGCTATTTCTCAGAATATTTACCTCAAGACCCAGAAATACTGGTGTTGGGCATATACACAAAGGAAGCTCTATCATACCACAAGAACATATGCTCAACTGTGTTCATCTCAGAATTACTTGTAATTGCCAAAACTTAGATGCCCCTCATCCAAAGAATGGATAAAGAAAATGTGGTACATATACACAATGGAGTACTACACAGTGCTTAAAAATCAATGACATATTGAAATTTGCAGGCAAATAGATGCATCTAGAAAACATCATATTGAGTGAGGTAACCCAGACCCAGAAAGACAAATATAATATGTACTTACTCATAAGTGACTTTTAGACATAAAGCAAAGAAAAAAACAACCTACAGGCCACAACCCCAGAGAACCTAGACAAGAAAGAGTACCCTAAGAGAGACATACATGAATCTACATAGGAAGGAGAAAAAGACAAGATCTACTGGGTAAATTGGGAGTGTGAGGAATCATAGGAGAGGGTAGAGGGGAGAGAAGAAGAAAAGAGGAGAGCAGAGAAAGTTGTATAGTTCAATAAAAACAATAAAAAAGAAAATGTCACAACAAAACCATTATTGTGTATAGATACTATAGATATAGTAATTTTAAAGTTCCAAACATATAGGTAAACACACACAATGGAGAGATAGGATGGATAATTTCTTTTAGAGGCCTTTTTACCTTAATTTTGTATGTATGTGTGTATGGGTACTTACATACTTTAGTGTATATGCAAGTGCCCATGGAAGCCAGAGGATGTAGAATCCCCGGAGACTATAGAGATAGGTGGCAGTGAGTCATCTGATCTGGCTTCTCCGCAAGAGCATCACGAGCTCTTAACCACTGAGCCATTTCTCTACCTCCGGTGGATAATTTCCAAAATATTTAATTGAAACACATACTAATGACAACTTTATTTTCATTACAGATAATTTTTAAATCATAAATATTATAGATATACTGTAATTAATTCTTTAAAATCTCTTTAAATGTTTTGGTTCTTTCAGATTATTTCTTTTTGTGCATACTCATTAAATATTTTGTTACATCTTAATAACATTTGAAATTATAAAATTCAAGTACTTAAAAGTTTATTATACAAATTGATGTTTTATTATATTTTCATACATTTGTATTGTGCAATTTGATCATATTTGTCCCTCATTGTCTACTTATCCTTCCCTTCCCCCATTCTCCTTCTCTTCCATCTTCTATTTTCAAGTCACTTTCTCTATTTTTTTTTTTCGAGACAGGGTTTTGCTGTAGCTTTGGAGCCTTTCCCGAGCTAGCTTTTGTAGACTAGGTTGGCCTAGAACTCAAAGAGATCCACCTGCCTCTCTGTCTCTGCCTCATGAGAGCTGGGATGAAAGGCATGCACTACCACCACCCAGCTCACTGTCTCTATTTTGAGTCTACATATAAAATGAAGAATGTAGCATTGTCGAGATAAGGCATTTGCTGTGTAAGCATGAGAACCTCAGTTTGGTTCCCAGATCCCATGTAAAGGGTCATGTGGATCTGTAATCTCTGTGCTCTTCCAAGGATGGAACCCCTGGAAGTTAGGGCAGTAAATCAGCCACACGCAGCTGTGAAGACGGTGAGATTCTCCCTCAACAAGGTGTAAAAGAGAACCAACAATCGAGGTTGTCCTGTGTTCTCTACATGAATGTCATGGCGCACACACTGCCACACAAAATCATGTACACACACCGCATAAACACACAGGATAAGAGATAAACTAAAATAGAACATGAATTTTTTTTTTCTAGAAAGAACAGCTCTTGTTTACTGTTTGTCGCACAGCTAAGCTGACTTTCTGTAATTTTGAGGTGGTGGAATCATGGTTACAAAATTAAAGTAATAAGTACATTATGTAAGTCCGATGAGGACGTCCATGCACAAGGAGTTTCACCTTCCTGACTTCTTTCTACAAGATACTAAGCATTATCTGGTTCATACTGGAATCCCTGCCACTTTCAGCTTTCCCATGGGCAAAGAAAAGAGCAGGCAAAGTACAGAAAGTCACGCATGATGCGCAGTAGCAGTCACTGGGAAAGGGAGACTTTGGTATCTGAGATGATGGAATTAGATAAAAATAAAGGCTGCAGAGAGTCAGAGGGAGAGTTTGCAGTAAGCAATGCACGCACTTACGGCTAAGGTCAGCATTTTTGTGAGAAGGAGAAGGGAATCATTATTTTTTATGTTGACTATTCAGCTCTGGTTCAGTCAAAACGCCTCTCTTATTTCAGGCATATTAATCATAAACATTAGTAGAACATTTTTGTTACTTTAACAAAGCTTTGTGTGGGAAGTTTCCACATGTAGGTTCTACACTTTTTCAGGAACAAGAGTTAACTGGTCAAAATTCCAGGGTATGTCCACTTCATTGCTTTTTATTTTCATTCAATTTCAAAGTTTGCTATCATTTTGTAGTAACACAATGAGCCAAGAATAAAATATAAACCTTTCAGAATAATTTAATCTGAGAAACTAAAATACTTCAAACCTTATGACTTTTAGGAAAGGGAAAAGTTGAGATAACAATTAATAATTTTGTACTGATAACAAAAGCTATAGAAGTGATCCACAAATTTCATTTAAATATGAAAATATTGAGGACACCTTATGGAGAATGGATATGAAAATAGCTTCTGGCGAGCAAGGGACAAACTGAACCATGTAACTGGGAGGAAGTATGTTGGATGGAAGATTTTGAGAGATTCTACCCAAAACTTACCATTTTAAGATTTCAAAGCTTCATAAAGTAAAGAGAATGTCGCCCACCGGGAAAGGACAAATACATAATTCATGTGGCAGCCCTTCTGACATACCCTGCTGCTTTGGTTCCTAAAAATAGATGAGGAGAAAAAAACATGGACTAAATTCCTCCTGAGAAGCAATAAGGATGCTTTCTCTGAAGGGACTCTAAGCATGTACAGTACGGACAGCAGAGGCTCCTGAGTCTATTTTCGAGGAGACAAGGGTGTTATGCAGATATATTTGCCTAAAAAGGGGGGCCTTCTCCCGGTGGCCTTATTAGCATCTAGCCGGAGGGCATCTCATGATTCTGTGCCTCACTATGTTCTGTGGAGAACACCAGGGTGAGATGCACCTTTATTAATAGATTCAAAATACACTTTAGAGCCATGTACTTTCCTGCAGACAGAATTTTTGACAGAATCTTCAGCTGGGGCCAAAGACATTTTGAAACTTGGAGACTGTTTTATTGTAGTGAGGTGGATTAGAAGTCATTTCAGTTAATACAGGATTTAAAGACAAGGCCCACGCCTCACTCTTCTCTGCAATTCTAGCCTTTCATTATTGTGATAAACTTATAAACATACCGACACGGAGGGACTCAACCCATGTAGAAATTTCAAAAAAAAATCTTGACACTGTGTTTGTGGGGCATCTATCTATACTGCTGTTCTCTTCAAATTGACATCTAATATTGCATTTTGCACGGGGCACACTCTCAGAATCGGGTACGTGTACTGTAGATCTCCAAGACAACTCTGTGTGATTTGAATAATCTCATAGTATTTAGAACTGCACCATCATTTTGATGGCCATTGTCCTGAAATATTCGCGAAATGATTGCCTCAATATAAATCAGTTTGGGGAGATTTCTGATTTAGAAACGAATAAAATAAATATAAAATTAGAATATCTACATTTTACTTAGCTCTTCAACATTACCCAACAAAAGTCTTCTGTACTAAATTCTATAAAATATTTTAATTTATGCTATTAATTAGCATAATCTTATGAATTCTCATCTGTCTTTCAAAAAAAAATGTCAGATTTACAAAAACATTCAAACCCCAAATCCACAGCGTATGGACGTCTGGTGTTCCCCTGTCAGTTTGGATTACTTGCACTGATCTAGCTGCGGCAGTGACCCACTTTTTCAATGACTACTACATTTTTGCAGGCCAAGATAAAAGGTTTGTTTTTTTTTTCCTGCTGGTGGTAATTTTTCTTGCTTGAGACTATTAATAATTTAGTCAGCAGGTTTATAAAGTAAACTTTTATTTCTCTGAAAGTTTTAAAATTCATAATTGAAATAATAAATTACCCACATTTCTCTGTTTTTTATATGCATTGGTTCTCTAACATATGTGATATTTGAGGTGCATATATTACTATAAGAATGAAAGTAAATACTTATATAAATCAAAATATCTTCAATGTATTAATAAACTCTGGCCTAATTTAAACTGGTTCTTATGACTAGAGTTTTAAGTTTTTAAAAGTCATGTAGTTTGGCCTTTGTTCTTTTGTGTGTAATATTACTGACTTATTTGAACTTAATTATACAAAGTGTGTTTAACCCATCTTGGTACACGTGTTCATACTTGTCCTTCTTTTATTTGAAATGGCAAAGATGTTACACTGTGGACTGATTTCCTTCTTACTCATGATGCCAAACTGTGATTTGCTAGGGGAGGGAAAAATGGTTCTGAAATTTTGGAGTCTTAGTCAACAATTGAGAAAAATAAATAAGTGAAATTATTTGCATACTATGCTATTGTTGCTTTATTTCTTTACTTTTTGAGATTTGATCTTGCTATGGAGCCCTTACTACCTGGATAGCAATGCAATCCAGGCTACTCCCAAGCTTGCAATTCTTCTATGAAAGTGTTCTGAGTGCTGGAATTATGGGTATGTACCACCAAACCAGGTCCAGCATGTGCATTTGATAATGGTGTCTTAATTATATAACATTAATAATCTCATTTGTGTGTGTGTTTCAAATCTCCTAGAGCACTGTTGAAGTGCTTATGGATTCATTAGACCTTAAATCTCATGTGTTTATTTCTATGTCCTTAATCCTTTCCAGTAAATTTTATAGAAAATTGTATTACCTCCATTTTTTGCTAATAAGTACTCTCAAAAGACTTACTTACTGCCCTTTATGAATATCCATGATGGGCAATGTTAAAGTGGGAATGATATAATTGGTAAATAGGTCAATAAGTGCACAGTTCAGAAGACAGCCGTATCATGCTGTCATTTGTGCTCATCACCTCCGTAATGAGGATGTTTGCATTGTAGGTTAGCATTGCCTCTGTGAAAAGCAACAGTCGAATCACACACAAAGCTGTTGGGCCAGGATGACAGAGCTCTTAACAAGAAAGGATAGAACGAGCAGAAGCCAACCCCAATGTGTCTATTATAATAAAATTCAAAGGGAAGAGCTAATGTGTGCAATGACTGTGAAGAGGAAGCACATATTTTTGGGATGAAAATATATGAGATATGATCATAAGATGATCCACGACCTGAGAATGACTTGGCACTATGGCAGAGCGAGATGAATGCCCAGACTCACAGTACGAATAAGTGATGAACTCCCTTAATTGATGGTGTTTGAAGGTCCTTTTATTTTAAACTTCCTTTCAGAAAGTCCCCTATAAATAACTGATACAGTCACAGTAAGGTGCTTCTCTAAAAATTGCCCTTTTGAGGAGAAAAAATAGCAGTTGCTAGATACTGCAAACTAAATGAATATTCTCGGCTCCTCAGGAGGTATTTAGCGAGATTTAGTTAATATGAGTTAGGGTATCTAGACTAAATTTACCAAACTTTAAAACATAAAGTTTTATAACAATTTTCATTTGTTAAAAACACTCTTAGACACTCAGTGGTAGTGACACACACTTTTAATCCCAGCACTCGGGAGACAGAGGCAGGCAAATTTCTGTGAGTTCGAGGCCAGCCTGGTGTACAGAGTGAGTTTCAGGACTCCAAAGCTAAACAGAGAAACCCTGTCTCAAAACAAACAAACAAACAAAAAAAACCCAAAAAACCCCCCAAAACCCCAACAAATAAAGTGCGAAAGAATAATAACACCATACAGGAGGCTGGAACAATTGGTTCTGGTACTGATGTAAGAGGGTCAGTACCAGAGCCAATTGTTCCAGCATCCTCTATGGTGTTATTCTTTCACACTTTATTTTTTTCACCTTGGACTTTTACCGTTTCCATTTTATTTTTTCTGCTTTTTCTTCTCCTCCTCCTCTTTCTAATATTTCAAAAATCTGGAAACTTCTAACTATAGATTCATTTTATAATCTATAAATTTGAGGAATAAAACACCTCAAAACTAGATGTGCCTTGGTGTGCTTGTAGATTCATAGACTAGCAGTTGGAGAGATTGAGAGGTTTACTGAGGTCAAGACTCTGGATCCTCTCTCTAGGGTGACTCTTGTGCTTTGGGGTCACAGTCTTCTGTATTAGGATCACTCACTGCTTGGCTGTTGATATGCCAAGAGTAGACCCAGGGAGTCACCAGTTGTCTCATAGTTCTTAGTTTTATAAAGAAACAACATTTGGCATTTTATGAGTGATTTTTTTCAGTATTTTTTGAAATAAACTTTCTCTCTTTCAAACATTTTTATGTTTCTATGTCTTGGCTCTAAAGTTAGAGATTGTATTCCATTGTTTCCTGTTTGCCCCTCTACCATTCTAATTATTGTGGAGTTAAAATAATTATAAAACAAGAATTTTCTTAATATTAGGTTGTGTAGGCATTTGACAACTGAATGTTTCACAGCTAGATTGCTCTTAAACACCTACATCTTTGAAAAAAGATAACTTAAAGTTAACAATTTAAAATTACACTTGTCTTTAGCTATTATGGAACTGAACATTAAAATTAGGTTGATATTTCATATCGATCTAGTCAGAAGAGAAGTCATCAAGAAGCAGATAACAGTAAATGTTGGTCAAGATGTAAGAAAAAGTGCCCCTATGGAATATTATGTCTGTGTACTAAGGAAATCAGAATAGAACTTCTTTAAAAAAAATTAAAAAATAGAAATGAGCTTCTTTTGAAAATACAAAGTATTTGTGCTAGGTACATGTGCATCATAGTGGCAAAATGAGAAAAATGTCTCACTCCTGACAGGGAAGATATCAAAGAGTTCATGGTGTCAGGAACACGTGGCAGAGGCCCTTAATATCACAAAGGACCAGAAACAAAGGGCAGAGCTACAACCAGGGGCTGAGCTATCACAAAGTCCTCCTCTAGTGACCCATCTGCCTGCTATGCCATCTTTTAAAGGTTCCCTACAACATCCCCAAACAGCACCAGCACCTGGGAATCACATGCATAAACAAGGAGTCTGTGGAGGTCATTTCAAATTCATGGCATAACTGTAATCAAATGAACTACTGAGAATTACCTACATATTCATGTTTAATGTCATAATCCACAGCAATCAAGTTATAGACTCAGTCTTGATGCTCATCAATAGAGGAATGAAGATATGATGTATAGGAATTTTGGTTAGTCATAAGGAAGAATGGAGTTATGTAGTAAAGAGGAAACTGCTTTTTGGTCCCTGGCCACCTGACTAGTTTAGACATGAAATAATCACACAAAAACTGTATTAATTAATTCATTGCTTGGCCCACTAGCTTTATCTTCTTATTGACTAACTCTTACATATTAATTTAGCCCTTTTCTATTAATCTGTGTATTGCCACATGGCTGTGGCTTACCAGCTAAAGTTCCCAGAATCTGTCTCCAGCAACTCCATGGCTTCTCTCTGACTCCACCCTTCTTCCTCCCAGCATTCAGCCTAGTTTTTCCTGCCTAGCTAAGTTTTGCCCTGCTATAGGTCCAAAGCAGTTTCTTTATTCATTAAAGGCAATCACAGTATACAGTGGGAAATCCTACATCAGAGTTTTGTTGTTTAGAGGAAGAAAGATGGGATTGGATGTCACTATGTTATTGACATAAGGGAATACCACAAAGATAGCAATCACATTTTCTTTCTCATATATGGATAGTTTTTCAGGATGAAAAGGACATAAGAGTAAACGGGGTTAGTGATATGAAGGAGAAATGAAGGGGAACCACAAGGAGGGTATCAGGTAGAAATGAGAAATAGGAGGGTGAACATCATCAGTGTGTAAAATTGTTGCATATGTGCAGAAATATCATTTGTTTTGTATAATTACTATGCCAATTTAAACATCATGTGCAAAACCCATTAAATTAAGTTTTAGTTACATGATGAATTCTCATGAAATGCTGAACCAATAATCTAAAAGTTTTAAATATTTCTTAACTAAAATTAGTCTCACATGATGAAAATTTAGCATTTATTTTTCTGGCCGATTGTTGATTGCTACTTGGGCCCTGTTCATCGTTTAAAATATTCTCATTTGTTTTGCAGTATTGTTGGCAGCAACCACTAGTATAGATACAGTTACATTGTCAAGGAAATAGGGAATCAGAGAAATGTTCCTAGGAACAAAAGAATGGGCCCAAAGTGGTAGAACTCATTGCTTGTTAGTTTCTGTAACAAACTAATACATGGTAGATTATATTGAATTAGTGTTGATTGACAGTGTTCCTGGGTTGTTTTTCCCAGGAGTGACTGCTTTTACATTTTCCTTTTGTAAGGTTCACATCCAAGTAATCAACATCACAAAGCTTTTCTAGAATGTATTAACCCGTAGGCCTTCCTTTAATTTGTGTAGAGAACATGTTAATCACGAAATTGAGCATATTAGCTTGTCCTGAGTTACACTTTAGCTTCAATTGCTTTGAATGTCGAAATAAAATTTAAAGTTCTTCGGTTAAACTGCAGTTTTTCCTTAGAAATAAATGGAGTTTAATTTTAAAGAAATTAACTTGCATTACATTTACTCTCATATTCTTTTTATATGAGACAAGTGGAAATTTCACACACAAACACAAATTGAGTTTGTAAGTAAAAAAAAAAAGGTTCAGTATGAAAGCAAAGTTAAGGACCTTTATTTCATGAAACAATACAGAGGAATGAGAGACAGACTACCATGAAGAGAAGAAAAACAAATACTCAGTAATCATCAGATTATTCAGTTAAATTCCATGATCTAATTTTTGGAGCATGTATTAAATAGTCCTTTAAGTTTAATTAAATTTCAATTAATTAATTGGATATGAATTTGGTACATTGTTGGGGGCACATGCTATGGTGTGCAGAGGTCAGAACACAATTGTCTGGAGTTCACTCTTTTCCTCTACAGCATGGGTCCCAGAGACTGAATTCAGATCATCAAATTTGGTGCAGGCTCTTTTATCTTGTATTTCATTTTACCTGCACCAAAATTATGTATTTTGAATGTTTTAATTTGTTATTACCATTCCTTTCATGTGTGCGTGTGTTCATGCACATACTCACATGTGGATTAAATGATCATGAAGGCCACAATAGAGCCTAGAATCCTTTGGGGCTGAAGTTAAAATAGTTACAAGCCAACAAAAGTGGGCTCTGGTATCCAAACTTGGGTTCTCTTGAAGAGCAGAAAGCACATTTAAACATTGAACCTTCTCACCAGTTCCTAAAATATGTGTATATGGTGGCTGAAGAGATGAGTCATTGAGTAAGAAAGCACCCTATGAAAGCTTATAGATCATAGTTTGAACACTGGGCACCCACATAAAATGTCAGGATGCTGTGTGCTTTCAGAAGATCCCTAGACAGAGGGCCTATTTGAAACAGCAAGTTTCTAGTTCAGGTTCACATTCTGGCCAAGTGCAAGTTTGCGCAAATCTGCTTTCCTCCAATTATCCCTTTCCTCTTCAACATGTTTAAGGTTGAATTCTAAAATGTAAATTTACTGAAAAGATTGCAGGACTCAACATGTTTGTTATTTATTGGGTTGTAGTAGATTTAAAAATAATTTTGCTAATCTCTCTCAAGTTTTAACAACATCAACAGACTAGAAATTCTCTGAACATATCTGTCTTTTCCAAGTCTTTGTACCCTACATAAACAGATCCTGCTGCATAGATTAGCTTTGCCATCACATTCTCTGCCTTTCAGAAAACCTGTTACCTGTTTACCATGCATTTATTCTGCAAAAATACACTGTGCTGTGTACTAAATACTAAATAGTTGGGCACACTTGAGAAACAGCATACAATAAAGAACGGCATAAAAGTGGCACTGTTTTGAAACATAACGAGTTTTAGATTTCAGGGAGAAGAGAAAGCAGATTTTTCAAAAAAATAAATGACTTTCCTTAGTAGGCGAAGATATCCAATAGATTTGTGTAGGTAAATAGGACCAGAAGATAATCGTTAATTATAAGACACTTATGTGCAAATTGTTTTCATGAGACTATATGCACAACCGTGGTATATCAAGTTGCAGGACAACTATGCACCTCTTCGCCTATTAAGGCTGGATGAGGTGATCCAGTAAGAGGAAAGGATTATAAAAGCAGATAACAGAGTCAGAGACAGGCTCTGCTCCTATTGCTTGGAGTCCCACAAGAAGATCAAGCTACACATTTGTAACATATATGCAGAAGGCCTAGCTCAGTACCATGCAAACTCCCTGGTTGGTGGTTCAGTCTCTGTGAGCTCCTATGAGCCCAGATTAGTTGATTCTGTGAGGGGTTTGTGGTATCCTTGGCCTCTTTGCTTCTGACAATCCTTCCTTCCACTCTTCCTCAGGATGCCCTGAGGTCTGCCTATTGTTTGGCAGTGGGTCGCATCTGTTTCCATCAGTTACTGGATGAAGCCTCTTCCAATGACAATTGGGCTAAGCAATGATCTGTGAGTATTGCAGAATAACATTAGAAATTATTTCATTGACTTTCTTTTGCCAGTAATGTTTGGTTCTATCTGAGATCTTTGGGCTATCCATCCTTTGGGTCCTGGCCCTCCCGGCCATGTTAAGTATGATTTTTCTCTCATGGTGTGGGTCTCAAGTTGAACTAATCATTGGTTGGCCATTCCCATGATTTCTGAGCCACCTCCACCCCAGAATATCTTATAGCCAGGGTAATTTTTCCAGAAGAGGTTATTTGGTTACACTGGTTCCCCAATCCCTCCACTGGAAGTCTTGCCTGGTTACAGGAAGATAGTTCAGATTTTGTTTCTCCCATTGCTAGGAGTCTTAGCTAGGGTCGCTCTCACAGATTCCTGGGAGTTTCCATTGCCCTAGGTTTCTAGCTTATTCCAGAAATTGCCCTGATTCCAGTTGTCTTTCCCAGTACTCTCCCTCCATCCTCCCCCAAATGATCCCTCCTGATCCCACGTATCCCCACATCCAGACTGCCAACTTCTACCTGTGATGTCTGTTCTATTTCCCCTTTACAGTAAGATTCATGTGTTCCTCTGTGAACCTTCCTTGTTACTTAGCTTATTTGGGTCTGTGGATTGTAGCATGATTACCCTTTACTTTATGGCTAACATTCACCTGAAAGTGAGTACATACCATGTTTGTCTTTCTGGCTATGAATCATCTCTCTCAGGATGATTTCTTCTAGTTTTATCCATTTGCCTGCAGATTTCATGATGTTAATTGTTTTTTTTAAGTAATTTTATTAAATTTTAAAAGTTTCCATTTACGCCCCTCTTCCCAACACCCTACCACTAACCCCCCTCCCTCTCTTCCTCCCTCTTTGTCCCTAAGGGCAGTCAGGGTTTCAAGCCCTGTGGGAAGTTCAAGTTCGTTCCCCCTCCCTCCAGGTCCAGGAAGGTGAGTATCCAAACAGACTGGATCCCAAAAATCCAGTATATGCAGAGGAAACTAGTCCCAGTGTCATTGTCAATGGCTTCTCAGAAAGACTCCGGGCCAGCCACATTCAGAGAATCCGGCCACATTCAGAGAATCTGGTTGGATCACGTGCTCGTTCAGTCGCAGTCCAACTGGCCTTGGTAAACTCTCATTAGATCCGACCCCTTGTATCAGTGGGTGATAGCATCCCTCGCAGTCCTTCGTCATTTTCTTCGTCCTTCTGTTCCTCATTTGGACCTTGGGGGGCTCAGCCCGGTGCTCCAATGTGGGTCTCCATCTGTATCGCCATCCATCGCCAGATGAAGAATCTATGGTGATAAGCAAAATATTCATCAGTATGGTTATGGGCCAAGGCCGGTTCAGGCACCCTCTCCTCTGTCCAGAGAACAATCTGGGGATCTCTCCTTGGACCTGGGATCCCATATATAATCAAGTTTCCTATAAACCCTAAAATGACTCCCTTAGTTGAAATATATTCTTCCCTGATCCCATATTCATCCTTCCTCCCTTCCCCCCATCCCTGTCAACCGAGCTTTCTCCATTCCTCCCCTACTCCCTTCTCTCTAACCCTCTCCCCTTCCAACAACCCTCCCCCCCCCATGCACCCGAGGTTACCTGGGACTCTTGACTATTTCCTACATCCTGGCGGATAGCTAAATAATCTTCATCAGGTTCGTCTACTTATTTAGCTTCTCTAGGATCACGAATAATAGGCTCAAAGACCTTTAAATTATGGTTAGAATCCACTTATGAGTGAATACATACCGTGTTCCTCTTTTTGGGTCTGGCTTACCTCACTCAGTAAAGCGTTTTCTATGTCCATCCATTTGCATGCAAAATTCAAGATGTCATTATTTTTTACCGCTGAGTAAAACTCTAATGTGTATATGTTCCACAACTTTTTTAACCATTCTTCTATTGAGGGGCACCTAGGCTGTTTCCAGGTTCTGGCTATTACAAATAGTGCTGCTATGAACATAGTTGAACAAATGCTTTTGTAGTATGCTAGGGAATCTCTAGGGTATATTCCCAAGAGTGGAATTGCTGGGTCCTGAGGGAGATTGACTCCCAGTTTCCTGAGAAACCGCCACACTGATTTCCACAGTGGCTGCACAAGTTTGCATTCCCACCAACAATGGATGAGTGTTCCCCTCACCCCACATCCTCTCCAGCATAGGCTATCATTGGTGTTTTTGACTTTAGCTATTCTGACAGGTATAAGATGGTATCTCAAAGTGGTTTTGATTTGCATTTCCCTGATCGCTAAGGATGTTGAGCATGACGTTAAGTGTCTTCTGGCCATTCGAAGATCATCTGTTGTGAATTCTCTGTTAAGTTCAGTACCCCATTTTTTTAATTGGGTTAGTTAGAGTTTTAGTGTCTAGTTTCTTGAGTTCTTTGTATATTTTGGAGATCAGACCTTTGTCTGATGAGGGGTTGGTGAAGATCTTGTCCCAGTCAGAAGGCAGCCTTTTTGTCTTACTGACAGTGTCCTTTGCTTTACAGAAGCTTCTCAGTTTCAGTAGATCCCATTTATTCATTGTTTCTCTTATTGTCTGTGCAGCTGGGGTCCTGTTTAGGAAGAGGCCTCCTGTGCCTATATCTTGTAGACTACTTACCACTTTCTCTTCTATCAGGTTCAAAGTGGACGGATTAATGTTGATGTCTTTAATCCATTTGGACCTGAGTTTTGTGCATGGTGATAGGCATGGATCTACTTTCATCCTTCTACAGGTTGACATCCAGTTATGCCAGCACCATTTGTTAAAGATGCTTTCCTTCTTCCATTGTATACCTTTAGCTCCCTTGTCAAAAATTAGGTGGTCATAGGTTTGTGGGTTAACATCCGGGTCTTCTATTCGATTCCAAAGGTCGATTTCTCTGTTCTTATGCCAATACCAAGCTGTTTTCAATACTGTAGCTCTGAAATAGAGTTTGAAGTCAGGGATGGTAATGCCTCCTGAAGTTCCTTTATTGTATAAGATTGTTTCGGCTATCCTGGGTTTTTTGTTTTTCCATATAAACTTGATTATTGTTTTCTCAAGGTCTGTGAAGAAGTTTGATGGGATTTTGATGGGGATTGCATTGAATCTATAGATTGCTTTTGGTAGAATTGCCATTTTTACTATGTTGATCCTCCCAATCCAAGAACAAGGGAGATCTTTCCATTTTCTGGTATCCTCCTCAATTTCTTTCTTCAAAGACTTAAAGTTCTTGTCAAATAGGTCTTTCAATTCCTTGGTTAGAGTAACCCCAAGATATTTTATGCTATTTGTGGCTATCGTGAAAGGTGATGTTTCTCTGATTTCCCTCTCAGCTTCTTTATCCTTTGTGTATAGGAGGGCCACTGATTTTTTGGAGTTGATCTTGTATCCTGCCACGTTATTAAAGGTATTTATCAGCTGTAGGAGTTCTTTGGTAGAGTTTTTGGGGTCACTTATGTACACTATCATATCGTCAACAAATAACGAAAGTTTAACTTCATCCTTTCCAATTCGAATCCCCTTGATCTCCTTATGTTGTCTTATTGCTATTGCTAGAACTTCAAGCACTATATTGAAGAGGTATGGAGAGAGTGGACAGCCTTGTCGTGATCCTGATTTTAGTGGAAAGGCTTTGAGTTTCTCTCCATTCAATTTGATGTTAGCTGTCGGCTTGCTGTATATTGCTTTTATTATATTTAGCTATGATCCTTGTATCCCCAGTCTCTCCAACACCTTTATCATAAATGGGTGTTGAATTTTGTCAAATGCTTTTTCAGCATCCAATGAAATGATCATATGTTTTTTTTCTTTCAGTTTATTTATATGATGAATTACATTGATAGATTTGCGTATGTTGAACCAGCCCTGCATCTCTGGGATGAATCCTACTTGATCATAATGGATAATTTTTCTAATGTGTTCCTGGATTCGGTTTGCCAGGATTTTATTGAGAATTTTCGCGTCGATGTTCATGAGTGAGATTGGCCTGTAATTCTCTTTCCTGGTTGTGTCTTTATGTGGTTTTGGTATTAAGGTAACTGTAGCTTCATAAAAGGAGTTTGGCAATGACTCTTCTGTTTCTATATTATGGAATACATTAAGGAGTATAGGAATTAGCTCTTCCTGGAATTTCTGGTAGAATTCTGCATTGAAACCATCTAGTACTGGGCTTTTTTTGGCAGGGAGATTTCTGATAACAGCTTCTAATTCTTCACGACTAACAGGTCTATTTAGATTGTTCACCTGTTCTTGGTTCAACTTTGGTATATGGTACTTATCTAAAAAAATGTCCATTTCTTTTACATTTTCCAACTTTGTGGCATTTATATGCCACATTACTCTTTCGTAGTAAGATCTAATGATTCTCTGAATTTCCTCTGTGTCTGTGGTTATATCCCCCTTTTCATTTCTGATCCTATTTGCATGTGCTCTCTCTGCCGTTTGATTAGTTTGGATAGGGGTTTGTCAATCTTGTTGATTTTCTCCAAGAACCAGCTTTTTGATTCATTGAATCTTTGGATTGTTTTCTCTATTACTATTTTGTTGATTTCAGCCCTCAGTTTGATTATTTCCAGTCTTCTACTCCTCCTGGGTGAATCAGCTTCTTTTTTTTCTAGAGCTTTCAAGTGTGCTGTTAGGTCTCCAATGTGTGCTTTCTCCATTTTCTTTAGTTGGGCACCTATTGCTATGAACTTTCCTCTTAGCACTGCTTTCATAGTGTCCCATAGGTTTGAGTATGTTGTGTCTTTGTTTTCATTAAATTCAAGGAAGACTTTAATTTCTTTCTTAATTTCGTCCCTGACCCAGGGGTGATTTAGTAGTTGACTGTTCAACTTCCATGAGTTTGTTGACTTCCTGGGGGTAGCATTGTTGTTGAATTCTAATTTTAGTCCATGGTGATCTGACAAGACACAGGTGGTTACTAATATTTTTTTGCATCTGTGGGAGTTTGCTTTGTTACCGAGTATGTGGTCAATCTTCGAGAAGGTTCCATGAACTGCAGAGAAGAAGGTATATTCTTTCCTATTTGGGTGGAGTGTTCTATAGATGTCTGTTAAGTCCATTTGATTCAATACCTCCAGTAAATCTCTTAATTCTCTGTTAGGTTTCTGTCTGATTGACCTGTCCATTGGTGAGAGAGGAGTGTTGAAGTCGCCTACTATTAGCGTGTGTGGTTTGATGACTGCTTTCAGTTCTAGAAGAGTTTCTTTTACATATGTGGGTGCCTTTACATTAGGGGCATAGATATTCAGGATTGAGACTTCTTCCTGATGAGTTGTTCCTGTTATGAGTATGAAATGTCCATCTCCATCTCTTCTGATTGATTTTAGTTTGAAGTCGATTTTGTTAGATATTAGAATGGCCACACCCGCTTGTTTCTTAGGTCCATTTGCTTGGAAAACCTTTTCCCAACCCTTTACTCTGAGTAGGTGTCTGTCTTTGTGGTTGAGGTGTGTTTCTTGTAAACAGCAGAATGTTGGATCCTGTTTTCGTAACCAATCTCTAAGTCTGTGCCTCTTTATAGGTGAATTGAGTCCATTGATATTAAGAGATATTAATGACCATTGGTTGTTGACTCCAGTCATTTTTTTGGGGGGGTAATAGAGTGTATGTGTTTTCCTTCTTTGAATTGTGCTAGTGAAGGGTCGCTAGATGTCTGAATTATTGTAGTCAGTGTTGGCAATGTTGGATTCCTTGGGATGTAATTTTCCTTCTAGTATTCTCTGTAAGGCTGGATTAGTAGTTACGTATTGTTTAAATTTGTTATTATCATGGAATATTTTGTTTTCTCCGTTGATAGTGAATGAAAGCTTGGCTGGGTAAAGTAGTCTGGGCTTGCATCCATGGTCCCTTAATTTCTGCAGTACTTCTATCCAGGACCTTCTGGCTTTCATGGTTTCTATAGAGAAGTCTGGTGTAAGTCTGATAGGTTTACCTTTATAAGTTACTTGACCTTTTTCCTTTGCAGCTCTTAATATCCTTTCTTTAATCTGACTGCTTTGTGTTTTGATTATTATATGGCGAGGGGATGTTTTTTTCTGATCCAATCTATTCGGTGTTCTGTATGCTTCTTGCACCTTCATAGGAATATCCCTCTTTAGGTTTGGAAAGTTTTCTTCTATAATTTTGTTGAATATATCTTCTGGACCTTTGATCTGCAATTCTTCTCCTTCTTCTACTCCTATTATTCTTAGATTTGGTTTTTTTATTATGTCCCATATTTCCTGAATGTTTTGTGATGAGAATTTGTTGGATTTGCTGTTTTCTTTGGTCAGGGCATTTATTTTCTCTATGGTGTCTTCATAATCTGAGATTCGTTCTTCTATCTCTTGTATTCTATTGGTTATGCTTGATTCTGTAGTCTCCGTTCGTTTACCTAGATTTTCCATATCCAGCCGACCCTCGGATTGTGTTTTCCTCACTGCCTCCATTTCAGTTTTCAATTCTTGAACTGATTCCATTACCTGTTTGATTGCTTTTTCTTGGTTTCCCAGGGTATCATTTACGAATTTACTCATTTCTTCAACCTTTTTGTTATATTTGTCTTCCATTTCTTTACTCATTTCTTCCATCTTTTTGTTATATTTGTCTTCTATTTCTTTAAGTGAGTTATTCATACCCTGTTTAAGAGACTCTATTGCTTTCATAATGACACTGTTTTCCACTTCTTCCGGAATAGTGTGTTCAAGTCCTTCTGTCGTAAGATCGCTGGGATCTGGTGTTTTCATGTTGTTTTTCAGATTGTTGGAGGAATTCTTGCCTTGGCGCCTGCCCATCTCTTCCCTCAGATGCTCTCCAATGGCTCTTCCCTCTGCTGGGTCTTCTTCTACTGGATTAGTGTCCCTTGCTATCCAGGAATCACTTTGCCTGCAGTCTTAGCTTGCTGCAGGCAGGCTATTAGAACAAAGGGACTTCCTTCCCTTTGCACTCACCACCTGTCCTGACCCGCGGTGCCCACCCCGGCTGAGATGGAGGAATTTAAGCCCCGAAAAAGGGAGAGAGAAGGGGAGGGGTTCGAGGCCGAAAGCTGGGATGGCGTAGCAGGAGAGAGGAATTAGCTGGGGGAAGCTGCCCCTTTGGAGTAGCCAGGGAGATAAAGATGGCGGGAATATTGTGTGTTCCCTAACCGGACTTGTATGGCGGTCAACACACTTACCCCTCCACAGGATCAGAGCTCCTCGCTGGTCAGAAGACTCCCTGCCTGCGGTCTTAGCTTGCTGCAGGCCGGCTATCAGAACAAAGGGACTCCCGTCCCTTTGCACTCACCACCTGCCCCGCCCGCGGTGCCCACCCCGACTGAGATGGAGGAATTTAAGCCCCGAAAAAGGGAGAGAGGAGGGGAGGGGTTCTAGGCCAAAAGCTGGGATGGCGTAGCAGGAGAGAGGGATTAGCTGGGGGAAGCTGCCCCTTTGGAGCAGCTAGGGAGATAAGCAATGTTAATTGTTTTTAACAGCTAAGTAATATTCCATTGCGTAAATTTACCACATTTTCTTTATCCATTCTTTGGTTAATGAAAATCTAGGTTGTTTCCACCTTCTGGCTATTACAAATAAGCGGGCTATGAACATAGTTGAACAAATATCCTTGTGGTATGGTAGGGTATATGCAAGGTCAGAATTTCAATCTTCCTTTGGTTATATTCTTTCCTAATATAATCACTTTTCTTTTTCTTATCATTTTGCAATAGGACTGTTAACTTTGTATAATTTTTATCTGATTTTGTAGACTCTTACAGCTAAACATTTGTTTTGAGTCATGAAGGAAACTTCCTATTTTAGCATTTAAAAATATTAGAACTTTTAAGGGATATGGGGTCTCTTGAAGAAGTACTTTGCATTATGAAGTGGGCATGAGCCTCTTGGGGTCAACGTCTTGAAAAGTTTTTTTTAAGATATATTTTATATTAAGCTGACAAGGGATGTACTTGAGATGATTAATCTTGATTGTCAACTTGATGGGGTTGGAGAAGAGCCTAGTAGATTAGTGCGGTACACTTGTGGATGTGTCTATGAAGGGATGTTTGGAGGACTAGCCAGGAGACAAGGACCCAACTCCTCAACCTGCTTAGAGTGAGAAGAAAATATAGAGAAAGGCTGGTATCTCAGGCTCACTCTCCTGCCATGGCAGTGATGATGTGAGAGCTGGTCTAGTCCTTCATTCTCTTTCTACCAAAACAGACTAAAACTTCTGGCACTGGAAGCCAACATGTCTTTTCTTTCTTAACTTGATTTGCTAAAATATTTAGTTTTCAGTGATGAAACCATAACAAAATGTAAATGGAGACTGCACTTCCATTTCTGGGCCACCCAGACCCAAATAATTACGCAAAAACCTATATTAATTACAATATTGTTTGGCCGATGGCTTCAGTGTCTTTCTAGGTAGCTCATACATATTAAATTAACACATTTCTATTAATCTGTGTATTGTCACAAGACTGTGCCTTACTGCATGTAAGGATCTGGTATCTTTCTCCTTTGGCAGAAACATGGTGTCTCCATGGCTCCACCTTCTTTCTCCCTGCATTCAGTTTAGCTTTCCCACCTACCTATATTCTGTCCTTCCATAGGCCAAAGCAATTTCTTTATTAACCAAAGGCAATAAAACATATTCATAGCATACAGAGGGGAATCCCACATCAATAAAAGGTGTCCTTCACCATTTATCTATTAGAAACATGCAACTATTATGTTTAAAAACACTATAAAACATGTTGCCAGGGCTAGTATTCTCCAATTTTCTACAAACAAATGGGCTCTTGTCTTCTATCACTGTGAAGAGACAACATGACTAAAGAAACTCACCAAAGGAAAATTTAATTAAAACTTGCAGTTCTAGTGTGTGAGTCTATGACCATCATGATTCAAAGCATGGTAGCAGGCAGTCATGGTATAGGGTCATTAGCTGAGAGTTTACAGCTGATTCACAAGTATGAGGCAGAGAACTGACAGAGAATGACATGGACATTTGAAACCTTAAATTCCACCCGTAGTGATTCACCTCATCTAATAAGGCTATACCTCTCAACCTTTTCCAAAGAGTCCCACTAACTAGGAATAAAGCCTCAAATATTTGAGCATATGGGGGCTATCATTCTCTTTCAAACAACCACAATCTCTAATTTCAGGAACAGAGGTTGTCTTGCCTTTGATTGACCTGATGGCTGGTGCTGCTTTTTCTTTCTCTTTAATTCTCCCTCTGTCTCTCTCTTCCTCCTTCCCCCTCTCTCCATCTATTCTTCCCATCCTTCCTTCCATCCCACCTCTCTTTTTCTCCTCTTTCTTTTCTCTCCTCCCTCCTCTTCTCTCTCCTTTTCTTCCGATCTCACTTCTTCCCTTCCTCTTTTTCTTCTCCTTTCTTTTCTTTCAACATAAGAGGTATTTCTCTACTCTTAAAGCAAATATATTTTGTCTGTTCAAGAAATAATATGGTGGTCCTGAGTAAATTGGAAGCATGGGGACCATGGGAGAAGGTTGAAGGGGAGGGGAGAAGAAGAGAGAGGAGTGGAGAAAAAATGTATAGCTCAATAAAATCAATAAAAAAAGAAATAGTATGGATTTCATCTTTATAGTTAACTTACAATAGTTTTTCATGTAAGGTTGATTTTAAAGTTCATTTATTTACATGTGAATATTCATTTATCCAGAAATGCTGAAAATTGGTGTGGGAGGTCTTTCTGTCTATGTGTTGCTTTAATTGGCTGATGAATAAAGAAACTGCCTTGGTCTGTTAATAGGGCAAAATTTAGGAAGGTGGGGAAAACTGAACTGAATGAAATTTAGGAAGGTGGGGAAAACTGAACTGAATGCTGGGAGAAGAAAGAGAGAGAGAGAGAGAGAGAGAGAGAGAGAGAGAGAGAGAGAGAGATGCCATGGAGCTGTTACTCCAAAAATGCCCTCAAAAAATTACCTCACCCAATAAACAGCAAGAAGCAGTTTGGAGAGAAAAAACTATGCCCATATTCCCAAATATTTTTTGTAAATGTTTCTTTACATTTAAGTGGGATATGATATAAATATGAATAATTTGCATTGGTATGGATCTTGGTTTATTGATACAAATTTAAGGTCAATTGTGTTAGACTATATATGTATATGACTGCCCTTGATTAAAGTATTGTGCTTATGCAGTTAATTTAAAAATGTAATGTATATTTAAGAAATATAGGTTAATAGATTGTCTAATAGATTGTCATCTATAATAGTCAAGATTGTAGACACGTTAGATTTTCTAGATATATAGAAATATATTTCAGTTAGGTATTCTTTAAATCTTTCAGAGACTTTCAGAATATGTCATTTAAAATGTTTAAGAATTTGGGACTTTTCATGACAATTAGACACATTTATTCCTGGCAGCACCAATCTACTTAAAGAGAAAGGTGGGCATCGGAGAGGCTTTTTATAGAGTTTGTTAGATGAACTGGACAGGAAGGATCCATGGAGAAATGACTGCTCAACTTGCCTAAAGGTGAGAGTCTACCAGACATTCTGCAGTACACAGAAGTTACTGACAAACTGCCAGTATAGAGGGAACTGTCTTTGAAATTTCCTGTTTCATGGAAAAGTATACTGGACACTATGGGCCTGTAAGCTGAATATGGATGTCACAAAATTTGGGTAACTCTTTGGGCAGTAAGATGTCTCTGTCAGTTCTAGAGTTTTGGAAGTTGCTTACAATGCACTTCCTGTTAACATAGTTAATAATATATCATTCTGGAGTATTTGATGGAGTTGAAGAATTTATAGTTAGATAAAGTAGATATAAGTATTATAGCTGTAATTCTTGCTTGATACCTGTTTTGTTATATAGAATTTTATTATGTTAAAGTTAAAACTTTCGTTTTCATTTATACAGAAATGGAAATGGTGTGGGAGGTCCTTCTGTCTATGTATAGCTTTCATTGGTTAGTGAATAAAGAAACTGCTTTGGCCTGTTGATAGGGCAGAACTTACATAAGCGGGGAAAACTGGACTGAATATGGAGAGAAGAAAGGCAGAGAGAGAGAGAGAAAGAGAGATACCATGAAGCCACTGCAGGAAATAGACATGCTGGAACTTTAGCTGGTAAGCCACTGTCATGTGGCAATATACAGATTAATGGAGATGGGTTAAATTAAAATGTAAGAGTTAGCCAATAAGAAGATAGAGATAATGGGCCAAGCAGTGTTTTAAATAACATAGTTTCTGTGTGATTATTTCAGGTCTAAGCTAGCTGGGCAGCCAGGAATCAACAAGCAGCCCCATCTTATTACAGAAAATTACCAGATTTTAATGTTGAATACCTTGGAATGTTTGTTAAAAATCAATTGATAATATGCATGCAATTTCATTTATGAATTTTACTGATCAATATCACTTTGTTCATCAATCTTTATTATTTTTTAATTATCTTATTGCTATGATGAGTTTTATTGATTTTTCAAATGTTGAATCAATTTGGTAATTCTAAATTGAGCCCATTTAGTGATTTTTATGTTGCTGGATTTATTTTGCTAATAGTTTGATTATCTTGGCAAGAACTTTATTCAGATAGTATCATCATTTTCTTATTTGACATTTTTCATTCTTATTATCAGTATACTATTTCTCAAAAATTACTTGGAAAAATACTGTTCTGTATTTTTTAAGCGAACTGAGTAAGTCTACCATTTCTCTTTTAAATATTGATGCAATTTAAAATGTGTAGGCCTAGACTTAGTTTTGTGGGGAAGTATTGAAAATGAGGATTTCTTTTTCACTGAGTAAAAAAATATTAAGATATTTTCAACTGAATGTTGTACAGTTGTATTTTTAGGAGTATTTCTATATGTACTCCCTTGTCACTTACTATAGTTCTTTCATCTCCTTGCCTTTCTTTCGCCCCCTTTTATTGTTTTTATTGAGCTATATAGTTTTCTCCACTCCCCTCCACTACTCCCTTCTTCCATGGTCCCCATGCTCAAAATTTACTGAGAAGATATTGTCTTTTTAACTTCCCATGATCATTAGATCCATGCATGTCTCTCTTAGGGTCCTCACTGTTGTCTAGATTCTCTGGGATTGTGAATTATTGGCTGATTATTTTGATTTATGTCTAAAAGCCACTTATGAGTTAGTACTTATGATAGTTGTCTTTCTGGGTCTGGGTTATCTCACTCAATATAATGTTTTCTAGATCCATCAATTCGCCAGCAAATTTCAAGATGTCATTTTTTTGGCTGTGTAGTACTTCATTGTACTAATGTACCAATTTTCATTACCCATTCTTCAGTCAAGGGACATTTAAGCTGCTTCCAGCTTCTGGCTATGACAAATAGTGCTGCTATGAACAGAGTTTAACAAATGTCCTCATGGTACTATTGAGTATCCTTTGGGTATATACTCAAAAGGAGTGTTGCTGAATCTTGAAGTAGGTTGTTTCTTACTTTTCTGAGAAATCATTATACTGAAATCCAAAGTGGTTGTACAAGTTTGCACTTCCACCAGCAATGGAAGAATGTTCCCTTTACTCCACATTCTCTCAAACATACATTGTCATCAATGTTTTGATTTTGGTTATTCTAAATGGTGTAAGATGGAATCTCAGTTTAGTTTTGATTTGCATTTGAAAGGCTAAAGATGTTAAGCCTTTCCTTAAGTGTCTTTCAGCCATTTAAGGTTCCTCTGTTGAAAGTTTTTTGTTTAGGTCTTTACCCTATTTTTTTTTATTGGATTGTTTGTTCTTTTGATGACCTTGAGTTCTTTGAGTACTTGAGTTCTTTGTATAGTTTGGAGATCAAACCTCTATCTGATGTGGGGTTGGTGAAGATCTCTTTCTATTCTGTAGGCTGCTGTTTTGTCTTGTTGACCGCGTCCTTTGCTTTACAGAAGATTCTCAGTTTCAAGAGGTCTCATTTATTAATTATTTCTCTGTGTCTGGGCTACTGGGGTTATATTTAGGAAGTGGTTTCCTGTGCCAATGTGTTCAAGTGTACTTCCTACTTTCTCTTCTGTGAAACTCAGTGTGGTTAATTTCATGGTAAGGTCTTTGATTCCATTTGGACTTGAGTTCTGTGCATGGCAATAAATATAAATCTATTTTTATTCTTCTACATGTTGATATCCAGTTATGCCAGCACCATTTGTTGAATATGTTTTCTTTTTTCCATTTTGTATTTTTTTGCTTCTTTGTCAAAAATCGGGTGTTTGTAGGTGTGTGGATTGATATCTGGGTCTTCAGTTCAGTTCCATTGGTCTTCCTGTCTGTTTTAATGTCAATACCAGGCTTTTTTCTTTACTGTAGCTTTGTAATAGAGTGTGAAGTCAGGGATTGTGATGCCTCTAGAAGTTTCTTTATTGTACAGGATTGTTTTCCTTGCCTTTCTTCTTTGAGACCACCTTCCTTATTCAATAAACTTAAGGGAACTGAAGAAGAAGACACACCTAAAAGTCTCAGAGGCACCACTCAGTGTAAGCTTATGTACTACAGATATGTAAATAGGAACTGTGATTATTCAAACATTTGTAATTAAGGTAATAATACTGTAGCACAGTCACATTCCATTGCTATTTGCCATCTTCAAATCCTAGTTGCAAGATTACTACATGTGATAATATTAAGCTGAAAGAGTTTTATGGTAAATTACCTTTCCTGTACTATTGATTTGGCATAGTATTATTGGTTTAACATAGCACTATTGGCTTGACTTTGACACATTTCTTTTTTTTTAATTTTATTATCCTCTACATTTTTCTCTGCTCCCCTCCCTGCCGCTCCCTTCCTGTTCATCCCTTTCCCAAGATCTCCATTCTCTCAATTTACTCAGGAGATCTTGTTTTTTATATTTCCCATGTAGATTGCATCCATGTATGTCTCTCTTAGAATCCTCATTGTTGTCTAGGTTCTCTGGGATTGTGATTCATAGGCTGGTTTTCTTTACTTTATGTTTAAAAACCATTTATGAGTGAGTACATGTGATACTTGTCTTTCTGGGTCTGGGTTACCTCACTCAATATGATGTTTTCTAGCTCTTATTCATTTTCCTGCAATATTCAAGATGTCGTTTTTTCTGCTGTATAGTACTCCATTGTGTAAATGTACCACATTTTTCTTATCCATTCTTTTGTCAAGGAGCATTTAAGTTGTTTCCAGGTTCTGGCTATGACAAACAATGCTGCTATGAACATAGTTGAGCACATGCCCTTGTGGTACAATTGAGCATCCTTTGGATATATACTCAAGAGTGATATTACTGGATCTTGAGGAAGGTTGTTTCCTCATTTTCTGAGGAACCACCACACTGATATCCAAAAGGGCTGTACCAGCTTGTGCTTTCACCAGCAATGCAGCAGTGTTCCCTTTACCCCACATCCTCTCCAACATAAGTTGTCATCAGTGTTTTTTATCTTGTCCATTCTTACGGGTGTAAGATGGAATCTCAGAGTTGTTTTGATTTGCATTTCTCTGATGACTAAAAATATTGAGCATTTCCTTTAGGACTTTAACATATTCCTGTAGCCAGCAGCAAGGGAGGTGGATTCTAGCTGGGTGTTATGGAGAACGAAAACATATCACAAATGTTACAATTTTAAAAGCTTGCCTCAGCTAAGAAAAACACTCGGGATTCTTTGTTTGCCTAAGAGGCATTATAATTTTTAATGTTAGTGAACTGTGAGTGGTAAAAAGTGAGACAGAAAATGAAATGCAATGACAGGGAAAATGACTTTAACTTCTCTCTGTGTTATGGCACAGGACATTTCAGGCAGTGAAGGTCCAGAGCTCTGCTCTGCTACATGTTGATCTGCCCATAAGAAGCAGATCTGAGTCTCTCAGATAAAGTTAACTTTTTGAGGAAAATGAGAAGCAAAAGAGAAAAACTGTGATCCATTAATAACAGTCTCTGCCTTGTTTTGCATAGAAAGTATAATCTTGAAGACAAAGTCATGCTCCTGTTGAGTTTCTGAAGTTGAGTAAACAACCCTAAGAGTTTAGAAGCGGCCAGTTAGATCTGGAGTCAACTTTAGATTTGGGGTCTATTTAGATCTCCTTTTCTCTTCCTCTAAACTAACACTCAAGTGCTCAGTAATTCATGTTTTTTCTAGTTTAATAAGCAAGTGTTGAAAGCCAGGATGGTTCGTGGAGGCACTAAGGATATGACTGGATCTAGAAATAATCGTAAGGTCAACATTTAGTTTACTCCGGATTTATATGAACTAGCACATGCATAGCTCTAGCCCACAAATCTATCTTATCCTTCTTCACTGTTTACAATTGTCTACATTATCTTCACTGTCTATAATCTTTCTTCCTATTCCAGTGCACATTTTCAAAATTCCAATCTTGTACAAGCTTATACAAGATGGAACATTAGACTGAGATACAGAATTTATTATGCTTCTTGCCAATGAAAATGTCTGCTTTAGAAATCAAACTCAATAGGCAATAATCATTTTTTTCTCCCTTGTACTTCATTAGCATTGTTACCTTCTGACAATTTTAATTTGATGGTTCATCAAACTGTCAGATAAGATATTTAGGAGGAAAATAGAAATAAAATCAGGAATTCATGTATAAGAATGAGAATTCAAGGAATGGTGGTGGTGGCACATGCTTTTAATTCCAGCACTCGGAGGCAGACGTAGATAGATCTCTGTGAGTTCGAGGCCAGCCTGGTCTACAGGAGCTAGTTTCAGGACAACTACGGCTGTTACACAAATAAACCGTGTCTCTAAAAACAAAAACAAAACAACAACAACAAAAAGACTTGGAATTCAAGGTAGAGTTTAGAGAATTCGAACCATCAGTATGTAACTGAAGAGTTAAACAATGGGAGAGTTTGAGGGCAGGGTAGAATTACAAGGCTGAAATATATCCTGTTATAGATCAGATTTTATCTGTGAACAAGTAGTTGGCTGAGATTACAAGAGGAAGAGAATAAGCCAAACTTTGAGGGATGAAAGCTAATGAATGAGAGGCATTTACAAACACCACTAGCTTTTCTTAGTATGGTGTTAGCTGCCAATTTTATTCTCATTACTTCTCAAATACCACGTGACAATCAATATTATAGTTTTTTAAGTTTTGTCCTATCACTTCTATTCATATTTTCTCTCTCTTTCCTGCATTATTTACACATGCAATAGCTTTAAATATTTCATCATTTCTGCTACAAGTTATGGAGTTTAATTCTCTTTCCTCAGAATGTGTCCCAGCCTCAATGACCCACTTGTAATGATTTGAGCATTATAGAAATGATTCCAAAAGATCTCTTAGTGTAGGATTCAGAAAATGTGCAGTTTTTTGCCTGGGTTTCAGGAGACACACTTAAAAATCCTTGAGCTTATTATATTGGAGCAATCTGGAAACCTATGTGCCAACATGCCAGAGAGTTCACGAGAGACATAGCCTAAGTAAAACTCTCCAAAGAGCTCAGTCATCCTATTCCTTAGCTCTTCGAGTCTCTATCTGATAGATGCATGGTTGAGCCGCCACAGAATCAGTCTTGGAAGAAGAAATTAGCCCTTCTTCTTCACCTTGGCCTGAGTCCTGGTAGGGAAAACATATCACAGTTGCAGGCTGTTTTCTTTCACTATGTTAGCAATAATTTGTTATGCAGACAGAGCAACTGGAAGAGAGCTTCTCTTATGAGAGGAATGCTTCCATAACAAAAGCTTCAAGGAAAGGTGGTGGATGAAGGAGGGACTGGAAGAGTCTTGATGGAAGTATTAGACAAGGCTTCAAGGCACACAAACTCTTAAAGCTCCATGGACAGCAAAGATGCTGCCACTAAGCATTCTACAGTAAGATAAGAAAATGTGCTTGGACAGAAGCAAAACCAACCTTTGTTCTGCATACAATGTGGAAACTTCAGCAAGACAGCCACTAAGGGAAATACAAAGTGATAATAACTTGATGTAGGATTCACCTCTATATGCTGTGAATACCATTGGTTAATAAAGGAACTGTCTTGGGCCAGAACAGGGAATAGAGGTAGGTGGGGAAAACTAAACTGAATGCTGGGAGAAAGAGGGAGGAGTTAGAGAGAAGCCATGAAGTTGTTGCAGGAGAAGGGCATGCTGAAACTTTGCTGGTAGGCCACGACCTTGTGTTGATGCACAGACTAATGGAGATGTAAGAGTTAGCCAGTAAGAAGCTAGAGACAATGGGCCAAGCATTGATTTAAATAATAGAGTTTCTGTGTGATTATTTCAGGGCTGAGCAGCTGGGAGTCAACAAGTGACCTTTTCCCAACAATATCTAGAAATGTTAATAACCCTATGAATTGAATGCTTAGCCATGCAGAGAGTGGCAAAGTGGCAGTGTATTAATGTCGCTACTTGAGTTTTTTCTGCTAGGTCTATTGTGAGAGAGAGAAGATACCTTAGAGGTGTAGTTTGTGACTATGGCTGTGAAGTGTCCAGGGCTTTGTAGATCCTGAGCAGAGAGTGCTACTAGCCTCTCAGAGATGAATAAGTGAAAAAGGAAAAAAAAAGACAATAGAATCTCCAGGATAGAATGCAGAATAAAAACTGTCTTTGTAGAACTCCATGAATGAGTCAGGACAAGAAAGGAGAAAAGACAGTTGGAGAAAGGAGAGCGAGGAATGCTGAATTTTAAAAAAAAAATGCTGAAAGGAAACTAGAGAACATGGAGAAGAAGAAAGGCAACTCAAAAATATGCACAACATAGTTTGCAACTTGAATTCTGGCCCTGGGAAGAATGCAGGAGGCAGGGAGGGACAGAAGCTAACAAGTCTGTGCTAAACCCAGGAACACTGGCAGCTAGGGGGCAACTGGCTCTCATACTCACAGGAGATTCCCGTGGTTCCTACAGATGTTACGTGTGTGGGCATTTGATCTGACAGTGACTCTTTCCACCGTGAACACTAGCCCTAGCTGTAGAGAAATCCATCGTGCCAGTCACAATTTCTCAGCATTCTCTCCAGGGTCTATCTGGAGAAAGGGCCCATTGTCAGTGTATAAACTATTCTGTGGATCAAAAATGAAAACACATCATTTAAAATCCCTGGGGTGCCCAGCTATGGTAGCTGGGAGACGATGTCCATGGGAGACACAAAGACAGAGATAGCAAGTCACAACTCCTCTGAGAAGTTAAAGGGAGATGGGTTGTGAAAAGCAATGTAGCCAGCAACCTTTGCCTCTGTAGCTAAGGTGAAAGCCTATGCTGAGTGAGGGGTAGACTGTGATGGCCAGATCTGAGAATGCTGAGACAAAGGAAGAACTCAGTTTCTATAGCTTCCTCCTGCACAAAGCTCAGGGACGTGCTTGCTTCCCCCACTCTCTGAAGCACTTGAGGATAAAGTGAGGCTTGCAGATAACACTTGGTACACAGTCCGAGGCATTTTGAATTCAATGTCATCTCATAGTTAAACAAATTTCTGAAGCTGCAGCAATGTATTTTTAAAGTCATTGAGCAAATGCAGAGAATGTGGCCTTAATCTGCACTGTGAGAAGCATGGAGAAGGGATTGACCTACATGTGGTACCCATCTGTTATGTGGAAGCTGAAAGAAGGGGCCATAAGCCTTCACCGTGACTCGCTGCCCACCTCATACTTGGATCACTGTCACCCACTGCTCACCCCTTACATGGATGACGTCTTGTATTACAGAACCCAAAAGAAAGCTTCATCAGCACAAGAACTTAGGCTATGAAAAAATTCATTTTATTTATTTTTTCATTTGTACAATCTTAATTTCCTATTTTTCCTACTCTTTTGTTCTTGCTTCTCTGTTTTGTCTTCATCTCTTTCTGTTATTTTAATGTTAATTTTTACCTCTATTAATTATTAACTTGTTAGTTTATTACATATTAACTCCTTTTTATTAACTATTTACATATATTTATATATTTTTCTGTCAACATGACAATATCCAGAACTGAATGGGAAAGGCATCTCTGGGAGGTTATCTAGATTAAGCTGGTGTGTGAATAGTATTGTGAGATATCGATCCCTTTAGCTTATTGCTTTTGGGGATTTTGAATCCTAGGGCATGGTCTTGTCTGCACCTTTGAAAATAAATTTATAAGTGTAGGGAGAGACTCTCTCCCTCTCTTGATCCCACGCTCTCTTGGGCTCTCTTGAGAACCCATAAAGAACTCCTGTGTCTTCATTCTTCATGTGACAGCACACCTCTCTGGGAGATCATCATGACTATGTTAATTGAGGTGCGAAGATCCTTTCATTGTCGGTAACACTATTTATAGTTCAGGATTGCAGAAGAGTGGCTAAGTAAACTGATCATTAGTATGCATGCATTAATTCTTTCAGCTCTAATGTAAATGTGATATAACTAATTGCTTCAAGTTCCTGCCACCCAACTTTCCTGCGATGATAGACTGTAACCTGGAACAGTGAGCCAAAGGAACCTTATGTCCCTTAAGCTGCTCTTGCTCGGTCTTTCAAAACAGTAACAAGGTAGAAAACTAAGGCAAGCTCTATTTTCATGTCTTTTTGCCTTATTGACTTGTTGCTGTTGTTGTTATTACTGAGGTTTATGTTCTTTTCTCTGAGTGGTACTAGGAGTGAAGCGACATGGTTGTGTACTGAGAAGGTCCTCAAAGAAGAGCAGAAGAGATATTTATCCAAAATATGCTAAATATTAATAATTAAATGCATCATATATGAAAAAAGGAGACAAAAATGGCTCTTTCAAAGGCTTGTAACTCTCAGAAACTGAAGGAGAAGATAGGGAATAGGATAGAATAGTAAGCAGAGGACTAAAAATATTTATAAAAATATGATCAATTACGTAGCCAACCAATGACTATCAGGAGTGGGAGATATTACTATACTCCTGTATACAAATATGTAAAATCAACACTACATGGGCTCAAGAAATGGGTAATGAAGAGAGAATGATAGAGAACGTTTATGTACATAACAATAATTTTAAAATAAGAGGTCATAAGGTTATGACCTTGAAAGGTGAGAGAGACATGGGAGAAGGTGGAGAGAGAAGTGAAAAGGATGTAAATATAGTATTTATGTAAGAAATTTGCAAAAATATTAAAAAATTAAATTAAAAATATGGCCTATGAATTCAAACTGAATATAAATAAATAGCTAGTATAATTAAGACAGCTCATTAAAGTAAGATTCTGAAAGGAAATTAAATTGAAACCTTAAAGAATGGAAAGCTGAAGAATTAAAAAATTAGCAATCCCCAGCAAAGGTCTTATCAGTAAACTAGAAGAAATAATAGTTGGTATTGAGGTCAAGAATGATAAATTATCACATCCAGGTCAGAGTAAAGGAAATGTAAGACATCATAAACAGTGAATATGAGACCTAAGGGACACAGATGAAAAATAGCTTTATAATTATAGACATATTATAACTAGAGATCATTGCTCTAGACAGTCAAGATGTGTAGGCTAAGGACAGTGAAAAAGTTTTTTAGTGAAACTCTCCAAGTCTTGTGAAAGGTATAGCTCTCAGGCCACAGTTAGCAGACTTAAATAGATATGAGCCAAATGACCCTCCATAATACTGAAATCTGAAAAAGAGAAATTTCATTCCATCTAGAATGGAAAACCAGTCAGAATAGCAACATATTCCTCAGCAGAAATTCTACCAGCTGGAATTGTGGCCTAGTAGGATAACATGCTTCAAACCCAGGAAAAAAAAAAACAAAACTGCTACTCTGGATTACAACCAGCAGTTAGTCATAAAATTAAAGAAAACATGAGGATTTCTAGACAAATAGAAACTAAAGAAACCAGGAACCAGTGAATTACCATTATAGAATGTGCTTAGAGGAATCCTATCTTCAAAAAAGGAATGTAAGCCAATGTAGTTATAGGAGCATGGAAAAGCATAATCCACGCTAGATCAGAAAAGAAAATGAGAATCACGAAATAAAAAAAGAATCATAATTATTTTTCTAAACCATCAAACTTCTAAAATGGCAAAAAAGGAGAAACAAATAAAAGTAGACTGTTAGTAAATATCAGAACAAACACAACAAATAACAGGAAATGTTATACACCTTTCAATAACAACACAGAATGTAAATAATCTGAATTACCTTTTAAAATATGCAGAGTTGGTGACACAACTAAAAAAGAAAATTCAGCAACTTGCTGCCTGCAAGAAACACACCAACAAAAGTATTCATGGCGTGAAAATGAAAAGATGGAAAATGATGTTTCAAGAGAATCTAATCTGAATGAAATAGTTCTACCTACATATGATGAAACCAACTTTGAGACAGAATTGATCACAAGGGGCAGAGTTGTTGTTACATACTGATAAAGGATAGAAAAATCCAACAAAATATATAACGATTATAAATATTTATATTGTGATCTTTAAGGGACCCACTTTTGTAGTGTGAATACTATAATATGCAAAGGGACGCTAACCCTCTCCTTCCACAAGGAGTAAAGTTTGACCTCAGGACCTGAGGACCTCAGCAATCAACAGATCATGAAGCTAAAAATTAACAAAGAAGCATCATTACTAATTTATGCTATAGATCACATGAATTCAGGGATGCTTTAAAATATAAAAATCAATAAAATATGTTGTCCAAGACATAAATAGAACAAAAAATTAAAACCATATGATCATCTCAATAGATTCAGAAAACATCTCTATTAAAATTCAACATTCTTTTTTGGAAAAACCACTTTTAGAAGGATCATCTCTCAACATAAGTGCTACATTTGACAAACTCACATCCAATACGTCCTATACTGAAGGTAGGAATACCTGAAAGTATGTCTTCTGTAATCAAGAACAGGAAACAAAATAATGGCATGCCATCTCAACAGTCAAAATAACTTTTGGAAATTTAGCCAGAGTAGCCAGGCAAGTGAATGAAATAGATGCAAACAAAAAAAGGCCATCATATTTTCTCTTTGGTGACAGGATAGAAGATCGTGTGTCTGTACCTGGAAAACCAAAGAAGTCCCATCAGAATTCTTGGATCTGATAAATAGATTCTGCAAAGTATCAGTGTGTAAATCATCTTATGGAAACCAGAAGCTTGCGGTGGTAGTACATGCCATTACTCCTAGCACTTGGGAGGAAAAGTCAGGCAGATCTCTATGAGTTTGAGGCCAGCTTGTTCTACAAGAGCTAGTTCCAGGACAGGCTCCCAAACTACAGAGAAACCAGAAACCCTGTCTAAAAAACAAACAAACAAAACAGAAGCTTTTCTATATAATAATAATGAAAACATTAAAAGGCTTAGGAATAAACTTAATCAAAGTGGTAAGAGACCACTACAATGAAAATTATTAAACACTAAACAGAGAATCTGAGCACGAACCCAAAATAAAAGAAAAAAAAAACTTATGTCCATGGAGAAGAGGAATCAATAGTGCTAAAATGGCCATGGTACTGAAAGCACTTTATAGATTTAAACAAATCTCCATCAAAATATCAATGGCGGTCTTGCCAGAGGTAGAGAAAACAATCAGTTAATGGGTAGAGAAAGAGAAGGAAACAATTAGTTAAGAAATCTTGAGTAAAAACAGAAACACTAGAGGATTCATAATGCTAGGTATCTATTACAGAGTCAAACGGGATAAAGCATGCTATTTGTATGAAAACAGATGCAAAGGCCAATGAAATAAAACACATAGGAAACACAGAAATAAACCAATAATGAGCCAATACACTTACAGTCATCTGATTACTGAGATAGGTAATAAGGAAAAAACAAACTTCCCAATAAATTACTCGAGGAAATCTGGTTATCTACATGGGAAAGACTGAAACCAAATCTTTATCTCCCACCCTGTTAAAATCAGCTGGTATCAGAAGAGATAGTTTCCCAAGGCTCCAGTAGCTCTAGAAAGAAAACAAGCATTGGCATAAAGAATTCTATCAAAGCACGCTCCACCCCCCACAAGCCATATTAGTAGTAAGCAAAGTGATGGGATAGAATGGGAGGTGTTCTTTCCATGCAGACGTTTGACAGAGGACTGATCCACATAATGCAGAGGTCTCCACCAATTTAAGAAACGAATGATCCAATTATTAAGTAGATAATGATCATTTACCTGTTTTCAATACATCTTGAGTTCAAGAATGTCATGAGATTTACAATGTGTATATATTAATAGAGAATTCATAATTTCTATTTAGTTATCTTTAGTATCTTTCAAGCACAGCATGTTACAGAAAACAAATAAATCTATTAAAAACAGTCAGGAGATCTTGTGTGTACTTGTGCAGCCCTGTCTATGAGAACAGTTAATATTGCTTATAAATAGTAGAGACTGATAAATTCCTGACAGAAAACGCCTATGAGGGTTTGAGTGGGAAAGAATAGCAGCCATGACTATTTGTTTCAAGGGGAGGGATTATAAGAGGAGGCTTACCATTGAACTGAATGAGTATGTGGCTTGCATCGAAAGTCTAACACACTACCTACAAAGGCTAAGGAGGATTTAAACTATGTCACTGTCAAAAAGAAAACAATCAAATTTAACACGTAAAGCAGTATTGAGTTTTTCTAAATTTGTTTCCTATTTGGAGAAGTCTGATGTATTCATTGGGAGATGTCACAGAATTATTTTGACACACTGTTGACTGAAACACCTATTTATTGTTCAGCTCCCACTATATTCTGTACAAAAATAAAGTCAATATTTTAAAGAGGTTAAAACATGAGTCATCTTTCCTGATTCAAGATACCAACATAAGCAATGCAAATAATGAAATGAAGAAAATACTAATGGTGGAGTTGTTGGCATTTTAAGCATCACTGGGCTGGGAGGCTTGTGGGTTTATTTGTATGCCCAGCTTTCTGGTAGACTTAAATATGCATCCTCAGTATGGTTATCTTATCATAGCTGGGAGTTATTTGTAATAACACCGTTTCCCCCGTTTAGAAGTTTGACTTTCTCCGACACATGCTCTTATGTTTAGTCTGGTGCTGATCTAACTTGCATTATTCAAGAGTAACTCTTTTTTGTAAAGACATCAAACTTTACACATTTCTGCTACTCATTTCTACCAATGAAGAAATCCTCAGTTATACACCACAATTAACCAGTGGTATATTTTCTCTAGATAGCTTGAAGTGGATGTGAGTTGAGCGTGAGACACAGGGAACAGGATGGTAGAAAAAGAAGCATTATTTTCTCTGGCAGGTAAGTAGATGTGAAATCAGTGCTTTATTACGTTCAAAGTAATAAAGTCCATTGGCTCATTGAAGAGTATTTATTAAGTAGTTGCCAAGTGCTAGATGTTAAGAATAAGATGAAAATGAAGTCAGGCAAGACTGGGGTCATGTTGGGACAGTGGAGGTCAGGCACAGTGCCAAACTCCATCTCCAGGCTTCTGCACAAGCAGATTGTGCAGATTGATGCTACTTCTAGTACTTAATACTTTCTCTAATTTTCAGATAATCCTCTTTGTATGAATGGAAATCTCGAAAGAGCCTTCTCCTTGTTCTCAACTCAAACCCTATAGCTACCTTGAATAAGTCTATCCATTTTACACACGACAGCTTGTCAAGTTGAAAAAGATAATTATCATATGGTCTGACTTCTTTCCCTCAGGCTAAACACTCCCTTTGTCTTAGTCTAGTACCCACATGATATAACAGCATGTCCCTCTTCTTTTGCAGTAATATCCTTGAAATACAATGAATCTAGTAATGTCGTTATTCAGCTGAGATAACACTGCTCTCTACTGAACTTTAACTTAGAAGAGAACGAAAGGGATATATTCCTTTTCTTATTTTATGAAAATATTCAATAAACTATATAACTGCAGCATATTGCATTTTTATTACATTAATTTTTGAAGGTTTTGTTTACTAGGCTGATGGAGGGCAATGGTAGGAGTATATACATTATAGATCATTTTAACAATAACTTTGTTCTTTGATAATCACACAGACACACACACTTCATTCTGTTTACTCTACCTCCCCACTCTCTTGTTTTCTTTCTACCTTGTCAACATACCCTATTCTCTGTACAAATTTCTTTCCCACACTCATGCTTTTTTGTTTCATTTACTTATTTATTTATTTAGTGATACACTGAGTTTATTCAGGACTGTCTGTGTGACCATGGACTTGGAAATCTCTTTGGGAGCCTGGTAGGCTCATCTGTAAATATGCAACCAATGACAAAGACTGTGTTTATTAGAAGGAGGTACCATGAGCCCTACCAGATCTATGGCTGACTATTAGCAGGTTCAGTGTTGTATCGGGCCACTTCACGTAGCTGTAGTGGCTATGAGATCATGATTGTGATGGTTTTATGTATAGAAAATTGCATTTCAGAACTTCTTTTTATATTCTGACTTGCATTATATCTCCTCTTGCACAGTATCTCCTGAACTTTTGAAGAGATATTATAAGTTAAATATTTAGAAATTATTCTCAGCATCTTGGCCAACCCTGTATCTCTGTATTCACCACTGCACATTGCGGAGAGAAGTTTCACTGATTAAGAGTGAGAGTAACAATTTCTCTTGGAAATTGTAAGTAGTTTACTACTACACCAATTTAGCTAAAGAGATGTAGTGAATTACCCCTGGGGCCTAAGACTTCTGCATCCACGGATTTCTGACTGGGATTACAGTACGATGCCTGAATGCTCACATGCAGCAATGACCTCAAATAAAATCAGAAACCAGTTGTTTATGCACATAATAGTCACAATACTGTTTTACTAGTGGTTACATCTTGCCTGGCAGGTTATTATTGTAGTTTATAGGGTGCACAACTGGTAAATAGCGTTGAAGTCATTATAAAGTCTGTCTTTCCCACATAGCCTCTGTCTTTTTCCTAATGCTCATTCATAATCAAGGTTTAGACTCTCATCATAGGAGGCAGAATTTGTTCCTTCTGTACTTTTTAGTGATTGAATGACATCTTTGCTGTCTTATTATATTCTTTAATTATACACTTATTTATCTGTGGCAATGAATATATTTGTGTGGATTTTATTATTCCAGTGTGTGTGTGTGTGTGTGTGTGTGTGTGTGTGCGTGCATGCATGCGTGAGCTTGTACGTGTGTGTGTTTGTGTGTGAGTAGACAAGAGGAAAACTTCCACTGTCTTAGTCACAGAGATTGAACTCAGGTTTTCAAACTTAGGAACAAGATACTTCATTTGCTAAGCCATCTTGATGACCCAAGGTGATTTGATTTTGTAACCATTGCAATGCTTTCCTTTCCCACCTTATAATGAGTAGATTTTTAATGTGTTATCTATCATTTTCATCCACTGTTGATAGAATAGTCATATTCTTAGAAAGCCATTGATCTCTATCACTAGAAACAAGTTTTTAAAAGGGCAAAGAGAGTAACAGAAAAAAGAAAAAGAAAAATAGAACATTTGATCTTGTTATTCTTATGGGTGAGAGAGAAGCTAGGGCTGAGATTAGTCACAAATGTCAATGCTGGGCAAGCAACAGCATCAATAGTTCATAATTTAAACTGGAATTTTTTAAGATATTTTCACACCTAGAAACTGAGTCAGTAGTTTTTAGCAAATGTATTAGAATTTGCAAGATAACAAGATTCCCTAATGACCATTAGGCAAACAGAATGTCTCCCCACTTTTCAAGAAACATTGATGTATTGAAAATGTCACCAGCCTCAAAGACAAAAGAGCTCATCGCACATGCCAGGCTCAATGTGATAAACAAGGCGGGTTATGTTAAATAGCTTCTTAATCAGTTTCCTCATGTGAAGTATTTTAAGATCTTTTTCATCATTTCATATTAAGGCAATCATGTAATAACTATAGGTAACTAGATCTGTAATAGGGGCTAATGAAACACCTGACCTGCTTTTATCAGTAAAACTCAAATTGAATAGTATGGTTAGACTAATAATCTAATCACTTCTGCAAACTCCATAAGCTTCTGGCCACAGAGGGTGCTGTATCAGTAAGTTCAAGGATGAAAGCAGATAAAATGTGATCTCAGTTAGATTAAAGCTTTTATCAATATTTATTTTGTGAAGCTTTAGGTTTAGAAGATAATGTATTAATGAACAGTTAAATCAGCAGTCCTGACAATGAACTGTGAGGTTCTGCTACACAGGGTGGAACCAGAGTCTTATAACTGATAACACGCAGGGAACCAGAGATACTAGATTTCACCATTCATGCTTTTGTAGATAACGTAGAAATAAATCATTTTCTGAAACAATAATCATGGAGTTAGAGAGTGGTTAAGAGCTCTGGCAGTTCTTCCAGAGGACATAGCACCCACATGGCAGCTCACAACCAGTTAAACTCTAGTATCTGAGCATCTGTTGCCATCTTTTGGCCTCTGCAGGTTCTGCACCTCTGAGGTTCATAGGGGTAGATGCCTGCAAGCATTCATACATGTTAAATAAATAAACAAACAAAAAACAAACAAAAACAAAATAAGATGTGTGCTCTTTGTGTTTGAAAATGGGACTGAGGCTTGCATTTATTTATTTATTTATTTATTAATTTTAAAAGATAAAACAATCTTTTTTAATTTTACATACCAATCCCTGTTTCCATTCCCTCCCCTCCTTCCCTTCCCTCCACCTATCCCTCCCACTCTATCCCCATCCACTCCTCAGAGAGAGTAAGGCACATTGCTTTGGAGAAGGTCCAAGGCCCTCCCTATTATATCTAGGCTGAACAAGATATCCCTCCTAAGAGAATAGGTTCCAAAACAACCAGTGCAAGCAGTAGGGATAAATCCTGGTGCCACAGCTAGTGGCCCCACAGTCTGTCCCAACCATGCAACTGTCACTCACATTCAGAGGGACTAGTTTGGACCTATGTTGTTTCCTTCCCTGTCTGACTGGAGTTGGAGAGTTCCCATTAGCTCAGGTAAACTGTTTCTGTGGGTGTACCTACCCATCATGGTGTTGGCCTCTTTGCTCACATTCTCACTCCCCGACACTTCAACTGAACTTCAGTGTTTTGATGAAGGTCTCCATAAAGATTCTATGGTGATAGTTAATATATTCATCAGCCTGACTAAAGGGCAAGGCCCTTTCCTCTATTGCTTAGGTACTGCTTAGGGTCTTAGCTGGGGTCATCCTTGTGGATTCCTGGGAAATTCTCTAGTGTCAGGTTTCTTGCTAGTCCCATACTGGCTCTCTTAATCAAAATATCTCTTTCCTGGCTCTCTTCTCTGTCCTTCCTCTATTTTGGGTATCCTGCTTCCTTAAGTTCTCCTACCCACTCCCCTTCTTCCCCTGTCTTCCCCTTCTGCTCTCCCTACTCTCTCAACCCCCATGCTCCCAATTTTGTCAGGTGGTCTTGTCTGTTTACCCTTTCCAGGTGTATCTCTGTATGTTTTTCTGAGGTTTCACCTTGTTACTTAGCTTCTCTAAGATCATGAACTATAGGCTCAATGTCCTTTGCTTTACAGCTAGTATCTATGAGTAAGTACATACCATGTTAATTTTTCTGGGTCTGGGTTACCTCAGTCAGGCTGGTTTTTCCTAGTTCCATTCATTTGCATGCAAATTTCAAGATGTCATTTTTTTTTTATCACTGAGTAGTACTAAATTGTATAAATGTACACACTTTCTTTATTCATTGTTCAGTTGAGGGGCATCTAGGTTGTTTCCAGATTCTGGCTATTACAAATAATGCTATTATGAACAGTGTTAAACAAATGTCCTTGTAGTATGGTTGAGTATCCTTTTGGTATATGTCCAAGAGTGGTATTGTTGGTTCCTAAGGTAGGTTGAGTCTCAATTTTCTGAGGAAGTACCATACTGACTTCCAGAGTAGTTGTACAAGTTTGCATTCCTATCAATAATGGAGGAGTGTTTTACTTACTCCACATCCTCTCCAGCGTAAGCTATCATTGGTGTTTTTGATCTTGTTTTGATTTATATTTCTCTGATGATGAAGGATGTTGAACCTTTCCTTAAGTGTTTTTCAGCCATTTGATACTGTTCTGTTTGAAAGTCTCTGTTTAGTTCTGTATCCTGTTTTAGTAGGCCACTTGGTTGATTCCCAACTGCCCGGACTTCTAAAATAATCACACAGAAACTATATTATTTAAATAACTGCTTGGCCCATTAGCTCTAGTTTCTTATTGGCTAACTCTTACATCTAAATTAATTAGATGTAATTAATTTAGATCTATGTCCTAATATGTATTAATGTTATTAATACATATTAATATTATACATATTAATACATATGTATAATATGTACATATGTATAATATTATACATATTAATATTAATATGGATTAATCTATATATTAATCCATGTCCATTAATCTGTGCAGCCCATGAAGTCATGGCCAACCAGTAAAGTTTCAGCACGTCTGTCTCTGGCAGCAGCTCCATGGCTTCTCACTAACTCTGCCCTTCTTTTTCTCAGCATTCAGTTTAATTTTGCCTGCCTAGCTCTACTCTACCCTATCACTGACTCAAGACAGTTTCTTTATTAACCAATGATATTCACATCATACAGAAAGTAATCCCACATCACCTCTCCTTTTCTGTTTAAAGAAAAAGGAAGGTTTTAACTTTAACATAGAAAAATTACATATAACAAAATGGGTATCAAGCAAGAATCATAGTTACAATATTTATACCTACTTTATCTTTTATCATAATTAAGGAAAACTATAAGTATCAATTTTGCCATTCCTTAAAAGACTCCAGAAAGATATATGATTACTTAAGTTAAAGTGCATTGTAAGTACTTCCAAAACTCTAGAATTGACAGAGACATCTCACTGCCTGGACAGTCACCCAAAGTTCTTCTGTACCATTGCCAAGAGCAGCTGTGTCTCATTGTCATGAAAAGTTCTAAGTTCTTAAAACATTTTACATGCCATTTTCTGTAATCTTTGAAATGTTTGAAGAATACCTATCTAACTGAAATATATGTCTACATATCCAGAAAACCTAACATGACTACAAACTTGACTATTATAAATGATTATCTATTAACCTATATGTCTTAGTTATACATTACATTTCTAAATGAGCTGTACAAACACAATACCTTAATCAAGAGCAGAAATATACATATAACAAAATTGAACTTAAATTTGTATTGATAAACAAATATCCATACCAATGCAAATCTCTATAGAATATCTCCCTTTAGATGTAAATAAACATTTATAAACCATGTTTGGGAATATGGATATAATTCTCTCCAAACTGCTTCCTGCTGTTTATTGGGTGAAGTAATTTTTTGAGGAGTGTTCAAGGCACCTTTCAGAGGGTCTTAGGCCATTAAACCACATTAGTCTGGAAGGATTTCACTGGTTCTCATCTTCCGTGGGAACAAAAGCAGAACCCTTTTTCCAAAGCAACGTATCCTTAGGACCATATTTTAAATTCAAAATACCTTCAAAATTCAAAATATATATGTTAGCTTAGCTTAGCAGTCCCCAGAATCAAATGATTCTCTGCAGTCAGAAAATTCAAAGAAAACACAATAGTATACGTAATCTAGAGTCTCTGTGAATTTTTCATCTTTACACGGCTTATTTTTCTTTACTCTATTGCTTTTTAATGTTTATTTTATTTTCTTTACTTCTTTAATCCATGACTGTCTGTACTCTGTCTCTTTAAAGACTTTGCTGTTTTAATAAACCATTTACATTCTTTTGTAACTCTCTATCCTCATTTCCTTCTCTCTCCCAATCCTACATATATTTATCCAACACTGTTATTCATTTAGAGATCTTTTATGTCTGAATCCATCCTATTGTCTATCTATAATTCTTTTCTTTCCAGGAGTGTTTCTTAAAATGCTAATCACTTCTTTTAAACTTAAGCAGCAGAATTGCTGGGGGAAATATGGCCCTGACTGCTTGTTCCATCAGGTCCAGGATGGCAGAACTGTTTGCTGCCTTTTAGAGTCATGCTCACACTCCCATTTTTAGACACACAGCCAGTCTATGTTATCTTTAAGCTAGTTGTAGCACTCTGTTCACAAACCCCATTTAAATACTCCATTGCCAGACCTCCCAAAAGAGCCAGAGTTATTCATGCTAGTGAACCAGGAAGCCACCATTTTGAAATTGCACATTTTTTTCCTGTTACTGTTGAATCAGGAAACCTCTCTTAAGGGAGCTGTGGCAAGCTGACAGCTGAAAAAATGCAGCTAAACATTGTCTTTTTTGTGTGTCTAGAGTTCCCTTCCAAGCTTTCTCAGGTTTAATGTAGATATAGTAGACCATGATGGAGCACCAATTTGTTATAGTAAGTCGCTTTTTGGTACCTGGATGCCCAGACTCCCAAAATAATCACACAGAAACTACATTATTTAAATCACTGTTTGGCACATTAGCCCTACCTTCTTATTGGCTAACTCTTATATTTTAATTTAACGCATCTCCATTAATCTGTGCTTCACCACAAGGGCATGGCCTACCAGCAAAATTTCAATGTGTCTGTCTCTGGCAGCAGCTCCATGACTTCTCCCTGACTTCTCCCTTCTTTTCCCAACAGTCAGTTTAGTTGTCCCCACCTAGTTCTACTCTACCCTATCACGGGCTCAAGACAGTTTCTTTATTAACCAATTATATTCACAGCATGCAGAGGGGAATCCCATACCAGTACCCCATTTTTAATAGGGTTATTTGGAATTTTGATGTCTAATTTCTTGAGTTCTTTATGCATTTTGGAGATCAGCCCTCTCTCGGATGTGGGGTTTGTGAAGATCTTTTCCCTTTCTGTAGGCTGCCTTTTTGTCTTATTAACCATGTCCTTTGCTTTACAGAAGCTTCCCAGTTTCAGGAGGTCCCATTTATTAATTGTTTTTCTCAGTGTCTTGGCTACTGGGGTTATATTTACGGAGTGGTCTTTTGTCCCCTTGCATTGATGACTACTTTCCACTTGCTCTTCCATCAAGTTCAGTGTGTTCAGATTTATATTGAGGTCTTTAATCTATTTGGACTTGAGTTTTGTAAATGGGGATAGATATGCCAGCATCATTTGTTGAAAATGCTTTCTTTAGTCCATTCTATATTTTTAGCTTTTTGTCAAAAACCATACGTTCATAGGTGTGTGGATTAATATCCAGGTCTTTGATTCAATTTCATTGGTCAAACCCTCTGTTTTTATGCCAATACCAGGCTGTTTTCATTACTGTAGCTCAATAACAAAGCTTGATGTGAGGGATGGTAATGCCTCCGGGAGTTCTTTTATTATACAGAATTGTTTAGCTATCCTGGTTTTTTTGTTGTTCCATATGAAGTTTAGTATTCTTCTTTTAAGGTCTGTGAAAAATTGTGGTATTTTGATGGGGATTTCATTGAATCTATGAATTGCTTTTGGTAGGACTGCCATTTTATTATGTTGATCCTATTTATCTGAGAACAAGGGAGATCTTTCCATTTTCTGGTATCTTCTTCAATTTCTTTCTTCAAAGACTTAAAGTTTTTGTTGAACAGTTCTTTCACTTCTTTTGTTAGTTTTACCTCAAGATGTTTTATGTTATTTGTGGCTCTTGCAAAGGGTGATGCTTTCCTGATTTCTTTCTCAGCTTATCATTTGGACATAGGAGGGCTACTGATTTTTTTGAGTTGGTTTTGTATCTTGTCACATTACTGAAGGTGTTTATCAGCTGTAGGAGTTACCTCATCAAATTCTGGGGGTTTTATATACTATAGATAGATATATATAAAATACTATCATCTGTAAAATGAAAGTTTGACTTCTTTCTTTAAAGTTTGAATCCTCTTGATCTCCTTTTGTTGTCTTATTGCTCTAGTCAGAACTTCAAGAACTGTTTTGAATAGATAGAGAGAGAGTAGACAGTCTTGTCCTATTTCTGATTTTAGTGGAATTGCTTTAATTTTCTTTTCATTTAATTTGATGTTAGCTGTAGGCTTGCTGTATATTCTTTTCATTATGTTTATAGATGTTCCTTGTGTCCCTGATTTCTCCAAGACCTTTTCATAAAAGGGTGTTGGATTTTGTTGAATGCTTTTTCAGCATCTAATGAGATGATTATGCTTTTTCTTTCAGTTTATTTATATGGTAGATTACATGAAAAGATTTTAATATGTTGAACCATCCCCGCATTTCTGGGATGAAGCCAACTTGATCGTGGTGGATGATTTTTTTTATGTGTTTTTGGATTCAATTTGTCAGTATTTTAGCACCTTTGTTCATGAGTGAGATTGGTATGTAATTCTCTTTCTTGATTGAGTCTTTGTGTGATTTTGGTATCAGAGTAATTGTAGCATAATAAAAAGAATTTGACAATGTTCTGTTTCAATTATATGGAACACTTTGAGGAGTATAGGTGTTAGCTCTTCTTTGAAGTTCTGGTAGAATTCTGCACTGAAACCATCAGGCTATGGGTTTTTTTTTTATTGAGAGGCTTTTGATGACAGCTGCTACTTCCTTGTAGGTTATAGGACTATTTAAATTGTCTACCTGGTCTTGAATTAATTTTGGTATGTGGTATCTATCCATAAAATTGTCCGTTTCTTTTGACATTTTCCAATTTTGTTGAGTACAGATTTTTGTAGTATGACCTAATGATTCTGTGGATTTCTTCAGTGTTGTTATGTCCACCTTTTCATTTCTGATTTTGTAATTTGGATGTTCTCTCTCTGCTTTTTGGTTAGTTTGGATAAAAGATTGTCTATCTTTTTGATTTTCTCAAAGAACCAACTCTTTGTTTATTGATTCTTTGTATTGTTTTCTTTTTTCTATTTTGTTGAATAGAACAAAATATTAGCCCTCAATTTGATTATTTCCTGTCTTCTTCTACTCCTCCTGGGTGAGTCTACTTCGTTTTGTTCTAAAGTTTTTGAATGTGCTATTAATTCACTAGTACAGGATATTTCTAGCTTCATTATGTAGGCATTTAGGGCTGTGAACTTTCCCTTAAACTGCTTTCATAGTCCCATAGGTTTGTGTATGTTGTGCCTTCATGTTTAATGAATTTTAAGATTCTTTAATTTCCTTCTTTATTTCTTCCTTAACTTAGGGGTGGTTCAGTGGCTTTGTTTAATTTCCATGTGTTTGTGGGCTTTCTAAAATTATTGTTGATGTTGACTTCTAATTTAAACCATTGTGATCTGATAAGATACAGAGGGTTACTCTAATTTTTTTTTTTATCTGTTGAGGTTTGCTTTGTTACAGAGTATGTGGTAAATTTTAGAGAAGGCTCCGTGAGATGCTGATACGAAAGCATATTATTTTGTGTTTGGGTAGAATGTTCTGTTAGTTATCTTATTTCTCTGTTAATTTTCTCTCTGGTTTATGTCTCCTTTGCGGAGGGTGGGGTATTGAAGTCTCCTACTATTAGTGTTGGGGTTTGATGTGCAATTCAAGTTTTCATAATGTTTCTTTTACATAAGTGAGTGCTCTTGTATTAGTAGCATAAATGTTCAGGATTGAGTCTTCATCTTGATGGATTGTTCCTATTATGAGTAAAAAGTGTCCTTCTCTGTCTCTTTTGAGTGATTTTAGTTTGAAGTGAACTTTGTTAGATATTAGGATAGCTATACCTGTTTGTTTCTTAGGTCCATTTGATTAGAAAATATTTTCCCAATCCTTTAATCTGAAACGATGTCTGTCTTTGAGGTTGAGATATGTTTGTCGTATACAGTAGAAGGCTGGATCCTGCTTTTGTATCTATTCTCTTAGACTGTGTATTTTTTTTTCAGTGAATTGAGTCCATTGATATTAAGAGATATTAATGACCAGTGATTGTTAATTCCTGTTATTTTTCAGTGGTAGGATATATATTTCCCTTCTGAGGGTTTGTTAGTGTGAGGTTATCTGTTGTCTGTATTTTTATAGATATAATTAACTTCCTTGGGATGGGATTTTCCTTCTAGTACTTTATGTAGGGCTGAATTTGTGGATAGGTATTGTTGAAATCTGGTTTTGTCATGAAATATCTTGTTTTTTCCAGGTGATTAAAACTTTTGCTGGGAATAGTAGCTTAGGTTTGCATCCATGGTCTCTTAGTGTCTGCAGCACATCTATCCAGGATCTTCTTGTTCTCATGGTTTCCTTTGAAAACTCTGGTATAATTCTGATAGGTCTACCTTTATATGTCATTTGACCCTTTTCCTTTGCAGCTCTTAATATTCTTCCGTTATTCTGTATGTGGTGCGGGAGAATTATCTGTATTCTGTCAATCATGTATTTTAATAAAACGCTGATTGGCCAGGTAGGAAGTATAGGTGGGTCAACCAGACAGGAAGTAGAGGCAGGGCGATGAGAACAGGAATATTCTGGGAAACAGGAAGCTCCCTCTGCCATTCCTTCCCAGACCACCAAAGAAGCAACATGTGAGCTGACAGCTGAAAAAGGTACCAAGCCATATGGCTAACACAAAGTAGAATTATGGGTTATCATAAGATGGAAGAATTAGTTAATAAGAAGACTGAGCTAATGGGCCAATCAGTTTATAACCTAATGTAGACTTTGTGTGATTTTCTTTGTTGCTTGTCAGCTGTGGGGTACTGGGAGGGACAGAAACCCCAACAAGCCGGCCTTCATGTTACATAGTTAACTTCCTTAAGATGAGATTTTCTTTCTAGTACTTTATGTAGGACTGGATTTGTGGATAGGTATTGTTGAAATCTGGTTTTGTCATGAAATATCTTGTTTTTTCCAGGTGATTAAAACTTTTGCTGGGAGGAGTAGCTTAGGTTTGCATCCATGCCTCTTAGTGTCTGCAGCTCATCTATCCAGGATCTTCTTGTTCTCATGGTTTCCAATGAAAACTCTGGTGTAATTCTGATAGGTCTACCTTTATATGTCACTTGACCTTTTTCCTTTGCAGCTCTTAATATTCTTCCTTTATTCTGTATGTTTTGCATTTTGATTATTATATGGCAAAGGGATTTTTTATCTAGTTTATTTGGTATTCTGTAAATTTCTTGTACCTTCATAGGGATATCCTTCTTTCGGTTGGGAAAGTTTTCTTCTATGATTTTATTGAACATATTTTCTGTGCCTTTTAGCTGAAGTTCTTCTCCTTCTTCTACCCCTATTATTCTTAGCTTTGGACTTTTCATGGTGTCCCAGATTTCCTGAATGTTTTGTGTTAAGAATTTGCTACATTTAATATTTCATTTGACCAATGAATCTATTTCCTTGATGTGGGATGTCCCTCTGTATGCTGTGATTACCATTGATAAATAAAGGAACTGCTTTGGGCCTATAGCAGAGCTATAGGGGAACAGAGTAGGCAGGGAAAACTAAGCTGAATGCTTGGAGAAAAGAGACAGAGTCAAGAGAAGCCATGCAACCCCTGCTTGAGACTGATGCCAGAACTTTAGCCTATAAGTCACAGCCACGTGGTGATACACAGATTACTAAGAATGGGTTAAATTAAGATGTGAGAGTTAGCTAATAAGAAGCTAGAGTTAATGGGCCAAGCAATGAGTTAATTAATATAGTTTCTGTGTGATTATTTTGATTCTAGGTAGCCAAGACAAACAAGGCAACCTCCTCCCACATTTCCTCAATAGTAATGTAAACCCCTGAGATTCTCTCTTCCATCTCTTGTAGTTCCTTCATTTACCCAGATTTTCCACATCCAGAATTCCCTTGGTTTGTGTTTTCTTTATTGCCTCTATTTCAGATTTCAAGTCTTGAACTGTTTGCTTCCCCTGTTTGATTGCTTTCTCTTGATTTTCTTAGGTTTCTTTGAGAGATTTATTAATTTCTTCCAATTTTTGTTTGTCTTTTCCTCCATTTTTTTAGGAGAGTTTTTCATTTCCTCTTTAAAAGTCTTCATCATCTTCATAGTTATATGTAAAATCCTTTTCTTCTAATGCTTCAGTTTCACCACTAAGCCACATCCCCAGCTAAGCCCTCACTTGGATATAACACACACATTTTGAAGGACATGAGAGCATTGTGGGAGCCACATGTGACTTCACACTGAGTTCAGAGGCTGGAACAAGACCTCTGTGGGTTAAGGTGTGAGTCTGGGACCTCTTTGGGCATAGGCCTGAGTCAGGACCTATACCAGAGGAGGCCCGAGGCAGAAAACTTAGCAGAAGAGCCCCAAGCAAGCAACCTCTGTGGGAAGAGGCCTGAACAACCCCTTGTATTGCAGTATTGCAGAGGGAACCTTGCAAGCACCAAACGACCACCAGGAACCAAGAGTGACCAACCAGGGCGACTGGATTTCACTATAAGGAGCAACCATCTGAGCCTTGGATCCACTGGTACCTGGAAGACTGATCACCAGAGTCACAGACAGCTCCAACTATACCAATCAGAAGAAAAGACTGGTAGACAAGGTAAGAACACATGTAACACCACAAAGAGCAACACAACACCAGTAAAGACTAGTGGCCCTATAATAGCAAAACTTGAACAACCAAATATAGATGAGGCAGAAGAAAATGACCCCAAAAAATAACTTTAGGAGAACGTTTGAGGCCCTTAAAGAGGAAATGAAAAATTCCCTCAAAGTAATGGAGGAAAAAACAAACAAAAATTAGAAGATATCAACAAATCCCTTAAGGAAAACCAAGAATAAACAATCAAACATGTGAAAGAAACTATTCAATACTTGAAAGCTGAAATAGAGACAATAAAGAAAACACAAACTGAGGAAATTATAGAAACAAAAATCATGAGAAAACAAACAGCAACCACAAATACAAGCATAAACAACATAGAGGAAATACTAATTGGTTAAGAAATTATTAAATCTAACAAAAGCTTAACACAAAATATCCAGAAAATATAGGACACCATGAAAAGGCCAAACCAAAGAATAATAGGTATAGAAGAAGGAGAGGAACTTCAGCTCAAAGGCACAGAAAATATATTTAACAAAATCATAAAAGAAAACTTTCCCAACCTAAAGAAAGATATGCCTATGAAGATACAAGAAGATTACAGAACACCAAATAGACTAGATCAAAAAAAACCCTCACTACATAATAATCAAAACACTAAACATACAAAATAAGAAAAGCATATTAAGAGCTGCAAAGGAAAAAAAGTTAAGTAACATATAAAGGCAGACCAATTAGAAATACACCTTATTTCTCATTGGGAACAATGAAAGCCAGAAGGTCCTGGTTGAGTGTTATGCAGACATTAAGAGACTGTGGTTGCCACCTCAGACTGCTATATCCAGCAAAGCTTTCAATCACCATATAAGGTCAAAACAAGATATTGCATGACAGAACCAGTTTTAACTAATACATTGGCTTAAACCCAGCACTACACAAAGTACTAGAAGGAAAACTCTAACCCAAGGAAATGGCCACATTAATAAAAATATAGACAATAGATTATCTCACAAGAGCAAATTCAAAAGAAGGGGAAAACCACAAAATAACATCACCAACAACAAAAACTAAAACAACAGGAGATAGCAATCACTGGTCATTAATAAATCTTAATATAAATCAATTCAACTCACCTATAAAGAGACACAGGTTAACAGATTGGATATAAAAACAGAATCTATCTTTCTGCTGCATACAAAAAACGCACGTCAACCTCAAAGACAGACATCGCCTCAGAGTACAGAGTTGGGAAAATTTTTTCAATCAAATGGACCTAAGAAACAAGCTGATGTAGCTAATATCTAACAAAATAAACTTCAAACTAAAATTAATCAAAAGAGACAATGAAGGACATTTCATATTAGTTATAGGAAAAGTTCATCAAGAGGAAATCTCAAGACTGAACATTCATGCCCCGAAAACATAGGCATCCTCATATGTAAAAGAAACATTTCTAAAACTTAAATTACACATTTAACTCCACACACTAGTAGTAGGAGACGTCAACACTCCACTCTTACCACTTGGCAGGTCTGTCAGGCAAAAAATTAACAGAGAAATAAGGGAACTAACAAATGTTATGACTCAAATAGACTTAATAGACATCTAATTGAACATTATATCCAAACTTAAAAGAATATACCTTATTCTAAGCATCTTATGGAACTTTCTCAAAAATTGACCACATACTAGGTAACAAAGACAAACCTCAACAGATGCAAAAAAATTGGAATAACCCCATGTATCTTATTGGATCACCATGGCTTCAAAATGCCACACATATACACAAATATATGGAACACAATGAAATCAATGTTAAGAGGAAAGTTCATAAATGCCTACATAAAGAAGCTGGAAAAATCCCACACTAGTGAATTAACAAAACATTTAAAAACTGTAGAACCAAAAGAAGCAACCTCACCCAGGAGAAGTAGAATGTAGGAAATAATCAAATTGAGGACTAAAATCAACAAAATAGAAACAAAGAAAACAATATAAAGAATCAATGAGACAAAGAGTTGGTTCTTTGTGAAAATCAACAAGCTAGACAAACCTTTATTCAAACTAACCAAAAGGCAGAGAGAGAGACTATCCAAATTAACAAAATCAGAAATGCAAAGGGGGTTATAGCAACAGACGTGAAGGAAATCCAGAGAATCATTAGGTCATATTTCAAAAACCTATAATTCACAAAATTGGAAAACTTAAAGGAAAAGGACAACTTTCTGGATAAATATCACTTACCAAAATTAAATCAAGACCAGATGAGCAAATTAAATAGACCTATAACTGCTAAAGAAATAGAAACAGTCATTAAAAGCATCCCAACCCCCCCTCAAAAAAGTCCAGGACCAGATGGTTTCAGCTCAAAATTCTACAAAATTTTCAAAGAAATGCTTCTCAAATTATTCCACACAATAGAGACAGAAGGAACATTGTCAAACTCTTTTTAAGAAGCTACAAATATCCTGATACTCAAACCACATAAAGACATTACTAAGAATGAGAATTTTATACTGATCTCATTCCTGAACATTGATGCAAAAATGCTAAATAAAATACTGACAAATTGAGTCAAAGAACACTTCAGAACCATCATCCACCGTGATCAAGTCGACTTCATCTCAGAGATGCAGGGATGGTTCAACATATGAAAATCTTTCCATGTAATCCACCATATAAATAAACTGAAAGAAAAAGCATAATCATCTAATTATATGCTGAAACAGCATTCAACAAAATCCAACACCCTTTTATGATAAAGGTCTTGGAGAGAGCAGGGATACAAGGAACATACCTAAACATACATAAGACAGGCAATCTACAACAAGCCAGCAGCCAACATCAAACTAAATGAAGAGAAATTCACAGCATTTCCATTGAAATCAGAAACAAGAAAATGTTGTCCACTTTCTCAATATCTATTCAATATAGTTTTTGAGGTTCTACCTAGAGTAATAAGACAACAAAAAGAAAACAAGGGGATACAAATTAGAAAAGAAGTCAAACTCTCATTATTTGCTGATGATATGGTAGTTTACTTAAGTGATTCCAAAAATATCTACCAAGGAACTTCTACAGCTCATAAACACTTTCAGTAATGTAGCAGAATACAAAATTAACTCAAAAAATTAGTAACCCTTCTTTACACAGATGATAAAAGGACTGAGAAAGTAATCACCCTTTGCAACAGCCACAAACAACATAAAATATCTCGGAGTAACTCTAACCAAACAAGTGGAAGACCTGTATGACAAGAACTTTAAATCTTTGAAGAAAGAAATTGAAGAAGACACCAGAAAATGGGAACTCATCTGCTGGGTGGCTAAAGAAGCAAGGTAGGTGGGGAAGGGGACCTGGGTTTTGTACCAGTATGGAGGGCCCAGAGAGTGCGGTGTCCTGCTGGGTAGCTGGTCACTCACCTCTTGATCTTCTCTGTTTAGTAGCAGCTGTATTTCAGAGTTTCACTGAGATTGCAGGTGGAGAGGCTCTAGGCTGATTCCACTTCTGGCTCAGAGAGCTGTTCTGAGCTAATCACTAATGTGCCCATCAGACTAATTAATAGAGTTTAGCGATACATCATTTTACCAGAAAAATCACAAGGGAACAGATCAAGTCATTTTAAAGAGAATGGATGATATGAAGATATGAATTTCATTTTGATTTGTTTGTTTTGTTTCAGGCAGACTTTTGCTCTGTATAGGACTTTATCATTGTGTGTCTAGTGCAAAGAAAATAAATCAAAACCACGGAAGCAGTATAAAGCTTTGTCATAGACTTACTTCACCACAGTAATAATCTTTTAGTTTCAAAAGCTTTTAGCTAGCTTTTCAAATTATAATTTCAATCTTGACATTTAACGGACTAAAAGTTGGTTTTGTAAATATATTCATGTGAGTCAAGGGTAGGCTGAGGGACTGTGACATAGAAGCAGAGATACCTAAGTGTATGCTGGGGTTATCGTCTGAAGAGTCTGGGCATTTTCTGGATATGGCATTTAGAGATCAATAACCAAAATAATTGATTAGTTTATAAATGGGCAAATTGAATTTGTCAAAGAGACACTTTAGTCATTAAGGCAAGACTGTCAGATGAGCTATTCAACTCTGTATTGATGACTATGTACACAGCAGTGGCGTTCAAAATTTCTCATTGACTAAAAATTGATCAAATCCATGTGAGGAATAGATATTGCCTAAAATAAAATCTATTTGTAAACATGGGTCAATGAACTCATTGCCTACTTCTTGTAGTTAGCCTCTGGAACATTTGCATTAGAAGAAATATGAATACGTGTTTTCTAGATCCTTTCTGATTATGAATGAGTACTTACTTTAATGATTGGGATTTCTTGGCCTTCTGCTTAATCTGAACCACCAAATGTACAACTGAGTTTTCATTACCAGAACAATTACATCTGCTGAGAAAATTATTGGCTCGATCAATGAGTGTTTTTCTCAGAATTTATTTGATATTTGAAAAGGAAGACAAAAGTTCAGTGGCTTGGGGAACACTCTTACTTTAATGTATGCTGCCATCACTCTGGCAAAACCAGGATGTGGAACTCCTTGATGGATAATGGGAAGGAGGGGCTCTTTGCGGAGTCAGCACTGTAGCAACTGACTCTGACTCACTGGGAAAGCAAAATAATCCCAGTAAATCCACCTAGTAAGGGATGCTCAAGTAACAGTGGGAAACAGTTTTGCATATAACTACATAGGATAGGATCCAGAGTGATGTGGGTTAGTCACTTTTAGAGAACATAGAGTGCCATTTCTTGACAGTGCACCACTATTTTCCATGTTCTTGCTGGGATAAGCTACAGAAACAGTCGCACTTTGGTCTCCATGCACAAAAGGGGAGATATTATCATTCCTCAGGACATGAAATAGAAAGTTTACTTCATTATTATCTCATAATTTTAATGGCAGGGCTTTCTATTTTTAAATGATACAATTAAAATGAATGTATACAAAGCATTTATTTTTCCTTAAGGTAAAATAAAATCTTAAATATCTAGAACTTTCACTGTGATCCCTTAGCAAAGATAAAGTAAAAAATACTATTTTCCTAAATGATGTGGTTCATGGGAATCGTGTACTTTGTTGGCTCAATACAAAGAAGAGAGAAAGGAGAAATGAAAGAGATGAGGGGAGGAAGGGAGAAAAGTGGGAAGAAAGAGAGAGGAAGAAAGGAAGCAGAGGTGGGGTGGTGCACTGCTTTCATTTCCACCTCCAAATGCCTGACACTGTGGCATTTTTTGGAATTAAAATAAAAAAGGATTATTGTAAAAGGTGGCAGAGGAAACAGATGGAAACAGGAGCTCCAGGGCTGTATTCTCAATCTTCTTGGCTCTCACATACCAGTTGGCATAATCTTGCATAGTCTTGAGAAGAACATAATCTTCCCATGTATGAATGATTCCAACTTCATGCTAACTTTCCTCCTAGTCCCAAGCTCATCCATACAACTACAAAAACAAACCCACCCAAAACAAAAAAAATACTTCACTTGAATAAACTATATTGGAAATTTGTGTGGAAAAGTTGATTTTTATATGCTTTGTTAAACCCTGAATATTGTTTCGTCTCAAGCACATTCCATCATCTATTCTGTGGCCAGGTATATCAATGAGAGGCATCCAAGTGCCAGGACTTCTTCTTCGTACATTTAATGTTCCAAATTTCTTTGATAGTAAAGAATAGGAAGATGAAAAATGAAACATATCCAAATCTCTTTGAAACCTTTCCTTTGCAGTCAAGTAGCCCATTTATCCCTCTCTTCCTCAATTCTGATGATGCCAAAAAAGTCCTTATCCTTAGATGCAGCTTGTTCTTTATATTTATGTTCTGTGAAGATTGTGAGGTATTTTTATTTTATTTATTTTATTTTTTTCTTGTTTATTATTGAGCTATATATTTTTCTTCACTCTCCTCCGTACCTCTCCCCTACCCTTCTACCCACTCCCATGGTCTCCATGCTCTCGATTTACTCAGAAGATCTTGTCTTTTTTTACTTCTCATGTAGATTAGATCCACGTATGTCTGTGTTAGGGCCCTCATTGTTGTCTAGGTTCTGTGAGATTATGAATTGTAGACTGCTTTTTCTTTTCTTTATGTCTAAAACCCATTTATGAGTGAGTATATATGATTCTCGTCTTTCTGGGTCTTGGTTATCTCATTCAAAATGACATTTTCTAGGTCCATCCATTTACCCTCAAATTTCAAGATGTTTATTATTTTTTTTCACTGTGTAGTACTCCATTGTTTAAATGTACCACATTTTCCTTTCCATTCTTCAGTCGAGGGACATTTAGATTGTTTCCAGGTTCTGGCTATGACAAATAGTGCTGCTATGAATGTAGCTGAACATATGTCCTTATGGTACGATTGAGCATTCTTTGGGTATATTCCCAAAAGTGGTATTGCTAGGTCTTGAGAAAGGTTATTTCCTATTTTTCTGAGAAATTGCAATACTGAAATCCAAAGTGACTGTACCAGTTTGCATTCCCACCAGCAATGAAAGAGTGTTCTTCTTTTTACTCCACATCCTCTCCAGCATAAGTTGTCATCAGTGTTTTTGATCTTGGCCATTCTTACAGTTTTAATATGGAATCTCAGAGTTGTTTTGATTTGCATTTCTCTGATTGCTAAGGATACTAAGCATTTTCTTTAGTGTCTTTCAACCATTTTAGATTCCCCTGCTGAGAGTTCTCTGTTTGAGGCTGTACCACATTTTTTGTTGAATTATTTGTTCTTTTAATGACCAATTTCTGGAGGTTAAAAGGATACAAATCAGAAAAGAAGAAGTCAAAAAGTCAAACTATCACTATTTGCTGATGATATGATAGTTTACATAAGTGACCCCAAAAATTCTACCAAGGAACTTCTACAACTCATAAGCACTTTCAGTAATGTAGCAGAATACAAAATTAACTTAAAAAATCAGTAACCCTTCTTTATACATATGGTAATTGGACTGAGAAAGAAATCAGAGAAACATCACCTTTAGCAACAGCTACAAATAGCATAAAAATATCTCAGAGTAACCCTAACCAAAGAACTGGAAGATCTGTGTGAACTTTAAACCTTTGAAGAAAGAAACTGAAGAAAATACCAGAAAATGGAAAGATCATTTATGCTCTTAGGTAGGAAGAATTAACAGAGTAAAAATGGCAATATTACTAAAAGCCATCTACAGAGTCAATGCAATGCCCATCAAAATTTCAGCAAAAATTTTCACAGACCTTGAAAGAACAATAATCAACTTCATATGGAAAAGCAAAATCCCAGGATAATCAAAACAATCCTGTACAATAATGAAACTTATGAAAGCATCATAATCTCTGACTTCAAACTCTACTACAGAGCTACAGTATTGAAAAACTCTGGTATTGGCATAACAACAGACAGTAGGACCAATGGAACTGAGTTGAAGACTCAGATAGTAATCCACATATGAACGAACAGCTGACTTTAGACAAAAATCAAAAAAATATAAAATGGAAAAAGGAAAGCATATTCAACAAATGGTGTTGGCATAATGTATGTCAACATATAGAAGAATTAAATACATTCATATCTTCTATGAGGTTAAGTGTGGTTGGCTTTATGTTTAGATCTTTGATCCATTTGACTTGAGTTTTGTGCATGGCAATAGATATGGATCTTTCTAGATCTTACCTCTACTTACAACAATTCTTCTGGAAAACTTGACTCTACAGGTTGAACTGCAAGAATGTGTTGCAGACAGTGCTATTGAGTAACTGAGGCACTAAATAAAATACAAATAATAGAAAATGGAGAATCCCTTACAATCCCAGTAGTCTCTGATGTATTTCTTTTCTTTATATAGTAGTTATTTTGATATAACTTAAAATGTGCATAAGCTGATTGCGGCGGTTTAATGAGAATCATTTCCATATGCTCATATGTTTGAATACTTGGTCCCTATTTGGTAGGACTGTTTGGGAAGGATTAGGAGGGATGGTCTTTTCAAAGAAGATATATCTCTGGGAACAAGCTTTGAGGTTTCAACAGACTCATGTAGTTCTCAGTGTGCTCTCTTTCCTCATGCTTATAGTTCTCAGCTGTTTCTACTGCCATGCTTTTTCTCCACCACCATGGACTCCAACTCCCAGGAACCATAAGCCTGATTAAATGCTCTCTTTTATAAGTTGCCTTGGTCATGGTGTTTTATTATGGCAACATAAATGTAACTAAGGAAGTATTTGGAACAGAGAGTTGTCCATTGCTATGATAGGCCTTATCACGCTGGATTTTTTTAAAAAAAAATATATGGAAAACTTTGAGACTTTGGCCTAGAAAAGCAATTGAATGGTATAAGCACAGCTTAATGGACTGTCTCATAGGATGCAGAAAGAAACTAAAGCTGGAAACCACGTGAACTGTGGAGACTGAGATCAAGAAGCTCCATACAGGAGGACTATTAGCAAATGTGTCAACATTGCAGTTGACAAGTCAGCATGACAATGGCATTCAAAGGAAATGAATGTGTGTCTCTCCCATGTATATACGGTATACATATTCAGTTTTCCAGTGTGTGGCTTTCAGTGTTGCAGCTGGATTGGCACCATCCGATTGTTTCATGTGTTCATGGTACATACTCAGTGAAACGCAGCAATTAGCAGTGTTTTGACAGAACATTGAAAACCATAGATATTCAGTGCTATTTAGAAGAAAACATTCTTATTTGATTTTTAAGGCTGCTTCCACAGCTCACAGTTCTGCAGGCATCACGGTGATGGCTAGGTTGTCAACTTAACTATATATGAAATGAACTCCAGAAATGGAGGGCACACTTGTGATCTGTATCTTGAGACAGGAAATTAACATGATTCTGATCTGGATCATGAGGGCTGAATAACACACACCTTTAATCCAGAACTTGAATCTGGAAGGCACGCCTTTAATCTGGGTTACACTATCTGCTGGAAGCCTGTATAAGGACAGTGGAAGCGAGAAGGGTTGTCTTGTTCTTCACCTGCCTTCCTCCTCTTTGTCTGCACATATATTGCTTCCCTGGCATTGGAGACTACTTTCTTTTGGATTCTAGAATATACAGAAGACCAGCTGAGACACCCAGTCTTGTGTAATGGACAACTAGTAGATTCTTGGTCGTTCCATTTACAGCTAACTGTTGTTGTATTGTAGGATTGCAGCCTATAAGTCATTACAATAAATTCTTCTGTGTGTGTGTGTGTGTGTGTGTGTGTGTGCATGAGAGAGAGAGAGATTCATTCCATAAATCTGTGACTCTAGAGAACCCTAATTAATAAAAATCATCCACAGAGATTATAACTGTTCCCATCTCTACACACTTTAACAACAATTGTTAAGATGTGAAAGGGTCTGTGTAGGTTTGAAAAAAGTGATTCCCAAAGGGAGTGGTACTTTTAGGAGGTGTGGCCTTGCTGGAGGAGGTGTGGTATTGGTGGAGGAAGTGTGTCACTGTGACTGCAGGCATTGAGGTCTCTTTTCTCAAGCTTCACTCTGTGTGATAGTCAGTCAACTTTCTATTGTCTACAAGACGTAGGACTCTCAGCTACATGCCTACCACATCTGCCTGCAGGCTGCTATACTTCCCTTCATGATCATAATGGACTGAACCTATGAAACTATAAGTGAGCCACCTCAACTAAATGTTTTCTTCATAAGACTTGCTGTGGTCATGGTGTCTCTTCACAGCAATAAAAACTCAATTTAAGATAGAGCCCAAGCCTTATTACTTTCCTGCTAATTCATCTTCATAACAACAATAAAATAACTTAATACCTTAAAAAATTGAGGATTAAAAGAAATTAGTAAATGAAAAGTGGACATATATGAAGACTCTTTTTGAGAGGCAAATAGGAAGACTTCTGCTTGACTCATAGGGAGTTCATACAAGTTTTCAAAGGGTATGATTTGAAATGTTATTATATGTAAAACATGCTTCTAAAATTAAGTGTACCCAGCATGAAATGCTAACTATCTCAACAAATATTTTTCAATTCATAACTCAGATTCTAATGTAAAAGCTAGTTTTGTGGTATTAGACTACACAGCAAAATGATCAAAGTCACTTACTGATATACTATTTCTAAAATCAGTTTCCTCATCAAACTACAGCCAGAAGAATTGAAGGAGCTGGAAAATATATCAAAAGTATTTGTTAAGTGGAGCTAGTAAATTAGAATTCTGTGCTTTGGAGTGAGCAAGATGGCTCAACTCAACTGGTAAAGGCACTCACTTGCCAACAAGTCTGGCAATTAGAGTTTGATAGCAGATACCCAAGAATGATGGAAGGGGAGAAACAACTCCACCACAAAGTTGCGCTTCGCTACCACATGTGCACTTTTGTACATACACCTCCCAACACACATTAAAAGGCAATACATTAAAAGATCAATGTTAAAGCCTTTCGTTGCTGATTTTCATTGTTGACACAGCTTGTGTAGTTACTGATGTTGCTTCAACAATGGTAAGAAGAGAAAAACAGACCTGTGCAATTCATAGAATAAGATAAACATTCTGGCCCAAGCTCACGTTTAACAAGATATCATTGCATAGTATGTCGAGAAAATGTATGTGCATAAACATTGAAATGAATAACATCATTCAATTCTTCAACTGTGAATTTCGTAAGGACAAGATATTAAGCCATAACTAAACCAAGGTGTTCATTCAAAGTGCCGAGGCTGACAATGTTGCCATCACATACTTTGTGGAAGGAAGACAGCTAAGTCAAGGTTAAACACTAAAAAGATTTTTAATCTGCAACATGTTGTCAAGTTGATTGTGGTGGCAAACCCAATGCTTATGGCAAAACTTGACAATAATTGGTTTACAGATTTAACTCTCCTGCAAATGTGTGAAACCTATGTCTTCAAGGTGTCAAATAACTTATCAATACAACATTCCAAATCACAGCACAATTCAAAAGAAAGTGAAATTACGGCAAGCTTAAATGAGCAAAACCAATTTTATTCATTTTGACATGTTGGCTAGACACACACAGTGAACAGTGGAAACTATGAATCCTTGACTTTCAACTTGATACAATAAATCCTGATAACTGGATTTAAGAGTTTAACAGTCAATGTATTTTGGAATATCTGTGACCTCATTTTCAGCTAGCATAAATACATTACCTGCCAAATTTCAAATGGGATGTGAAAAGCTCCCAATCTGATCTGACGCCCAACTTAAGAAAAATTTGATCATGCCTCTTTTGGACTTTTGCAAGTCTTGTCTTCCCAGAGACAAACATACTTCGTTATCAAACCTCATTCATTTAAGGTTTTTTTTTTTTGAGGGGGGGAGGTTGTTTGCTTGTTTTGGCAGTACCTCAATTTCTAAGCAACTGCTTTTTAAGAAAGAAGCATGTGAACCGTAAAATTAGAACCCAAGTTCCTGATGAGCTCCTTGTGAACTGTGCCCATCTTTGTGCACAATTGTCTCCAAGTATTGGTGTGCGAGTTTCTCTTAAATACCACACAAACCAGATGGTAGCAGGAAACTGATCAGATCCCAGTGCTCTACTGAGCCAGATGTTTGATAAAGTTGTTCTATATTAAAGCTAAGCATCACTTTGCAGCAATGTTCAGCTGTGTCTTGACACTGGCTTGGGGACATTTTGAACTAGTTGTCTTCCATGAACTCATTTGATTAGTGGCATTTTAAAATCATGTGCAGTTGGGCGGTGGTGGCACACGCCTTTAATCCCAGCACTCGGGAGACAGAGGCAGGGGGATCTTTGTGAGTTCGAGGCCAGCCTGGTCTACAAGAGCTAGTTCTAGGACAGGCTCCAAAGCTACAGAGAAACCCTGTCTCAAAAAAAAATCCAAAAAACAAACAAACAAACAAACAAAAAACAAAAACAAAAGACATGCACAAGGTTATGTAGAAAAAATATATTTTTAAAAAAATGTCAGAAAGGATGATTTTGGCTGTATGTTTATCTGTGTACAACCTGTGAGCCTAGTGCCTGTAAAAGGCAGTGGATCCCCAGGAACTGGAGCTCAGAGAACTGTGAGCCACCATGCAGATGCTGAGAATCCAAACATGCTCCTCTGAAAGAGTAGCAGGTGGTAGTTGTATAAGAATACATGCACCCTTCGAGACCAAGAGAGGGTGTTCGATCCCTTGGAGTTGGAATTACAAGTTTTTTTGAGTCACCCAGTTTAGGTGCTGGGAATTGAACCCAGGTCCTCTGGAAGATCACATGTACTCTTAACTACTCAATCATTTCCTCAACCCCTAAAAACAATATTTTTGATCTTGAAAATCAGAATCATTGAATAAATGATCTCTCAATCAATGTAACAACTGAAAACTATTATTGTATGATTTAATTATCAGGGCTTAACCTAAAAACTAATCTTTCTACTAGTTCTTAAAAAGGAATTACTAAATTTGATGAATTGTGGCAGCTTGGAACACTGGAATTTAGCAGAACCATAATGGCCTTCAATGAAGCTCCATACAGTGATTGCTTTCAAGCTATCTGATACATTCAAACCTCGAAAATGTTTTAAATTAACATTTACACTATATTAATCAAAGTGTTTATTTTTGTACCAAAAATAAAAAAGAAAGAGAAGACAGAAAAAGCCATTGTAGGTACCCCGCCAGGAGACTCCCAGTTTTCATCAGCTTCAGTACTGAGACTCTGGGTAGACAATTAAAGAAGGAAATAGCAGTTTTATTTTAGTATTTTAAGTTCGGATCCTATTTGCGAAATTTTAGCAGTATTACATCAAAAATGCAGGTCCACAGAATCTAGGTGTTAATTATCCCATAAAGCCTGGCTCTCCATTTAATTTTCTCTGCTTAACCCATGATTTCATCCATTAGCAACTAATTTCATTAGAAACTAATACTAATTTCATCAGTATTAGCAACATATTGCCTTCGATTTTTTACTGAAATAAAAGTTGATGGTTTATTTAAACAAAGCAAAGAAATTAAAGAAATTGTACCTTTTGTTTTATTCACTAGTAAACCAATGTAAAATCCCCCATTACAGCTATAGACATGATTTTTTTCAGATGTGCTGAGAAGAATTAACTTCTACCTCTTGGTAAACATTTGTATAAACATATCTAGACTGGAAGAGGGTTCTTCTGAAAGACAGCTTAAAGACACATGACTGGGTGAGAACCATTTGGCATTTAGAGTAGGAAGTGTGAGGACAAAGACGCAACAACATGAACTTTGAATCCACGCATTTGTCATTGTTTTCCAAAAAATACAGAAATATGATATTTATTTTACCCTCAGTTTGCGTGAGACCCTTTCAAACATCTTATCCATGGATTCAAAGGAATGATGAAATGCTTTCTAGAGTCAGACTCAGGGCTGTGCCTCTGTCCTTAACTACCCTTATCTGCTGAACTCGCCTCCTTCTGACACGTGTGCATCCCAATATCTGACAAATGAATGCAACGGATTGTTCAAATGAAATTTTACTACAATCTTGAAAGAAAGAGACACAATCAGTATTTATTCAAATTGGTAATTGTGAAAAGCATTAACAATTGTTTATTGTAATAGCTGACCATTATGATAATAATAAGAATAACTGCATTGAATTTGGGTTTCTGTATCCTGTTGTCTTATGATTTACGAAATAACCTTTCTGAAATGAATATGAGCACTTAGAGAAATCAGTGCTTCATCTGGTAACCTCTCAGTTCTCAAAGGGAGTTATAGTCACTGGGCTTTAAGGATTGAATAACTTAAATTACCCCTGGGGCTGGAATAGACATCAGTAGTTAGGGAGCTAAGAAACACCAATGCAAGGGTAGCACCTTCAAGTCAGTTACAAGCATTGGCCAAAACCTTGAACTGTTGGAGCTCTGTGACACCTACTTTAGATATGCCATACAGCATAGAAAGAGCCACATGTTTCTGAGAGTTCATCTCAGGTTTTAAAATTTTTTATAATTTGTTTACTGACATATAAACAATCTGATAACAAGCTATGGGATACTAAAAGATTACTTTTATAGAGCCAAACAGGACAGCCAGGTGACAAGCCAAGTGTGGAGCAACAGAGCCACTTCTCTAGAGAGCATCATAGACCTAGTGTCTGATCTACTCTATTCAGCTTTGAGTGCTGTCTCCAAGGTCTTTGTCTGCGTCCACTTTTGCTGTTCATCTTATATTTTAAAAGAACACAAAAGCAAGAACTCATTGGTGATGCTGTTCTTGTTTCTGTAAACCAGAGTTTTGAGATGTCATTAGTAATGAATGCTTTTAACTTATTAAATAACAATATCACTGTTAAACATTGCTCTAAACTCCCCCATCCACCCCTACAAAACCTCAACTTGTGAGCAGATAGGTACATGTACATGTTTAATAAAGAAACTGGTGTATTCCATACATGAAGTCTGTATCTGTATTCCTGAGTGTGATTTATTTCATTTAACATACTCTACATCTCATATGTTTTCTTACAATTTAAACAGCTGAATAATACTATATATATATCACATTTATATGCTATATATCACATTATATATATATATATATATATATATATATATATATATATTGAACATTTTCCTTATCTGTTTATGCCTTGATGTGCCTAGTCTAATGACTTGGCTACCATGAGTTGTGTCACAATAATTTCTCTAGTCTTAGGTCCAATTATATCACAACTTGCATTTTTCTATAACTACTAATTATTAGCTTATATATTTTCATCTCCTCTATAATTAAGTTAGCTGTTACTAAATCTGTCATATTTCTACAACGTATCAAATTCTATAGCAGTGTCCTTTCCTATGAATATGGACATTCCTGTAGAATTAAATAAAAAATTCCTTTGCAAGTCATACTAGACCATCAAAATTTTGTCTTTCTCTATATTTACTTTCCTGTCACTTCTTAGCTTATGACAGATCTGGGTTTGGCTCTCAGTGCATGATTGTTCTTCCTAACTCAGTTCTTAGAGTCTTACAGTGTGTTTTACCTGGTGTACTGTGGTTTCCTCATACAGCTCTGTCTCTCTCTCTCTCTCTCCCTCCCTCCCTCTGTGTGTGTGTGTATGTTTAAGAGTAGATGTTGACACCCAAGGCTTCGTGAACACGGGGACAGTACCCAGTTACTGAGCTACATCATCAACTCACATGGCTGTATCTCTATCACCCATAAGCTGTGAGGTTACTCATTATCCCATAGACACTGGCTTTCCTGAAACTTTCATTTGGATTTGGTGCCAATCTTCTGACTACACAGAGCATTAAATAAAGGTTTATTGTGTTGAACTCTGGCTGTGAAGTTGGAAATAACGGAAACTAGTAAAGTCTAAAAGAGTTATTAGTGATTTGATACTTGATAAGATAACGAAACTATAAAACAAAATGAGCACAGAATTTGAATTCCTTGTATGGAATTGGATAAAAACTGTTCTCGGAAGATTATTAAACAAAAATCCCAGCGCCAAGAGTGTAGTTGGTTGGGGAAGTCCCTGGTTGCCTCAACTAGAGCAGGAAGTTGGCACCACTGTTGTTCGCCTGCCAGAACTAGGAAGTAAGGCTCCACTGCCGACGACCCCACCCACCTGCCTCAGAAGACACAGAAGAATGAAGTGCTATCTAGGCTGGATGCTTCCCCTCTGTGAGCTATTCTGGATAGTGCTGGAAGTTGTTACGCGGCCTTTAAGAGAACAATTGCCACAGGTATTCTTACTTAGCTGTGACTCTGTGTGTAACAATACCTCTGAGCCAGGCAATATGAGCTCACTAGTGTAGTTACAGCAAGTGTATTACGAGAATACACAACCACTTTCTGATTGGATTTGAGGCCTTCTTTGAGGCAAAGAAGTCACATATGGTACTGTAAATCCAATCAAAAGACCATGCCTGTTGGGGCTGGAGAGATGATTTGAGGATGAAGAGCAATGACTGCTCGTCTAGATAACCCAGATTTGATTCCCATCATCCTTATGGCAGCTCACAAAAGACTGTAACTCAAATGTTAGGTGAATCAACGCCCTCTTCTGGCCTCCATGAGCATGGACACACATGGTGCAGAGACATGTAAGCAAAACAACCTTATGAGTAAAATAAAACGAAAACAACAGAACATGTCTGGGGAGATTGTAGACCCTGGTGGGGACATTTTTGTTGTTGTCTTGATAAATGTACATGATGTGTCAATGAAATTTCCTTCTGAATAGCTCTACTGACGCTGAGAGATTGGTTGCTCTGTCACCATTTTCAGGACCGTCCGTGTTCAGCAGTGTCTGCTGAAACCTATTATTGTCAACAATTCTAAGAATAAGAGATCACTGAATGCCAAGCTATAATGGGAAAGCTATCCCATCCCCTCCAAAGCTTAGGAAACACCAAAAAGGAGTGGGGGAAGGGGGAGTGTAAGGGCTGGAGGAAAGGAAGTGAGTGCTGTGTCCCTCTGACTTCTGAACATGGCATGACTGTTGCAGTCTTGAACTCAGTAGCTGTGATTAATGGCACAAGGGAAGGGAACGGCCTGTCATGGCATTAGGAAGACCTTGTGAGGTCCCACCCTTTCTTGAGAGTTTAAATATTATTATTGGTGAGTGGAGAAGGGAGAGAATTTCTTTAGTTGTACAGCCACTGGTTAGGTGTTCATCCTCTTATACACAAATTCTCCTACAGGCTTTTACAGACAAGTCTTTGTTGATTTGTCATCCTGATGGCCCAAGCCAGAGGTGACAGCCTCCTTCTCTAGGTTGTAATGTTTGATAGTATAAGGGTCTGATACTTGAGAGGTCCGCACTGACGAGAAAGGGACAGTGACCTTAGTACTTTTGAGGCTACGGGTTTTGAGCATAAGTTCTTAGTATAAGATCTTTTCAAGAATCTTAAGTTTGGGGAAAAAGGTTATTTCTTCCTCTCCTCTTCCAATAAAGATTTTAACCCCCTGGTCAGGAGATGAATAGCCACTTCAGCAATGCATGTAATATCATGAGAGTTTACATCCAAGGAGGTCATAGTCCCCGTGGCAGCATGTTGACAAGTCTCAACTTGTGAACAACAACATATAAGGACCACTGGAGAGCATGTTCTTTCTACTTAAATGCACAGGCTGAAATTTGTATAGGAAATAGCAGCACATCGGTCACCTTGTCAGCACTGCCTGACTGACAGACAGGGCTGGCTCCTTCTCTGATGATTCCAGGCAACGAACACTAGGTTCCTTTTGAGGAGGCTGGAATGATCTGAACATTTTAGATAAAATGAGTTTTCTCTGGGAACATCATGCAGAGCATAGACAATTCTCTCTATTTAGACTGGAACTTGGGGAGGATTCTTCCAACTGGATTTTCCGATTAGGCCGCTGGCAGATTCAGCAGCTCACAATCACAGCTGTCACTGAAGTGCTTGCCGTCCTGGGACAGTGCTTCCCAAGTATCCACCGCTACTTGGCCCAACCAATCAGTGGGGTATATGAGCTAAAGAAATAAAGTCCATATATTAAAATCATAGCTCCAACGTGCTGATATTAGGAGCTAAGAACTTTGGGAATGATCAGAGCAAGAAGACAAAAACCCCCAAGAAAGGGATAGATAGCTTATAAGGAAATGCAGGAGAGTTTGACTTTTCTCTCTGCTCCCAACCATGTGAGGGTACAAGAAGGAGACAGCCATCTGCAAGCCAGGACATGAGCTCTCACCTGGCTCAATATCTGTTGGTGTGTTGATCTTAGTCTTGCCAGTTCTCAGCACTGTGAGGAGCAAATGTTTTGACACCCAGTTTATGGAAATCTTCTCAAATAACTCAAACTCAGTGAGCAAAGCACAAGGGCAGGGTGCTGGCATATGGTCCAGTACGTAGAGTTCAGGGGTCTCTTTGTCAATCTTTGTTGACAAAGGCCAGGCTTTTGCCAGAACTGGAAGATGAGAGTAAGTTCCTTTTCCCATGTGCATTAATTTAGAACAATTTCTTTTCTTAAATTTTTTTTATTTTTTATTAAAAATTTCCACCTCCTCCCATTTCCCCCTCTTCCTCCTTCCCCTCCCTCTCCAGTCCAAAGAGTAGTCAGGGTTCCCTGCTCTGTGGGAAGTCCAAGGTCCTCCCCACTCCATCCAGGTCTAGGAAGGTGAGCATCCAAACAGACTAGGCTCCCACAAAGTCAGTCCATGTAGTAGAATCAAAATCCAGTGCCATTGTCCTTGGCTTCTCAGTCAGCCCTTGTTGTCAGTCACGTTCAGAGAGTCTGGTTTGATCACATGCTCCATTAGTCCCAGTCCAGCTGGCCTGGGTGAGCTCCCATTAGATCAGTCCCATTGTTTCAGTGGGTGGACGCACCCCTCGCGGTCCTGACTTCATTGCTCATGTTCTCCCTCCTTCTGCTCCTCATTTGGACCTTGGGAGTTCAGTCCAGTGCTCCAATGTGGGTCTCTGTCTCTATCTCCATCCATCGCCAGATAAAGGGTCTATGGTGATATGCAAGATATTCATCAGTGTAGCTATAGGATATGGCTAGTTCAGGTGCCCTCTCCTCTGTTGTCCAAGGAACAAACTTGGGACATCTCCTTGGACACCTGGGAACCCCTCTAGAGTCAAGTCTCTTGCCAACCCTAAAATGGCTTCCTTAATTAAGATATATACTTCCCTGCTCCCATATCCACCCTTCCTCCATTCCAACTGTCCCATTCCCCCAAACTTTCCCCATCCTCCCCTTGTCACTTCTCTCTCCCCATCTCCCCTTACCTCTACCCCACCCCCACCCCCAATCTCCCAATTTTTGCCTGGCAAGCTTGTCTACTTCCAATAGCCAGGGTGATAATTATATGATTTTCTTTGGGTTCACCTTCTTACTTAGCTTCTCTAGGATCACGAATTATAGGCTCAATGTCCTTTAATCATGGCTAGAATCCACTTATGAGTGAGTACATACCATATAGTCTCCATATGTGTGCGACGGGATGATAATAAAAGTTTCCAGCTCATAAGACTGGAGTGTGAAAGAATGAATCACCGTCCTCCTCACACCTGACTACGTCTAAACGCTGAGCACTTAGCAGTAGTCATTATGCGTTAATTCTGTGAAAAAATGCTTTCAATTGTCATTGAGAAAAGCATCAATTTTGTCAAGGTATTTTCCCAGCCGTGAGAATGAATAAGCGATCAAGAAGTCAAGGAAATCACCCTGGTGTCAAATATCAAAATATGTTTTAGGATGTCTTCAAGCTCAGATGCTCCTAGATTCCCTGGTCTTGGTAGCCTTCCCTGGTGTAAAAAAAGAGATGATTCTTGAGAGAAAGAGTAAAGTACCAGCACTTACGTTTGCTCACTAGAGGGCCGTGGGCAAGGCATCTATCACATCTGTATTTTGCTTCTCTTCGATACAATGGTGGAGGGATTAGTCTCTGAAGTACTGTTGAGTGTGGAGGAGATGGCACACTGGAAAAGGCTGAGCACTTTGAATTCCAGTCTCGTTCTTCTGTAAATATTAAGTTATATATTCAGCCAACCATCTGTTACTTGATGCCAGACATGAGCGATATAATGGTATAGTGATGAATTCAGTCAGTTCCTTCCAAATCACCTATTACTTGTCTGTAGAGAAAGACAAGCATTATAGAAGTGACTAGGTAGTTGATAGATCCAATTTTCTTTCTTTCACAAACAAATGATAGGTATTCACTGAATAGTTTTTCATCTCTATTTTCATTTATGGCATGAATGTGTAGTGTGTGGTATATGTATGTGTTCATTTGTATTTCTTTGTGTGAGGTACATACTTGTGAGTAAATGGGTGCATGTGCCTGTGCAGGGGTCTAGGGTGGCCACAGAAACTTGGGGTGTTTTATCCTACCACTCTCCACCGTGTTGCCTTGAGACACTGTCTGTCACTGAAATGGAAGTTCATTATTTAGCTGAGGCTGTCTGGACAATAAGTTCCCAGAATCTGCATGTCTCTGCTTCCTGATGTTGGGGTTACAGTCATGAACAGCCCTACCAGGCATTGTTCATGATGCTAGGACTGGAACATGGGTCCTTAAACTTATGCAGTAAGAACTCCTACCTAACAATCCATCTCCTCAGCCCATTTTCATTAATTATTTTATCTTAATAGATATTGGAATGTTTTACCACACAATTCAAACACATAATTCCTTAATATTAATTATTTACTAATAATTAATAATATATATGGGGTGTGTGTGCGTGCATGTGTATTCATGTGCGAATGTGTTTGACAAGGAATCTTTCATGGTTCCTTATTGTCTAACAAGTAGATCGAGGTGACAAAATTTACTTGTTATAGACCCTCTTTGTCATTAATGTGGTGTTTTAGTTAAATGGGTAGGTCAGAAATACCACTTTAATTGTTCAACCTTTATTCATAACTGGGGTTCTGAACAACTCATTAAACAATAAGTTCATCATTAAATAGAAGTGATTGCAGCTTCGGGTCTGCTTCTAACTTTCAGGCTGATCCAGGAGGCTTCTAGCCATATTGCTTTCAAATTACTTTCCCACAAAAATGATACTCGGAGACGTTTTGCTGATTAACTTTTGCCAGCTGGACAAAATGTGTAACCTGGGAAGAAGGAACCTCAGTTGTTTCCATCAGATCGACCTGTTGGCCAGTCTTCAGCGCATTTGCTTGATTAATGAGGGCGGACCCAGTCCACTAGCGGAGGTGCCGCCCTGTGCAGGCCAGCCTGAATTATATAAAAAAGTAGGCCGATCAGCCATGGAGAGCAAGTCAGTAGCAGTGTTCCTCTGTAGCAACAGTACTGACCTGTGGGTTGTGACCCTTTAGGGGTCGCATATCAGACATTTACACGATGATTCATAACAGTAACAAAATTACAGTTATAAAGTAGCAGTGAAATAATGTTATAGTTGGGAGTCAGCACAACATGAGGAACTGTATTAAAGGGTCACAGCATTAGGGAGGTCGAGAGCTACTAATCTACAGTCTATACTTCAGTTTCTGCCTCCAGATCCGTGTTTGAATTCTAGCCCTCACTTCCCTCAGTGACGGATTGGACAGGAAAATGTAAGCCAAATAAGCTCTTTCCCTACAAAACTCAGAGTTTTACAAGAGCAACTAAAACCAAACTAATAATGATGTGAACTTTAAATAATTACATGCGATGTTAATCATGAGTGTCAAATCAATTGGATTTAGGATCAAATTAGAGATAAAACCCTGGGTGAGTCCATGAAGTAATACTGGAAGGGTTAAGTAAGGAGCAACGACTAACTTAGTGGAAGCCCCCTGAGGGCAGCTCCTCTACAGAGGACTGCTTCCCTTGCCCCTGGCTGGTGTGTGACTCTATCCCATTGCTGCCACCCTTCACTGATCTCAGAAGTCAGCTTTGTCATTTTCTCAGCACAGACTCAGGACGGGTGGCTCTCCTGCACTTCACTGACAGATTATGATTCCTAAGGCACTCAGCCTTGTGCACCGAGCAGCTGAACTCCTCAGCCTGCATCCTTAAGACAATAAATCTATATTCATCCTACTCTTTATGCTCCTCTGGAAAACACTGACCAATGAAGTAGCTAAGGCAATGGTTCTCAACATGTGGGTCATGACCTCTTTGGGGGTGGAACGACACTTTCACAGGGGTCTCATATCAGATCTTGTGCACATCAGGTATTACATTATGAATTACAATAGTAACAAAATCACACTAAATAGCAACAAAGATAATTTTGTGGTTGGTGTTCAACACATGGGGAATTGCATTCAAGGGTCACAGCACTAGGAAGGTTGAGAACTACTGATTTAAGGTGTTAGATTTGTTATTATGAATATTTGAATGACAGTACTATCAAGACATTCACAAAATATGAGTTAGAAGGATGAGACATAAATATCTGATATATTATATACAATCTAATAATATATGATTATATATTATATTTATATACATATATGACTTATATAACCATACAATAATTCTCTAAAAAAATTACATAAACTGAATGGGCTTTTAGCTATAAAGTATTTTCAATAAATTTATCATTTCATACAGTACTTATTTGTCAGAAATATCGCTGATATTTTAGATAGGATATAATGTTATCCATTCAACAGATAAGAAAAAAATAAAGAAATTGTAATTTCTTTATTAGTGTTACTGATTATTGCATAGGCCACCACATATAGCAAATTTCACCTAAATATTTTTATACCCAAGTTAACTAATTCTTTTATTTACTCTTTCTTGTTAGCAGCAGCTGTCAAGTAATACCATTGCCCTATTTTTAATGAGAAAATGAGGTTAGAGAAATGACACATTTAATCTAGGGCCTAGGAACGTCAGAAGAATAATTTAAACAGTGATTGGCATGATACCCAAGCTTGCACTCTTGTGATCTTCATCGATTACTTTCCTTTTTCTAGTCATTTTAGAGACAATGACATGACACATTGCTACACACTTCAGCATGCCTAGCACAGTATAGTGCCACAAAGTGTAAATAGCCCTAGAGAATTTCTGCTCTAGTTCTAATGCGAGTGTTGACGTGATGGCATTGGGAGAAAATTTATGCCAACAAGTGTAGTAATTGCTCTTTAAAAGTACTATTAAGAATGACATCAGCAAGACAGAAAAGCACGCTCCAATTTATCCACAGAAACACCAATTTAACAGTGATGTAAAGATCCAAATTTACCTTTATGAGGTTTCCAGAAGGCACTGAAGAAATCTCAGTACCTCAGGGGATCATACAACTGAGAAGTGTGAATGGGAATCAGCAAGTAGAACAAGTCACTTTGTTTGTGTCAACCCAACCCCTAATCTCACAGCTCATGGTCCATCTTAGTACGTCCCACTTGGAGGGCAGAATGCAGACATGCATGCAAATTCTCAGTTTTATGGAGTCCTGTATGAGGGGCTCATTTCTGTCGTATTTAACTCCTCAGTCAATGCTGACAGATCAACATAGTTGGAAGAGATGGGACAAGGAAGAATTGTATAATGTGCTTGGCAGCTCATGTAGCCACAAAGCTTGGCATGATTAGGAGAAAGCACCCAGCCCCAGACTTCTCCTTGAGGAGGCAGGGGAGGAAGTCAGTGTGCCTCCGAGCTCCCAGCTTTTCCTAGAATTCACTAATGGACAGGTTCTGTCTCCTTTATACTGAGTACTGAGAATTGAGAGTCTGGTGGCCTGGGGGCAGTGCAGCACAGGGGAAAGCAGTGTGACAACGGGCAGGGACTTCCTGGTTGGGAGACAGTGCAATGTATAATACAGGGAGAACTTCTCAATAGTAACAATACCAACGACAAAAGAATAGACAGGGAGACAAAGAAATGGAGAGAGTGAGGAAGAGCGAGCGCTAAAATAATGAATGAAATTATCTTTGTCCCATGATAGCATCAAGTATCTTTGCCCTATGAAATCCATGGAATGAAGCTAGACTCCAGTGTCTGAGAGGAGAGTGAAAACTTTACAAACACATGGAACCAAGCAGCAGGAGCTTGGTCTTCAATGGGTCGTAGAAGAAAAAGGGAAAAGACAGATTAGACACTTGATACAAGCCAAAGAGAAAATGCATCCCACTTAGAGAGACACCAAAACAGAGCTACAGGGTATGAACAGTAAATTGTAAATTTGAAATTTATAAAGTGGGCAAATTAAGAAGTTACCATGAATCAAGGCATGTACTTATTTATTTATTTATGTACTATTATTATTTGTTTGTTTTGAGACAGGATTTCTCTGTGTAGCCTTGACTATTCCAAAACTTGCTTTGTAGACCAGGTTTGCCTTGAACTCCAGAGTTCCGCCTGCGTCTGCCTCCCAAGTGCTGGGATTAAAAATGTGTGCCACCACTCCCCAGCTGGGTAATTTGTCTTTGAATAAAGACATGCTTAACAAATTTCATGAAGCTTTAGCAAAGTATTTTTATGGATTCTAGAGAAGTGAACAGTCAGGTTTTCTGCTCTCACGTCCATCCCCTGACTCTCCCACAGGATCTTGATTGCATACTTCCAACCTCATGCATATTTCTAATAGACACACTGCATTGTGGTTCTCATGCTCCAGTGGTTGGTTACCTTTTCCTGTTGCTGTGTTAAAAAAGAAAACAACAACAACAACATCAAAAAACAAAAATAAACAAAAAAAAACCCACTGGCCAAAGAAGTCTACGAAAGGAAGCATTTATTTGGCTTATAATGCGAGGCTTCGGTTTATCATATTTGGAAGTCACAGTGCTAAGAAAATGAAGCAGCTGGTCACATTGCGTCTGGGGTTAAGAAACAAAGAATGATGGATTCTGGTGCTTACTTAGCATCATCCATTTTTCTCAAGTCCAAGAGTTCAAGGCCAGCAAATGGCTAGCATTGGTCCTCTACTTCGATTCCATAAACCAAGGTAGCCCCTCACAGGCAAGACAATAAGTTTGCGTTTGATGATTCCTGACCCTCTCTAGCTGACAATTAATATTTACAGTCTTACATACTATTTCTTACTGCACTTTTTTTATTTGCTTAGAAATGCTTCAATGCACGATCATTTGTCCTTGTTTCATTGTACTTCTCAGTACAAAAATATACTGCGTAGGTTTTGAGGACAGAGGTAATAGGATACATCATTGAGCTAGCTTCACAGTGGGCTATGTCATCTAGTGTAAGTGATACATTTTCTTGTGTTTTTACAATGAAAAAAAGTCAGCCACGCATATATATCCCAGAACCTTGGACTGTAGATAAAATCAGAAAGAAAAAAAGATCCAGCGTGATAACTACCATAAAAATAAAATGGACTTTGATACTCCTCTGGATATTAAGAGGCCAACAAACAGGAGATCAGAAGAAATGAAGCAAGTCTTAGAAGATAAGACTGACTCATGATTAAATAGGAGAGCTGAAATAGTGAAATTAAAAATGAGATTTGAAAAATGATGAAAACTTAACTCAGCACCTAAAGGTATCCATAGCTAAATTCTAACAAAAAAATTCTAAGAGGAATTATTACCAATATTATAACACTTCTGAAATGTCAAGAGTTGGGAATAATTATGACTACATTACAGGAGGGCAGGTGTCCTTAAAACCAAAGCCGGAAAAAGACACCATGAAAGAGCAAAATTACCAGTCAGCATTACTGGTCCTGGCCTAGGAAGGACTCCCCCTTCATGTATACATTCCTTTTTTTTTAAACATTATTCTGTGTACATTGTGCTTCTCCTGTCTTGGAATCATTAACTGTACATTTCACAGAAAGAAGTAGAATCCCCCAGCTAAAAGTAATAGCGTCAATAAAGCCAAGGAAGAAAAAGAAATCGGTATAACATTTGACAATTTTTCCTGGTTATGGAAAATCTGTGGCAGCTCATTAGGATTCAAATTAGATTGAAACCAGAAGGTAGACCCTGTCTGGTTGGAATCAGCTGGCTACAAAGTGTCAGGAAGAAAGAGAGCAAAGGGTCATCTTTTGTTATCACACTTTCTACTGAATATACCAGACAGGTTTGCTGGTTCACAAAGATGGACGACTCTCCATCACAGCACAGCCACAGCACCTTTCTCGATGTGCAGTGTTCTCTACTGCTACAGGCGCTTCCCTATCTATTCCCGTGTGCTCTGTATGTAATGAGAAAATACACGAGTTGCTGCTATGGAAGGAAGCTCTTAGAATGGTTTTCTAGAGACCTTGGTGTTCTAATTTTTAATGGTGCAAGAGCCCAGTTCTTCTCCGAGTGCTTCACAAACCCTTTCCCCAGCACCATGAATGCAGGGGCTGGAAAAACCATCCTCTTCACTTGTCCTAACTCAAGAGTTTGTGTCTGAGACGTTAACCTTCTGGCTTCAAAATATCTGCAGCAATTCCCACATATCTGTGGAGGGGGGCGGTTTACATTGATTTTCCTTGTTGAAATGTGTTTACTGTCCCATTCGTGTCAGGGAAAAGTTGGTGTTGCCAGTATTTGACCGAGTCAGTCTTGCAGTAAATACTTCCTCAATACCAGCCTTCACAGGTGCTAATATTTTCATTTTATAAATCTCAGCAAGTTTATCCTTCAAAAGTCCATCAATGCTCCACTGAGAGCTGACATTTGGTTAAGATTTTCACACACTTCAAAGCAATAGGTACACGTTCTTCGGGATTAAATTAAAAAGAGGTAAAATCCTTATTTTGTTATAATCATAGGTGCTTAATTTATTTAATTTCCTTAAGGCAGGAGATATCCTGCCTCCCTTTAGAAGTAAGGATTAAAATAGATACCATGTATTAGGAATTTAGTACCTTGCTTAAGAAAACATATGATAGTTTGTACCTTGTTTTCTTTTTCCTGCATGATCTTAAAGTGACCCCTTTAACCTGGATAACTTTAAAATTCAGTCTTTTAGAAAGTTCTCATGAGACTACAAGAATAATCCTTTTACAACTGATTAAACTGAGCACACACACAAACACACACACACACACATATCATGAACAAGCATTAGTATGTCTAATTATAGCACTTTGTAAGACCTTTCTCCATTGTAAGACATGTTGAAATTTCTTTACACTCCAATGTGCAATTCCCAGCCGATCACAGGGCCATTCCCAGGCTTTCAGGGGGTAAAGACAGAGCTGTTGACATAGCCAGCAGCTCTCCCTTGGAGAAAATTGATTTTCCCTTTCCCAGCAGCTATCAATTATGAGCACCCTCTTGGCAAGGTGTAGGGCTTGATGAAGTTCCAGCTGTTAGTGCTGGGATTTTGTCAGGTGCGAACTGTGCAGACCTTGGGTGTGCTGTCACATCCTCTGTCCGTTCACACAGGAATCGGTCTTGTTATAGGACGGTGATGTTTTCCTGGGCCATCCACCACCTTTGCCTCTTCCAATCTGTCTGCCTCCTCTATACATAGATCCCTTGAGGGTCCCTCATTCTTCTACACTTTGTTGAGTTGTAATTAGCTGCATAGTTACCACTTACTACAAGAAGAAAATTCTCTGATGAGAGTTGAGTTATGAGTATAGAAATATAAAATTTGGAGTCATTTTATGACATGTTCCTTTAGCAGAATAATAGTAGGTTTTCCCCTATGGCCCATAACCTAACTAATCTCGGGTTCTTGGCCACCTTAACAGTGTCACATATGGGTTTTATTTCATGGTGTTAGTTTCAAATCCAATTTTTGTTTTTGTTTTTCAAGTCAGGATTTCTCTGTGAAATTGTCCTGGTTGTCCTGGAATTCACTCTGTAGACCAGGTTGGCCTTGAACTCACAGAGATCCACTTGCCTTTGCCTCTAGAGTGCTGGGATTAAAGGCTGTGCCACCTCAGACCAGCTCAAATCCAATTTTAGAAAGTGTCTGATTTGGGTACTCTCCTAGTATTTGTGTCACTACTGTCCAAGGATATCTTTTCATTGAAAATAACTTTTCCATAAAATGTATTCCAATTATAATTTCCCCTTCCCCCAAATTTTCCAGATCCCCTCTACTTCCCCCACCATCTAAATCCGCACTCTTTATTTCTCTCATTAAAATAAAAAAGGCATCTAAAGACTTTGATAAGATAAATTAGGATAGAATAAAAACAAACCAGCACAGGATTAACAAATGAACAAACCAACAAAAATATACAAAGCAAAAGCACGAACAACACATTCAGAAGCTGAGATACAGCCACACACAGAGAGAGCCTAGATAACCAAATTTAGGAACTAGGATATATAAACAAAAGCATCTCTAAGGCAAAATAAAAAAAAAATAAGTCCAGGCAAAGTACTGTGAGATAAAAATCCTCCAAAAATACCTCTGAGTTCATTTTGTGTTGGCTGTCTACTGCTGGGCTGGGGACCTGCCTCTAAGTGGAGTACTAATCAGAAAAACTCCATTCCAGAAAACTAGCTTTAAGGTTAGCGATGGGTCTTCTCAAGGGCAAGTTTCTGATTGTGTTCTTTCTCTCTCAATTTTTCCCAGATCCTCTCTACTCACCCAACTTCATTTCCTTTTTCTTTTTTGAAAACAAAATCAAGAAGTAATAGCAAAACAAACCAAATCAGTCAAACAAGCAAGCAAACAAAAAGGTCAAAATAAGACACAAAGATTTATTGTTTTGTTTTTTTTTATTTTGTGTTCATGCCTGGGCATGGAGCCTGCCTGGGAGTATGGTTGATCTATTTTCCCTTTCCCAACATGTGTTGGTTGCAAGTAGTTTTGTGATTAGGGTAGGACATTTAAGAAGTAGACGGGTTCCCTGATGATGTCATCTACAAACCTTCCTCAACATCATTCTCTCCCCTTAAAGACACAGCTCAAAAGAGAGCAATGTACATCTTTTAGAAGAAAACACTAGAGGTACCTCTCAGGATGACTAGGACAATACTAATTTATTTTCTATATTCTGGAGTCTAGAAATCCAACGTTGCTTTCATTAACTGAAACCAGTGCTGAAAGTTCAGTCCTTACTCAGTAAGCTCTATGGCTATCTTTCTTGATCTCAGACCACTGTTCTTCCATCTCTGCCTTGGGATTAAGTCACATGGCCTCTTCTGTGTACAGTTCCCTCTGATCTCACTTACATTTATTTAGGTCATCCAGAAAAATGTCCAATATCAGGATCTCAGGCATTCACTTCCGAAAACATGCTTTTCCCATAAAGACAACAAGTACAATTTCAGGGACTTGATATCTTTGAATACCGCTATTGTCCCACCACGGCTCTCAAAACCAAGCTCATATAAAATTTCCTAACTCCTAACAGTGTCTGCAACTCTACTGAGGAATATCTGTGCTCTGTACAAGGTTCCTCAGCCATCCTGGTCCACATCTATCATTCTGCTTGTCTGATAGATTCAGACTGGATTTATTTGATTTGATTTGCTTTTGTTTGTGCGTGGATGCATTCCCATATGTGTGCACTAATCTGTGTGGCCAAGACGGTGTGTTTTCAACAGCCCACATGTCAGAGCACAGCTTTCCATGTTAGTTTTCTCCTTCTACCTTATGTGTGTTCAGGGTGTCTCTCTCATTGCACCCAATTGCTTACACCAGGCAAAATGATGCACAAACTTCCTAGGATTCTTTTTTATTGGGACTCTAGAAGTGCGTCACCATTCCTGGCTTTTACATGGGTCCTGCAGATATGAACTCGGGTCTTTATGGCTGCACAGCAAACACTTTACCGCTAGCCCAGCTCTTCAGCTCCTGGACTGGGATTTAAAGTCCAGCCCTTTATTGAATTTCATTTGGCAGCTGTAAGAATAGGCTCAGCCAGGCTTAATTATTTTAAGGATGAAAAGAGACAAAACAGATGGAGCCATAAATTAAATGAAAATGATAAGATTTCAATATAACTTTTCTCATATTGATAAAAATAATGCCTCCCATTGTGGTATCATGAGAGTAATTTTCTAGGGAGAAATTTTAATGTTCTTTTTTGGTATTGTACCATGATGACACATGCTAATATTAGCATATTATTAAGAAGCAACTCATAAATATCAAAGCATATCTCCTCCAGAAAGAGTAATTCACAGTTTGTAAATAATGACATTTTAGTAAAAACTTCCTCCATTTCATTATTTTTTCTGCTTTGTTTTTAGCAGAGTCTTGTTAAGAAAAAAAAAACATTAAGTTTTTCAAATCACATAGGAAATTACATCGCTTAATCAAATTCCATCTTTGCACATCATGGTTCATTTTGAAATATTACTTTTAAAATTGTGAGAATATAATAATAATTTTCATTCTAGTTTCTCTGATATTTTATCAAATCCAATATCCGTCACCGGTCTATGGCAATATTTGACTTTTTATCATGATTTTTAGCATACCCTGTCATCCACTCACCATGCAATGTAAAGGCAGAATAAATGTGTCTCTATCTTGCGGACACATTTATTCTGCCTTTACATTGCATGGTGAGTGGATGACAGGGTATGCTAAAAAACTGCCCAACTGCATCGTTTGTGAGGACAGTCGATTACCCCTAGGGTCTAACATAAGGTTGAACTGGCAGTATACTAGAGTCTCCTTATTGGAGTCATAAAAATTTGCATATGTACTTGATACATCACTCAATCTCTCCTCTGAACCCACATATGAGAACTGTCATCTAAACCAGGAGGATGATGTCAGCACTCAGCAATACCCACATATGCTACCTCTTTTCTGCCTTCCCTATGATCAGTACTCACTTAATTGGGAAACCACAGTTTGATGATACCTGTTTGTATTTTATTAAAATAAAGTTTTCTTGTACTTAACCTTGTGGGGTGTGGCGTCCTGGTCAACACCATGCTTAGGGGATATGGAGCTATGACCGAAAGCGGCCACTAGAATTCTTAGCCTCCTCATGCAGGAGTTTGGGCAATTGCATGTGCATTTCTAGAGAGCACGCCCCTAGGATCTGAATAGTGAATCCTGTGTATGTAGACAGGCAGCTGCAGAGGATGCTAATCAGGGGCCATCCACAGAGCGAGCGCCCAGCGGCTGCACATCATCACCAGCCTGCTGCTCAGTGAGAGTGGTTAGGTCTTTTTATATTATCAATGCTGGAGATGACTTGGGTTTTTATTTGCATTTTATCAGTGGATAACAAATGAGTATTTTTCCTATATCTCTTGACCATGTTCATGCACTTTGGCGTCAGTTTCTTGTTTACATGTTTTTCTACTTTGTCAGTGGGTTTTTCTTACTCTTTCTTATTTGGATAATAGGAGTCTTTTCCATAACTGATATTTTTATGGTCTGTTTTGTAAGTAGCTTTTTATTTCACTTTTTGCTTTATCATATTATTTAATTAAGGACACAGGTCCATTTATATCTCTGTTTTAGTTTAGACCTTTCTGAGTTAAACACCTGACATACTCGATGTCCTGAAACCAGGCAGCAGATGTCACGTAACATGACCACTTTTTCACATTGCACACTTTTGTCAGAGTTCATTTTGAGTGATTTTTGTGACAAGGGTGAGTGAAGAACTTGATAGAATTTTCCCTTAAATTGACTCTCAGTTGATACAGTGCCATTTATTAGGATAGCTACGTATTGCCTCTGAACTGCAGTGTTGTTTTGTGATAAATTAGTTTGGCACTTATATGTTTATATCTGTGCATGTGTACGTATGCACAATTGCTAGTTAGGTCTCTTTTAATCAATATACCAGTACACTCCACATTAAAGCAAATAGGGTAATAGATACGTATTATTATTAATTTCAAAAATATTAACCATTATGAGCCATTTTTATATATCAGCACAGATTTCTGCCTAACATTCCTGAATAATGTGTTACATTAATCATTAGTATCAAAATGCAGCAATATTATTAATATTATTAAATGCTAGCAGTCTATTAGTACTAAATGTGCTCTTTAAATTCAATTTCTGTCATACTTTTACAACTTTCTGTTTGAGTGGAAACTTCAAATTCATCAACTGTAAGGGGTTGGAATGCTTCCACGGTCTCCTCTACATAGTTTTCTCCCCGTATCTTCTGGATGTGTTTTCCACTGATAATTGTTGAGGAAATTTGATTAATTTCAAATGGTATGCTGCAGCTTGAGGTTTGTTACTTGAATCTGTCGAAAGAGGCGTTTAAAAGTTATTGTCATCGAGGCAGTGAAGACAAACAACAGTTAACTCAATACCACCACAGTGCCGAGTAGTAACTAGGAGAATTCTGTTTAATGTGTTGTGCTTATTGAGGTTCATTATCAGGGATATTCATGGCCAGGGATCATCAGCATGAACAACTGGCATGGTGCATCAGCTGCTCCTTTGCTGGGAAGGGAATGTCCTCTGATATGCAGCGCAACCCACAGTATCCTCAGCTTTTTTTTACACATCATTTGTTCTGAACAAGCAAAGCACTTGCCACTCATTCACTGCCATTGCTTAATAAAAAGCTATTATTTTTAATAATGTATCATCTTGATTTACTATTAGTCCCTTGAAAATGAGCGCCTTTATATGAAAATAAACGAATTTGCTAATTTTACAGTGTAGTGGTGTTTCATTTTTATTTTAATAAATAAAACTTGCCGGAAGATCAGAGAGTAAAACAGCCCCACTGGTCAGTTTTACAGAGCAGGTAGTGGGGACACACACCTTTAATCCCAGTTGCCACACTTGTTGTCGTAGAAACTGGGCAGTGCATGCCTTTAATCCCAGTGGAGCATGTGTTTAACCCCAGCCCTAGAGAGGATTATAAAACAGGAGGAGACAGTTCTCAGTCTCAGTCTCATTCTGCGATTCCTGGAGGCAGGATTGCCATTCCAGACTGAGGTAGAGGTGAGAGCCAGTGACTGGCTGCTTTGCTTTTCTGACCTTCGGGTTGAACCCCAATTTCTCTCTCTGAACTTTTATTAACCGTGCCTCAATACAGTCTTACACAAAAAGGTCATTATTAAGACCAGATAAAATGATCTACAGACAGAATTTCTGATCATTTTAGACATTTTAGATCTTGTGTTTATTGGTGTCGCCTCACCACTTTCAGTAATGTCTTGCTCAGAATGTTATTAACTCTTTCATTTTAGACCAAATGTTTCGTGCAGATGTCTGTGCTGCTTTCCTCGCGAACAGTCGTCTTTCCTCCTCTCTCAGTTCCTGTAGTTTCTAGTTACAGCTCTCTTAATTTTATCACAGCTTTTCACACAGTACTCACCCGCCCTGCCCCCCTCCATCTCCCTATATTGTTGTCATTATTACAAATGTATTCCTTAATAGATGCCGACTCTGGGTTGCTGAGCTCCTGTGGCTCACTCCTGCTACCTCTATGACATCTGTATCTCCTTAGTCACGAACCTGCAGTCTCGTCCATTGTGTTAAGTCTCCAAGCGAAGGCACATTATACCTGACATCTTAGATCTGACTCACTGATGTTTATGGCACAGCCCTGAAGGGGCCACCAATCACACAAGGTGGCATCTCAGCTTTTAACAGTGTTTCTACAAAGAGCAAATCAGAGGCCACTTTCTCTGCCTCAACTTAATCAGTATGCTACATTGTGAAATTAAATTAGTTAAAAAGTCCACCAAAAAAAAAAAAGACAAAAAAAGTCCACTAAGTATCATTCTCTCACAGAGTCCTTTCCAATAAAGAAGTCTTGATTTAATGAACATTTGAGATGGTTCAATTTCTTTTCTCCCCTTAGTTATATATCCAATAGAAGAGAGCCAATGTCTTGGTTATTTTGTTTTATTTTATTTTACAGTTCCTTTTTCCTTTCCATTCCCATCTGTCTTATTATCCCTTTTCATCCTCCCTCGTCACATTTCCCGTTTCCTTCCCTTCTTGTTTTATCCTCTCTTATGCAATGCATTCCCTGGCAGCCTCCCTTTCATCCCTGCATCCCAGTCCCCCCTCTTCTCCCCTCTCCCCAGACCCACTCACTGCTCCTCTGTTTCTGTTCAGACAAGAGCAGGCGAACAAGGCCTAACAAGATGCAGCAGTTAAGGCTGGCTGAGGAGACCCAGTAGGAAGTAAGAGGCTGCAGAATCAGGAAAAAGATTCAGAGCTAAAAAAACCCCAAGCTAAATAACTACCTCATGTAGACAGAGGGCCTAGTGCAGAAGCATGCAGGTTCTGTGATTGCCACTCCACTCCTGCCGTTGGTGGTGATGAGTCAGTCTCTACAGAGAGGCATCACCTGAGTCCCCCCACATCGTGTGGCTCTTTTCTTTGCCTCTTGCATTCTTTGTTTCTTCCCCTTTCGTTTTCTAATCAATATGTTTCTGATTTAAGAGTGAGATTAACCTTTGATTGAGGTACAATTCCCATCCAAGATTTATTACTTATTACTGTAAAATTTTTTTTGGGGGGGGTCACAGATGAACTAAATCACCCATTATTATTACCATCAACTACACATGATGTAAATACAGGGGCTGACAAAATGGCTCAGTGCGGAAAGTCATTCGTTGCCAAGTCTGACGCCCTGTGTGTGATTCTCTTGGACCCACACAATAAAAGGGAACCAATTCACAGAAGTCATTCTCTGACCTCCATATGCACTCTACAGCACACATGCACCCCACCGAACTCTACACATGCACAAACACACACATAAATAAACAAATGCAATAACACTTTTCTATATAATGAATGAAATGTTTCAACAATGCAAGTTTGTCATCCTTGGTACCACTGACCGACTGAAGGAAAAGTTATCAAAGGGAGAAAATTGCAGTACTGCCAAAGACTTCTCTGTAGAAAATATTCTATGTTCCTAAGTAAGAAAACAATATTTTCCCCATGACTAGCTCTGATCAAATCTAAATTCTGTGTTTGTTTTGTTGGTAGTTTGGCCTACCTTGTTAATGTCATGATGAACACCCATTACATTAAATTGATGGCTTTCAAAGTTCTAGATCAACATCAGGCAAACAAGAACAGGAAAAGACTTTTTTTTAAGGCTTGAAGCGGGAGGCTATGGCTGTCTAGCCTGGCCTTTTTCTCTTTAGCAACTCTAATTATATAGTCTCAATCCTTGACCACAGACTTGAAGTGGATGACCTAGTAGGGGTATCTCTGAGCAGCCTGTGGCTACAGGGACAGATGGCAAAGCCTCCTGTTGCATCAGCTGCCTCCCTGCTTCCCGAGAAGAGCCCCCATGGAGACTGCCATGCCATTCTTCTGCTGTGGCCTCAGAGAAAGCAAGGCTAGAAATAATATTTTTGAAGTTGTCACAGGATCCCAAATATAGCGTAGGTACATTTCCACCTTGTAAGTATCCAGCTATACTTCATAAGAACCAAAGTTGGAAATAATACCAGGCTGCAAATTTTCTTAAGCTGTTATTTCTGCACCTGAAGTAGAAGGAAAGCAGTGAGAAATAAAATATTGTATTAAACGTGTTATAAGCTTTAGAAAATTAATACACTATAGTCAAATGGATATCATATCCTTAAATAAAATGAGCATCTGGTAAAATATATCCTGAATCATTTTCAAAGTTTTTAGACTTTCTAATATAACTACTAAAAATAATTTAATATGAATTTACTTAGCAAAACTAAAAGGGGATTCTTTACAAAGATAATACTGGAAACAGAAGCAAGGTAAGAAGATGCATTCCAGATGTGTGAAATCCCTCAGAAGCCCAAATCAAAACTGGCTTGAAAATTACAAATTTGGTGGGTTATTTTTTAAAACCCATGATTTGTCCCATAACAGCAGGCTTGGTCTGCATCAGCCTAGAATGTGGTCATCAGAACAGCTGAAAGCAGGCGACGGCCCCCGTGTGTGTCCGAACAGAGACGGGCTTGCACACCCTGTCTCGGAACAAAAGACTAATTCTTAGTATTGTTGGAAAGAGTGATTGCCACGGCACAATCTGCTACTGTTCAACCTCTTCAGAAGCTGCACAGAAAATAAATAACACAGGCATCCAGCGAAAAGAGGGCCCAGCACCACTCCAGTTCCAGGGGTGGCCCAGCCTTCGGCCAGGATTAATAGGTTTCACGTTTTACAACTGTTCATATTTTTAGATTCAACTGATGAAACAAATATTCTTTAGCAAATGGGATAAGATAGCATTGCTTTAGAGGCTGAAAAATGAACTTGGATTTTATTCTCCCTGGAAAACAGCTGGACCAGACACATGAATACTGCACTCTGTTTTTCTTTTTTCCTTTTCTTTCCTTCCTTCCTTCCTTCCTTCCTTCCTTCCTTCCTTCCTTCCTTCCTTCCTTCCTTCCTTCCTTCCTTCCTTCCTTCCTTTCTTTCTTTCTAGAGGTCCTTTGAGGTGCTTCATCTTATTGGAAACAATCATTACCGTGTACCGGTATGTCAAGTCAGGTAGACTTGAACTGTAGAAACTGAAAACGCCTTTGACCATGATGTCACCTATCTCCTGGATTCCCATCCTTCCCTTTCTCAGAAGAGCGGGAGGTGGCTCCTAAATGTCCAGCTATACCAATGATCTTCAGAGAACTCGGAGCCCCAGGTGCAGCCACGAAGCAGCCCTGGCTGCCATCGATCTTCTGGATCAATGAACAGACTAATGATAAGCGATGCATAGCAAAGGAAGGTATGCGAATTGAGGATAAGGGAGATTGGAGTAGAAAGCACTAGGAGGCTGCCTGATTCCACACTGCTCGCTCTTTGCGCATAGCACATCTCAGAACATTATTTTGTTCAGCCCCCTAATCTCTACCATGCCCTGCAATTAAGTTAGTTTTTTTTTCCCCCAAGTCAAATCAACATTAGTCTTCAGAAAGTTTAAATGAGTTTCTGAAAGCAATAGACACATTGATAAATACGAGAAACAAGGTGCACCTCTTAGCAAGCAAGCTAGGTCTGACAATGGCGCGGCAGGCAGCGGGGCTTGTTGATCTCTGATTACTTCAGGGCCCCGGAACCCATAGCGCAGGAAGAGAGCCAGCTCCAGAAACCTTTCCTTTCATTTCTACATACTAGCTATGCACACATGCCGCTGTGGGTACACATGTGCTCTCTCTCTCTGTCTCTCTCTCTCTCTCTCTCTGTCTCTCTCTGTCTCTGTCTCTCTCTGTCTCTGTCTGTCTCAGTCTATCTCTGACTCTGTCTCTCTGTCTCTCTCTGACTCTGTCTCTCTGTCTCTCTCTGTCTCTCTCTGTCTCTCTCTCTCTCTCTCTCACACACACACACACACAAATAATGACAAACATAACAATAAATTAAATTTTAAAAAATGAGGCGGAAGTAGAGGTCAGTTGCAGGAAAAGATGTGACATTAGAACTTAAGATGGCCAAAAAAGGTGACCAAAGGGAAAGCGATGATGTTAGTTTACAAAAAGTGGGTTTCTGATTGGTGACCAGCAGCACAACGTTATAAACCAAGACTGTCCGGAACATTAACTCCCCCACCCACCCAGGAACCTTGGGGGAAGCCCCACCCACTTGGTTCCCAGAGCTAAGCAGGCCTGCTGTGGCATTCCTTCAGGTGAAGATGAATGCCACACAGGGTGGCTCTCTAGCAGCCAGCCTCCACCTCCAGGTCCTTTAGAGAATTTTTTTTTTAAAATCAAAACTGTCATGTAAAAAAAAAAAACAAAACTGTCATGTTATCTGTGATTTTTGTTTGTAATGGAAATCAGACTACTTGGTCCTGAGTTTTGTCAAATAAAATGTGGTAAAAATAGGGAGCCTAATTACTTGAAGACATTTTAAAAATAGTTTGGGAATGGATTTGAAATTATTGGGTATGCTTTGCTGACTCCTTTCTGGTTATTCCTCCTACTAATTTGGCTCTGCTAATTGTCAAAGGCTTCTATTATAGAAATGAGGCTGGTGAGTTGTGTCTGGATTCTCCATTTTAGAGGGCAGACATAGGAAATCTCAGACTATAAAGGGGAGTTTCTATTCCATGCCCATTCTCTTACCACACAGTATTACTCAAGACGTGCATGCAAACTATGGATAGACAGCTCTGTCTGTCTTTCTGTCTATCATCTATCTTCATATAAACACAATTTACGACAATAAAAGGGGTATAATTATGGCAGTCTCTCTGCACACAATACGTTAAACTGTCATCGTGGATTATATTTGTACACACTGTACTTTCTGAGAAGTTTGATAATATTGAAAATTCTTTGTAGGCTGCATAGTGCTGTTGATATAAGCGTTATATCTACATACATACTGTATATGTTACAGAAATAACCCCAAACTTAATCGACAGCATAAGGATGTTTTATTCCTTCCATTTCAAAGAGAATGTTATGATCTATTTCAATGTAATGTACAAGATAAATTAGAATTGAACTTATTCCTAAAATCAGATTATAAAACTTAAAGACTGTGAAATAAAATGTGAAATTCATAAAGTTTTAGACTTCACAGCAAATTCATAGCTTTATTTTGAACAACGCTGTGAACTGGGACTCTATACATGTCTAAAATGGTGAAAAAGTAACTTATTTTAGGAGATGTCCTAGCAAAAGGCGGGCCAAGAAAAAGTCCAGAGAAGCAATGAAAAATGAAGGAAAAGCAGACACTAAAGCAGTACCAACACAACCACGTGGTCTGGACAGGTAGATAGTTCAGTGGTCAAGAACAGCTGCTGCTCTTGCAGAGGAGGCTTCAGGGTTCAAATCCCACTTTTCTACCATCCTCATGGTGGCTCGCGGCCATTCATAACTCTAGGGGATCAGGTGCCCTCTTCCAACCTCTGCAGGTACCAAGTATGTAAGTGGTTCACAGACATACATGCAGCCAAAACATTCATACACATAAAATAAAATCTTCTAAAATTAAAACTTTTACAAAGAACTTCAATGCTAGCAGTTAGAATGAAACAAAACCCACCCATTCCTGTGGATCCATTAACCTTATTTGAATCAAGCATAGTAAAAATTAGCAATTTCAGAGCAGAAAAAAGAAAAAAAAATCCAAAGGCTGCAATTGCGGTGCAAAAGAGGCGACCAAGGCGAGTTTGGAGAGTGTCCAGATCAGAGGCCACTTTCTCTGCCTCAAAGGAATCAGGATGCTGCATTGTGAACTTAAATTAAAGCAGAGAACTGCAGTGACAGTGACAGAGGGGTAGATGGGAGATTCAGACTGCAGTCAGGTTAGCTGCAGCGTTCTCATGATCTGGACAGTTCTGCTTCTTAGAAGCAAAAAGACCCCAACGGCGAATTGTATTGACAAGCGTCAGATAACTTTTCCCATCCATGCACCCTGATGCTCAGTGGAGTATTCAAAGCTGAAAGCTCTAAGTGAACACGATGGAGGAATAGTTTGCAGGTGCAGTAGTAATACCGTGTGTTCTGCCAGTGTGCAAAGGGGCGACATGTCAGAAATCATCCACTCAATTAGTGCTCTGTTTCCCGCATTGCAGAGTGAGGTGCTCTTGATGACCCCCGACGATGCTGAGTGACTAATGCTGGAAGATAGCATGTGCTGAATTCCTCTGAGGTAGAAAGTGACAAGAACGGGATGCGACCGTCAGTCACTGAGCATTTTAAAAATGGAGATGCAAGGGTGATTTGCATGCGATGTCAAAATTCACAAACTGAATATTCAAAACATGGAGGCAAATTCTCTGAAAACCGACAATACAGATATTCTTTCAGGTCGCTACAGTATCATAGATAGAATGGATGACACTTGTTTAAGGTCAGACTAATGAGGCTTTGGGATGTAGAAATGATTGAAACAAGTTCAAGAGACTTCTCCGGCAGCATTGATAGGGAAAGAAATACAAATCAAAGCCGCTGCAAGTCTAGTCGAAGTGGTTGCTGTAGAGACTAAAGATAACACAGTCTTGCCAGAATGTGAGAAAAGAGTACTGCGCAGGAAAGCTGGTGGGAGTGAAATCAGCACAGCCGTTATGGAGCGCAGAATAGAGATTTCTCAAACAATTAAAAGTATAAATACCTCGAGCCTCAGAAACCCCATACTACAAGCATTTCCAAGCGATCTCTTTCCTGTCTATCACACGCTAGTAATAGCTAACTATTTGTTTTGTGTACATCAATCTGAAATTAAATTTAATCTAAATTTCAAAAATAGTAAGAAATACAATTTCTTGTATGGAGAATTGATTAAAAACACCAGGAGTGGTTATTTGTTCATATCTACTTGATACTACTAGAGTCATCTTGAAAAGGGAGCCTAAGCTGAAGAGTTGTCCAAATCAGACTGGACTGTAAGCTGCCTGTAGTGACACTGTCTTGATGTATGAGGGCCTGGGCCACTGCTAACAGTTCTACCCTTGGGCAGATTGTCCTAGGTTGTGTAAGAATCACGCTGATGTCCATGATCTGTACAGCCACCAGAGACCATGCTGAGGTCCGTGGTATGTGTTGACACTGGAGACCATGTGGACGTCCATGGTCCATGCTGTTTCCAGAAACCATATGGAAGTCCATGATCCATACTCCCACTGACTGTGAAGGACAAGGAAGCTACTTTTGCAGTGGGATTGATGACTAGAGACTCACAGTTGAGAGAGAGGGGGGCACAGAAGGCTTCCTTAACAACCCCCACTCCCCTGCAAGGAAACAGCTTAGACAGAAAGCCATCAAAGAGAACTCTTAAAAATTGTAACAATGATACTGAAGTGTAGTTCTCCACAACAGATGTCTTCTGGCTGGTGTGCAGGTAGGGAAGGATTCAGTTTTCTTTAAGGGGTTGACCACTGGGTGTTTGACCATGTTACAGTGAGTACATGAGCAACAGAAGTTGGACTTCTTTCCTTTTTGATGGGAAATCACAAGGGTTAGGAATGACCTTGGAGGACTGGGAAGTGAATGTGATTGGGGTGCATGATGTGAAATTCCCAAATAATCGATACAAATAGTATGCTGGCCATGACAACCACAAAAGAACAGCTTGAGCAAGCCATGGAGAACAAACCACTAAGCAGCATTCCTCTATGGTCCCTGCTCTTCAGTTCTTGACTTTAGGTTCTTGCACTGAGCTCCTATGCTGGATTCACTCAGTGATGGACTGTAACCTGTAAGCTGGATTAAACTCTTTCTTTCCCATGCTGTGTTTGGTCAGGCTTTTATTACAGCAAAGATAAACCAAGCTGGGACACTGGGGATGGAGAGACGGATCAGTGGTTCCAAGTGCTTTCTCTTGCAGAGGGCCTGAGTTTGTCTCCCAGAATTCATGTCATGTATCTCACAACCACCTGCGAGTCCCACTACAGGGGACCTATTGCCTTTATCTGGCCTCGGAAGGCACTGATATCCATATGCACATACCCATGCACAGACATACATGCATACACATAATTAAAAATAAAACAAATCTTTAAAGATATAGAATTTAACAGGTAGACTATTTCATCATTATAAAACATGAAAATTTATTTCTACATGAAACGGTGAATTTGAACTTTGCTGAGTTGACAAGTAAGAGAGTTGAATAAGCAGATCATTTTACATTTAGGCATCCAATCCAGAAAAAACAAGTGTGAAATTTATAATAGTCAATATTCCATACACAAAAGGTGAGACTTTGCTTACAGAAAATGTAATTCTAGGTCATTATACTTATTTGAAGTGATAAATTGTTTTTACTAATCAAAGGATGTAAAAATAATTCAATACAGCTATACTTTATACTTTTTCATTGTGGTAGTTGGAATGAGAATGGTTCCCATAGGCTTATATGTTTGAATGCATGTCTTTAGTTCATGGGATGATTTTGGAAGAACTAGGAGGTTTGGCTTTGTTGGAGGACATGTATCTTTTAGAGTGGGTTTGGGGATTTTAAAAGCTGACATCAGCCCCAGGCCCCAGTCTCTCTCTGTCTCTCTGTCTCTCTCTCTCTGCTGTGCATGTATCAGGTTGTAAGCACTTAGCTTCTTTTCCGGTGGCATGCCAGTCTTCCTACTGCCATGCTCCCTGCCCTAGTGGCCAGGGACTCAGCCTCTGAAATTGTAAGCAAGTCCCAAAATACTGCGTTTTTCCCCCCTAACATTTCATGGTGTTTCTTCAAGAGCAATAAACAGTAACTTGTAGAATATTACTTTAACTATTAAAGATGTGTTATATTGATTTTTTCAGAATATAACTTTATGTAAAGCTGTGCTACATTTGTCTATGCTGAATTCGTTTCATGATGCAAAGATGTGTAGCATTTGTTTAATTGTATTTTTGTTTCACCTTGCCTGTCTAAGGTACCTGAACAGTCTAATAAAAAGCTAAATGGCCAATAGGTAGGTGAGATGGATAGGTGGGGCTGGCAGGCAAAGAGAATAAGTAGAAGGAGGGAAAGAGAGGGCCATGCCTGGGGCCAGCAGCTAGGCAACTGACAGCCAATCAGATATGGAAGAACCAGGAAAGTAGGATATACAGAATTAAACAAAGGTAAAGTCCCCCAGGCAAAACATAGGTGAAGAGAAACAAATTAAAACAGGAGCTAAGATAAGGCCGAGTATTCATAACTAATAAGTCTCATGTTATTATTTGGGAGTTGTTGGTGGCCCAAAAGAAAGCCTGGTACAGTAACAAAGACATATATTTAAAGTAAAACAGAAAATGAGTTGAAATTTGGCTAAGAATGAGTATGAAGTGCTGCTGGAAAGGTGTATCTGTGGTTAAGAGTGTTGGTTATTCTTCCCGAGGACCTGGATTCAATTCCCAGCAGCTGCCTGGCATCCACAACCCTTTATAACTCCTGTCCCGAAGGAACCAATGACACGTCCTGGTTTCTGTTGGAACTACATGCATGTGAGGTACAGAAAAACACAGGCAAAGTACCAATACACATCAGAATGAATTTTATAATCAATTAAGAAACTGTTCAAAAGTGATATAAACTTATGAATTGGGATAATCAAAAAGAAGGTGTTGCTTAAGTTGAAATTAAAGTGGTATTAATCTTGAATATTTAAGGTTACTTTATTTGCTCATAAACATTGCTGATACTGTGAACTTAACACCATTAGATATGTTTATCGATGATAAGTTAGATAATCTTTCAGGAAAAGTCTGTGTCTCCTATATAAAACCTTAGAATAGCATGGGATAGACTGCTGATCTACATTTACTTGGATTGCATGTAGGGAGAAGAATGATAATCTTTTATTGCTGTATCCCCATGGGTTTGTACTTTTCATTGAGGAAATTGATTTTCAGCACCAATACTCCAAGAACGGAATACATCTCCCAAGTTCTACTCTATTCTCTATTCATTCTCTGTTTTAGTTGCCACAAGATGCAGTTACATTCTTCCAAATTAGAAAGCTGAAATGAAATGTCACAGGTTGTCAACATCACACTGAAAAATAAGATGCTAACACACCTGACAGATGGTTCATACCCTGAAAACATCCTGTTGCAAAGCAGAAGCTTAAACAGAAAAGCATAGTTACACACAACCCCTTTGCCCTGTATAATCAAGAGAGCTAGTTAGTGTCAGAGACCTTTGACAGAAAGTCTATGTGCGTCAAAAAAATCTAGAATAAATTATGTTCAGAGAGGTCTTCACTTAACAATTTAGTATTTCTAATTTTAGTAACAATATTAGATAGTTCTTAATAACACGATGTAGCCTGATATAGCCTTGATCTATAAAAGTAGCAAGAATAAACTTCCTGAATATATTAAGTGACTTTTAAAGTCAAGGAAAACAGGAAATCTCTCTCCTTTCCACCCTTCAATTCCAATTCCTCAGTTTTATCTCTAGCTTCATAGCAGACCACATGGTGTGGCTTCTCCGTGCTCTCTGTTTCCATTTCCAGGGGACTAAGGAGATCTCCCACAACGTCCTTCTTCACCCCATTCCTCAGTGTCAGTCATCAA